>NC_047093.1:1238888-1548611 GCF_902459505.1 Geotrypetes seraphini | reverse complement strand
GTCCTTCTTGTGCAGTTAGCCTTTTTGTTGGGATCCTATGTGCACGTTCCACTTCCAACTGAAATTTGCTTTTAATCGGTAGAATCTTCATTAAAAAGTTAGTCATGAATGTAACTGAATCATTTTTTTCTACCCCTTCAGGTAGACCAAGAACCCTCAAATTGCACCTCCTCTCGCGGTTGGACAAATCTTCAAAATCTCTCTTTAATATTTCAATTTCTTTCTGAGCCTTTTTAAACTGCCCTGATTCCATTTCCGTTTTTTCCACCTTTTTCTCTAGAGTATTCATTTTCAAATCCACTATATCCATTCTGCTTTTTAACCCTGCTATCTCATCTTTAACTTCTTTTATATATCTTGAGTTCTCTAACACAATTTCTTGTACCTTTTGAATTTCCCGCAAAAGATCTCTATTATCAACCTCCTCCACAGGCAAAGGAACTGATTGAGGGGAAATCACTTCCAGTTTTGACCTTTTTCCTCTGCTTGATCCGTTTGCCATCACACTTTTATTTCCTTTACCCAACCCCGATGCCATTTTAACAATCTTAATGCTTCCTTTTTTTTAAATTCTCTTTATTATTTTCCCCTTAAAAGTTCAGTAAACTGCCTGCTTTCACAGAGCCGATCTCCTACACAGCCATCTCTCAACACGTCAAAGCCATGCCCCCTATTCTTTTTTATATATATATATAAATTTATTCATTTATTACATCAAATAAAAATAGGAATACACACTAATGTAAACAAGAAAGTTATTATATTAAAGAAAATAAATTCAATTCCAAGTCCACGTTATTGGGACTGTAACATCGCCCGATAAATCACATAATTGCAAGGTAATTTAAATTATAATCTGACAATCAGACAGCTATATTCCTTTCTTTACTTTATCACTTCTTATCAACCTCTGTAATAATCTCAAGTAACTTATCTACTTTAGGTTTATCTTGTAAGAAAATTTCCAACTGAGATGGATCAACAAAACTATACTTGTTACTCTCATATGTAACCAAACATTTACAGGGAAATTTAAGGAAGAATAAGGCTCCTATTGCCAAGTCTTGAGTTGTAGGAACTGTCTTCTCTTATTCAGTGTTTGCCTGGATACATTTGGAAACACATTTAATTTCTGTCCACAGAATAGAGCTTGTTTATTAACAAAATAAAGTTTAAGAATAGCTTGCTTTTCCATTTCAGATTTTAGTGTTACCAGTAATGTCGCTCTTTTTGCAATATAATCTTTAGAAGACTCCAGAAACTGAGAAATATTCAAGCTATCTGGTCATACCAATTGATCCACACCTCCTTCTTTACTACTTCCTTGGTGTTTCTGGAAATGTAGTATAAATTATCAGGAGAAAAACCATCCACCAATACATAGTAGAGGACATATTTCAAATACATTTTCAGTAACTCCAAAGGGGAGAGGAAATGAGATATAGGAAAATTCAAGAAGCGGAGGTTCCTAGATCTCATGGCATTCTCTATTTTCTCCATCTGCATACATATTACTGAATTATCTTTCACATTAGATGTTAAGCAAGTTTGAATCACTGAGACATGATTCTACTTTGTCAACTCTTTTACCCATTAAATTTAACTGAGCTTCTTGTTCTGTTACTTTATTAGTAATTTCACTGGAAAATTGACAAAGTTTCACAACCGTCCCCTGTAGAGAATTCTCTATTCTGTTTACTACTGTCCAAACGTCCTATAATGTAACAGATTTATGTACGGAAGGTTCATTAGTAGCAATTCATTTGGACAGGAGTTAACACAGTTCCAGTTTTCTCCATAAATGTAGCTGTCGATTCCATTTGAGTTAAGTGGGGAGAAATTGATTCCTCTCCTTCTCTAGGAGTGGAATTTTTTTCTTCCGGCAATTTTAAAATTGGTTTAGAAGGAGGTGATGGTTCATCAGAAGAGAGCGAAGCAGATTGAGAGTAGAAATCAGTCTTACCTCCCAAAGGTGTTACAGGGACAGGACACAAATGGCGATCCATCGGGCCCGTTCTTGAAGTTGATGGTATAACCTTTGCTTTCCTTTTCCCCATTTGTTATTGTTCTCCCTTCTTGCTTGTGGCTCCGAAGGGGCTCATAAGGGGCGACCTCGGGCCATGTACCGCAGCTGGCAGTTCTTTTAAATCGGGAGAGAGGACCTCCCCTCCCGATACTGACTGACATCAGCTGGTGACCAATGGGGGTGCCTGCTTGCCGGTCTTTCTCCAGTCGGGTTAGGTCAGCAGTCCTCAAAAAACCCGCGGCTGGCAGTTCTTTTAAATCGGGAGAGAGGACCTCCCCTCCCGATACTGACTGACATCAGCTGGTGACATCAGCCTGCTTGCCGGTCTTTCTGCCAGTCGGGTTAGGTCAGCAATCCTCCGGAATATTCTTTTCAGCAATTTTATTGTTTATTGTTTATTCAGTTTTTTGATTAAACGCTTTTTCGATACTACAAAGCGTTGTACAAGGTATAAAATAACATTTAAACAAAAATATAACAAAACATACTTTTCTATGAAAACTGCAAGACTGACAACAATATATACTAGGTAATTATGGACCTACAGGCCATGGACACAAATAGGGAAGGGGGGAGAAATACAATTGATGTAGAAAATGTGAGGAACATATAAGGTAAACACAAAAGGGACTGGGAAAATAAATGTAAAAAAAAGAACAAGTATAAATTAATCTCTAAAATACAATAGTTCAGTTAAAAGCATCTTTAAAAAGAAAGCACTTTAAGTTGCTTTTAAAATTTTTTAGGTATAAAAGAAGAGCATTCCAGATCATAGGGGCTGTCACAGAAAAAGTGGAGGTGCGACGTGTGTTGATAATTTTTAAAGAAGGAATGTTAAGATTGTATTGAGATATAGATCTTAAAGATCTCGGAGGGTCGTATGGAATCAAAACTCTGTCTATGAATGCTGGTGTATTGGTCTGCATAGTTTTGAATGTCAGAAGGGCGATTTTATAAGTTACCCTATGTGGGACAGGCAACCAGTGGGCATTTTGAAGCAAAGGGGTAACATGATCATATTTCTTAGCGCCCGAGATTATCTTAATGGCCGTGTTTTAAATAAGCTGCAAGCATTTTAAGTCTTTGTGATAGATTCCTTTTAATAGTGAGTTACAGTAGTCCATTTTTGATATTACAAGTGCATGGATCAGAACGTTCAGGGAACTAATATCAAGAAGAGGGGCCAATGATCGAATCATTCTTAGTTTATAAAAACAATTTTTTACCAATGCACTTATTTGTGGTCGAAATGTTAGCTTATTGTCTTCAACTCTCCAGATATTTTGCTTCTTTTCATTGAATTAATTTACTATCAACTCTTTGTTTCAGTTGGTACCACTGGCTCAGAAGTAATTTCTTCAATTTTTGGGTGCCATGCAGCTAATCTCGGTTACCCATGGTCCTTCTTCTATACCAAAGTAAGAGGGTACAGGAGTTCAATGACAAGAGGTTGTTACTTTGTTTTTCCTTTTGTATCTATTCTGGGACATGACTAGTGTCAACGGCTCATTTGGTCTCCTGCTCCATATGGCTGCATTTACCAGTACTCCTTTCTTATTTGATTCTTGAATCTTTTTGGCTTCTCCATTGCCTATGTTTAGATTCACCTGTCTCTAGGAGGTCTTTTTTATCAGCCTCCATAATATATGGTTTCTGGGTATTCTCCTTTTATCTCTATCCGAGCATGGAATTCCCCTATTAATTTTTTTCTCCTTATGTTCTTCCCTTGCCTTGGATAAGGGTCTAGGTTTTGTGAGGCAACTCAAATTTTTCTGAGTTCTTGGAACTCAACTTTCCCTCCATCCCCTTTCTAAAGCTGGGAAGTCCCACATATGCTGCCTGCTTGTCTAAGGATAAAGCACAGTTACTTACTGTAACAGGTATTATCCTGGGACAGCAAGCAGATATTCTCACAACCCGCCTATCTCCCCTAGTTGGCTTCTTCGCTTGGGCATAGAACTGACGACCTTGTGAGCTGGCGAAGACACTTGCGAGATGGAAAGGCGCCCGTGCTTGTGCAGTAAGGGTAGTCTAAAAGCTTAAAGCTTGTTAAAGCTTAAAGTGATTCTACACTTTTCACTGTCTGTGCTCTGTGAATGACATCACCCACATGTGAGAATATCTGCGTGTAAGTAACACTGCTTTAGTGAAATTCATTACCAACAGCTAAAAGACTCCAACCTATGAATGTTTTAGAAAAATGCTTCAATCAAGCTAGAAAAACCCAGCTAAAAGAACACTCAAAAATAGAAATAGACAATGAGTTCTAAAGAAAAATGTGTTTAAGAGAAAGTATGGTGCCAACCACTTAGAGATTTTTATTTTATTAATTTTTAGTTTTGTATGGGAGACCTCAATGTGGATTGGTCAGGTAAACGCAAAAGCGTTCAATGCTTCAACCCGTGCTACACACCATCATAGCGATAACCCACGTCTGTATAATCGTGAATCAGTGCAGAACACACAAATTTAATATAAACATAAAGCACATATAATTTCATAAACACAAAATAACTGCACAGCCCTAAAAAGTGTAAAGGATATAACTCAAATTGAAAAGCCAATAAAACTGACTTAGCTCCAGTTGATCATGCCGTGATGGCTAATAAGTTTCTCAGTTTGTCCTTCTACAGCAAAGGCGAATCTCAAGCAGTATGAGGTCTCCCATACAAAATTTTAAAAAGTATAAAATAAAAAATTGTAAGTACTACTCGAAAGGGTCCAGAGAAGAGCGACTAAGCTGGTTAAGGGGCTGGAGGAGTTGCCGTACAGTGAAAGATTAGAGAAACTGGGCCATTTCTCCCTCGAACAGAGGAGATTGAGAGGGGACATGATCAAAACATTCAAGGTACTGAAGAAATAGACTTAGTAGATAAAGACAGATTGTTCACCCTCTCCAAGGTAGGGAGAACGAGAGGGCACTCTCTAAAGTTGAAAAGAGATAGATTCCGTACAAACGTAAGGAAGTTCTTCTTCACCCAGAGAGTGGTAGAAAACTGGAACACTCTTCCGGAGTCTGTCGTAGGGGAAAACACCCTCCAGGGATTCAAGACAAAGTTAGACAAGTTCCTGCTGAACCAGAACGTATGCAGATAGGGCTAGTCTCAAGGCGCTGGTCTTTGATCAGAGGGCCGCCGCGTGAGGGGACTGCTGGGCACGATGGACAACTGGTCTGACCCAACAGCGGCAATTCTTATGTTCTTATGTACTTTCTCTTAAACACATTTTTCTTTAGAACTCATTGTCTATTTCTATTTTTAGAAAAATGCTTAACGTGTTTCTTCGGTAGATGTTAGCTGATAAACAGTAACTTTTTCTGATGGTATACCTTCCTAGGAATGCCTAGAGACTCGTTTGTAAACCACACAGAACTCTTTGGGGTTAATGTGGGATAAAAGTGCCAGTTGCAATTGTCACATTTGCTTTATACAGTATACTGTAAAATATTTCAAGCAGGAAAGAAAGTAAATGGTAAACAATATATTTCAACAGTAAAGGTTAATTGTTTTTTTTCCAGCTCCAGGTCTGACATATGTTTCAGCCACTTAAACTCTAGGCTGTATCAAGGACAAATTCACAAGAAGGAACCAACACAATAATTTTCCTTCATAGCTCGTATGTGTTCTGTGAAGGGGAAGGACCAAAACACAGCGGATGATGCAGTGACTGATTGATGGGCCAGAGAATGCTTTTGAAAAATACAGATGAACTGCTGCCTCTTGGTTACAAGTACTCATGTTTCATTTAGGTGTTTCTCTATCCCTTGTGCGCACACCCATTACTCTCAGGTTCAAGAAACTTTCTCAGCAGATAGCTTATAGAAATATTGTAATACATGCAATAGTGAAATGGAAAGAATGAAAGTGCATGGAAGAGAAACAAATAGCTTGGAGGGTTTGGTGCTTGTTTATATTGTCTATACCAGGGGTCTCCAAAGTCCCTCCTTGAGGGCCGAAGCCAGTCGGGTTTTCAGGATTTCCCCAATGAATATGCATTGAAAGCAGTGCATGCACATAGATCTCATGCATATTCATTGGGGAAATCTTGAAAACTCGACTGGATTCGGCCCTCAAGGAGGGACTTTGGAGACCCCTGGTCTATACAGCAGTCAGCTTCTGTTTCTGACCTGTGTCAGAATCGCTAATGAGGTGATTACGATTCTTCACTTCATTAGTAAATTTATTTATTTTTCTTTATAAAAGTGTGCTTAGAAAAATGACAGTTAGCCTACATTGCACAGTAGTTGATGTTTTTGGGTGTGTTTGCAAAGCTGTTCATTCTGGTGCATCTGGATTTTTCTGTTGCTCTGGTGCTTCATACAGAGTCTTCTAGCCAGAGGTTTCTATTTTAAGCACACCAATTCTCTATCTTTTATAGGCCCAAACATAGAAACATGATGGCAAATAAAGACCAAATGGCCCATTCAGTCTGCCCATCCTCAGCATCCACCATCTCCTCCTCCTCCTCCCTAAGAGATCCCACATGTCTGTCCCATGCTTTCTTGAATTCAGACACAGTCTTTGTCTCCACCACCTCTACCAAGAAACTATTCTACACATCTACCACTCTTTCTGTAAAAAGTATTTCCTTAGAATACTCCTGAGCCTATCGCCTTTTAACTTCATCCTATGCCCTCTCATTCCGGAGCTTCCTTTCGAGTGAAAGAGATTTGTCTCATGCGTATTTATACCACATAGGTATTCTAAACATCTCTATCATATATCCGCCATTCCTCCAAATCTAGGTAATCTCCTTCAAATAACACACTCCCTTCCCCTCCCACCCATTTCAAAATTTTGAGTTTGTGTTCATGCTTGGCCTACATTACTTAGATAACCAAAATAAGTCCCACATGATGTGTTTCTGTGATGGGCAGAACATGAATTCCAGTAAAATTGCTGCCCCCAGAGCCAGAACATACTTTGATAACCAAATAAGTATATTTGCACTGTAAACTGATCCTGTTACTTCACAGAGTTAAAAACCAGATTTTTTTCCAACCAACAAGAATTAAAGATCCAGCTGCCCCACCCCAAACACAGAGATCATCCAAAGGTCTCTTTAG
Organism: Geotrypetes seraphini; assembly: GCF_902459505.1. Classification (NCBI taxonomy): domain Eukaryota; kingdom Metazoa; phylum Chordata; class Amphibia; order Gymnophiona; family Dermophiidae; genus Geotrypetes; species Geotrypetes seraphini. The sequence goes on along the minus strand of NC_047093.1, from coordinate 1,541,520 downwards.
CACAGTTTTAACTGTCTAACTCTTGGAATACAAGTCTTCACTCCAATATTTTAGGGGCTTACCTTAGCCATGATACCAAGAACCTTCTCTTCTGAACAGTGTCTCTCTCCCTTCATTCTTTCTCAGGGCTCCTCTCAGCCCTTGGCTAGTGAAAAGCTCTCTCTTACTGAGCTCAGGGAAGTCTCTTCCTTCTGAGACCTCTCCTCCCATAGGGACATTTCTAAATTAATTCCAAACTGAAACAGATTTCCAGTGCAATAGGTAAGACATTCTAGACTAGGGGCGGGCAAACAATTTGACTCGTGGCCACAATGGGTTCTTAAATTTGACAGAGGGGCCAGACCCATTTAAAATCCCCCCAGTACCTTTTTAAAACACCCCTCCACCCTGTCGTACCTTTTTAAAACACCCCCAGTACCTTTTTAAAACACACACCCCTGCCCCGTCTTACCTTTTGTAATCCCCCTAGCGTGTATCCTTCCCTCCCTCCCTCCCTCCCATCCCTCAAGCAGCAGAACCCTTGCCCAGCTTCCATCCTTCCCTCCCTCCCATCCCTTGTGCAGCAGAACCCTTGCCCAGCTTCCATCCTTCTTTCCTTCCTCCCTCCCTCCCATCCCTCGTGCAGCAGAACCCTTAAGCACCTGCCCCCACTGAGCAGCCAAACCCCCACTGACCCTCCATCCGAACTCTGCCAACTGCGAACACTACATACCTCCCTCCAGAGCAACATTGGGCCGGCAGCACTCTAAACAGGCTTGCTGCCTTCTTTCATCGGGGTCTTCAGTGTGCCGCATTACTGATGATATCAGTAATGCAGCAGAGGGAATTCCCCTACAAGAGAAGGCTGTGAAGCAGCCTATTTAGAGTGCTGCCAGTCCAATGCTGCTCTGGAGGGAAGTATGTAGGGCTCGCGGTCGGCGGGGTTTTGGATGGTTGGCGGGCCAGATTAAAAAACTAAATGAGTCGGATATGGCCCACCAGCCGTAGTTTGCCCATGTCTGTTCTAGACAGTAGGGTTGCAGAAGGAATCCACTCCGGATTTTTCACTGTGCCTCTATAGTACTTCACTGGGCTATTTAGTTCCCTCTACAGTTCTGCACGCATGGATACAGTTCAAGTTTTATTAAAATTTGTTATACCACCTAAGGGGAGAGTTTGGCACAGTGGTTAAAAGCTACAGCCTCAGCACCCTGAGGTTATGGGTTCAAACCCACGCTGCTCCTTGTGACCCTTGGCAAGTCGCTTAATCCCCTCATTGCCCTAGGTACATTAGATAAATTGAGCTAGCTGGGACTGACAAGGAAAAATGCTCAAGTACATGAATAAATTCATGTATACCGTTCTGAGCTTACCTGGAGAACAGTATAGAAAATTGAATAAATAAATAAATAAAACAAACAAAACAGGTGCAGAGCTTCCCAAGATAGGGATCAGGGATTGTGTGCTGGATCTGTGGATCCCTTTGGGGTTTTGGGAGCCTGGAAATGCTCTCACAAGCCTGCGCCTCTTGGATTTTGCGGCTTTGCCAGATCTTCTTTCTGAATCTTTACAGGAGGTCGGTTTGGTCACTCAGCTGGCTCCGTCCATTTCTTCCTCCTGGCTTTGTGGTGTGTGCTTGCAATTTACTTCCTTCCCCTGGTACCCTGATATGCTCTGAATATTGCTAGAGCTATGCCACTAAAATTTGCTGGCATGAGAGTGTCAGCAACTTTTTGATCAGCCCAGGGTGGATTTTTGGTGGTGCAGGTGACAAAATATACCTTTCTTCCCAACATGAGTGATTTAGTATTGGAATTTATACAGCACTACCATGTGGAGGTGGTTTTCAGGAACTCTTTCACGCAGCTGCTTTAGGCATTAAAACTGCTTTAGTGATGTTTTGTGTCACATGCGCCTGTCATGCTGAGAAGCGCATTCTGGAAAGGGAGGCGGTGGTTCCCTCGCCTCAATTATTTTTTGGCAGGCACAGTTTCTATGCCAGATGCATTGTATGCCCTTATGCAAGTTTGACTAAGGTGTTAGAATGCTCCTTCTCTGCCCACAGTGGGCTGCTGTTTCCACTTCCAAGGTTCCTTTAGCTTGACTTCTTTTTCTGGAGCTGTGATTGTTTGACAAAGGATACAACCTGCTTCAGCAAGACAGAGAGGGTAAGTTAGGAGGTGGGGTAGCACTTTACATCAAAGAGAACATCAAGACAACCAGGATCACGGATGTCAAGTATACTGGGGAATCCATCTGGGTAAACCTGGCCAGAGGCGGAGAAAAATGCCTATACCTTGGTGTGGTATACAGACCCCCAAGACAATCGGAGGACAAAGACACAGAATTAATTGAAGACATGGAGAATATCACCTTACGGGGGGACGTAGTTCTGTTAGGAGACTTCAACATGTCTGATGTAGACTAGAAGATTCACCTAGCTTCAGATAACCTTCCCCCAAATTACCCACCTTAACACCGTCCAATTAAACAAATACCATAAATAGATTGTAACCTACCCTCTCTAACTGCATTCCATATGTATTTTTCATACAGTTCTTCACTGTCAGTTTAATTTCCATCCTATAAATTCACATAGAATTTTTCTTTTTTCAACCATCTTTATTTTCTCTTCTTTATTAATTTCCAGGTACTTTAGTTAGATTGTGAGCCTTCGGGACAGTAAGGGAATTTTTTAAGTACCTTCTTACTTCTCATTTATAATCTTAATGTATATTTTCTTCAAACCGCTTAGAACCTAACGGATGTAGCGGTATATAAGAAATAAATTACATTACATTACTAGAACACACTCTCAGCGACAACTTGTGATAGCAGAAGGATATTAACGTCCATGAAGGGAGTATGGCTCAAACAACTGGTACTAGAGCCCACAAGGGCCCAGGCCATCCTGGACCTGGTACTTACGAACGGGGAAAGCGTCTCGGAGGTCTCGGTGGGAGAAACGCTAGCCACCAGTGACCATAACATGGTATGGTTTAACCTTAAGAAAGGCTTCCCTAGATCACAAACAAAAACAAGGGTACTCAATTTCCGGGGCACCGACTTCACACGCATGGGAGATTTCATCTATCATACACTGCAGGTTCAAAAAGAGACTGATAATGTGGAAGCTATGTGGTCAACCTTGAAATCGATCCTTCATGAGGCAACTATCCGCTACATAAAATCGGTAACCAAACAACAAAGGAAAAAGAAACCCCAATGGTTCACAGATGAGGTCTCGTACCTAGTCAAGGAGAAGAAAAAAGCATTTCTCTCATACAAACGCACCGGGGAAAAAGAAGCTAACATTGAATACAGGACAAAGTCTGCAGCGGTCAAAACAGCAGTCAGGGAGGCCGAACGGAAGAAACTCTAGCGAAGAACATTAAGAAAGGGGACAAATCTTTCTTCAGATACATTAGCGACAGGAAAAAGAACGCAAACGAGATAGTACGCCTTAGAACGCCAAACGGGAATTATGCGGAAACAGATTCCGATAAAGCCAAAATACTGAATGATTACTTCTGTTCAGTCTTTACATGCGAGGCACCGGGACAAGGGCCACAGCTGGAAGCAAAGCATGGAAGACCCATTTCAGAATTTTGAGTTCACACCAGCTGATGTTTACAGAGAACTGTCAGGACTCAAGGTGAACAAAGCCATGGGACCGGACAATTTGCACCCAAGAGTGCTCAGAGAGCTATGCGATATTTTGGCGGAACCGTTAGCCGTGCTCTTCAATCTCTCCCTGAGAACGGGGAGAGTCCCCCTGGACTGGAAAACTGCCAACGTTGTTCCTCTACACAAGAAGGGTTGCAGAGCGGAGGCTGCGAATTACAGACCAGTGAGTCTCACATCAATAGTGTGTAAACTCATGGAAACCCTACTTAAAGGCAAACTGGACACAATACTGGATGAGGGGAATCTGAGGGATCCCTGCCAACATGGATTCACTAGGGGCAGGTCATGCCAGTCCAATCTTATCAGCTTCTTTGACTGGGTGACAGGAAAGCTGGACTTGGGAGAGTCTCTGGACATAGTGTACTTGGATTTCAGTAAAGCCTTTGACAGTGTCCCACACTGTAGACTATTAAACAAGATGAAATCAATGGGGTTAGGTGAGAAACTAACTGCATGGGTCAAGGAGTGGCTGAGTGGAAGACTTCAGAGGGTGGTGGTCAATGGCACTCTCTCTGAGACATCGGAAGTGACTAGCGAAGTGCCGCAGGGCTCAGTCCTGGGACCATCCCTTTTCAACATACTCATAAGGGACTTGACCCGAGGACTACAGGGTAAAGTAGCACTGTTTGCCGACGTCGCCAAACTGTGTAATATAGTAGGTGAAAGCAATCTCAAAGATAGTATGATGCAGGATCTGATCACATTGGAAAACTGGTCCTCAACATGGCAGCTGGGCTTCAACGCTAAGAAGTGTAAGGTCATGCATCTCGGTAGCAGAAATCAATGCAGAACATACACCTTGAATGGAGAAATACTAGCTAAGACTTCAGAAGAACGGGACTTGGGAGTGATCATCAGCGCAGACATGAAGGCTGCCAAACAAGTAGAGAAGGCCTCATCCAAGGCAAGACAAATGATGGGATGTATCAATAGAAGCTTCGTCACCCGCAAACCTGAAGTCATAATGCCACTCTACAGAACCATGGTGAGACCTCATCTGGAATACAGTGTGCAATTCTGGAGGCCACATTACCGGAAAGATGTGCTTCGAGCTGAGTCGGTCCAGCGGATGGCCACTAGGATGGTCGCTGGACTCAAGGGTCTCTCATACGAAGAAAGACTGGGCAAGCTGCAGCTCTATACCCTAGAGGAGCGCAGGGAAAGGGGTGACATGATCGAGATATTCAAGTACGTCACAGGTCGTGTAGAGGTGGAAAACGATATATTCTTTCCCAAGGGACCCTCGGTCACAAGGGGGCACCCGCTCAAACTCAGAGGAGGGAAATTTAGTGGTGACATCAGGAAGTATTTCTTCACAGAAAGGGTGATAGATCACTGGAACAAACTTCCGGTGCAGGTGATCAAGGCCACCAGTGTGCTCGACTTTAAGAATAAATGGGACATCCATGTGGGATCCCTGCGACGGTCGAGTTAAGGAACTAAGTCATTAGCACTCAGACTTAATAGGGTGGGTAAATGGAGTGGGCAGACTTGATGGGCTGTGGCCCTTTTCTGCCGTCATCTATGTTTCTATGTTTCTAAAGGTCTGGACAACTTCATGGTAGAATCTGGACAACTTCATGGACTGGACCGTCGCTCTTATGACTTGGCCTGATAGCAGACCCGGCCCTCCTGGGGGTTCTGGTTGGTCTGATCTCATGTCCAGCGCTTCCAACCATGTGCAAGTGACACGTTGCAGGTGTTTTCTCAGGACTACCACTGATGGTATAATGGCTACAGACATTCCTATACTCCCAATTCCTGTGCTGTTCCTCTTGATGCACAAGCACAATGGCGCCAGGTTGAGGGATGCCCCGCTGCAGATTGGGGGCCGTCTCAAAACATTTCTGCCTGTTGGGATGCGTGTTTCGTCCAACCAGTGGGTTGTGGACATTCTTTGGTCAGGTTACAAACTAGAATTTGCTCAACCTCTGATAGATTGGTTAGTGGACTCTGCTCAGATCGCCCAGACAAAGTGCTCAGGATTCCGGCCACTGTTCAGCACTTGATGGATTTTCAAGCTATGGAGCCTGTACTGCCCGACTTCTCAGGCCATATACTTTCTTGTGCCGAAGAAAGGCTCTGAAGAGTGGAGGCCCATTCTGGATCTTCAGCACATGACTGCGGCTCTCAAGATTCCACAATTCCAAATGGAGACCATGCATTTGGTCATTGCAGCAGTGACTCCAGGACAGTTTCTTGCCTCTCTGGATCTTACAGAGACGTCATTGCACATTCCCATTTTTCTGGCATACCGTAAAGTTTTGCAATTTCATGTTTTGGAACAGCATTATCAGTTCTCTGTGCTGCCCTTTGGGCTGGCTTCAGCAACCTTCGCGTAGGTGGTGGTGGTGGCTTACCTGTGGCAGATGGGTCTCCAGGTACACCCTTATTTGGACAGCTCATTGATCAGAACTCCTTCGTTGACCGAGGGACGCCACACCTGGGTTGGATTGTAAGCTAAAAAAAGACAAAAACAAACCATCTGACGCCCATGCATTCGCTCGGATTCCTGGGAGTTCCATTCGATCCAACAGCAGGCCGTGTCTCTCTACCAGTAGCCCGCCGGCAGAAACTGTGTGCTCAGATTTCTTCCCTTCAGGTTCTGGGATCAATGGTTGCCACATTGGATGTGATTCCTTGGGCGAGGGTGCTCATGCATCGTCTTCAGCATGCTTTGCATTCTCGCCGTGCTCTGCACAAGGATGCCTTGCAGACCCATCTACCCATCTGCCAGTCAAGAAGCATGGCCTAGTCGCTTCTCCCGCAATCGCTCTGCATGGACATTCCACTACACATTGCCTCCTGTATCGTGGTGATGACAAATGCCAACCTTCAGGGCTGGAGAGCTCATTGCAATTGTTGTCCTTTTCAGGGGTGTTGGACACCCTCTCAGTCAACCGATTGGAGCTCAGAGCCATTCGACTAACACTGTCAAGATTACAGAAGACACTGGAGGGCAAAGAGGTCCGAATCTCCTCCAATAATATGACAACAGTAGCTTCTGTCACTAGCCAGGGAAGAACCAAGAGCACTCCTCACGCTCTTCTTTTCATTGGACAGAGCATCATGTCCTTGCAATGTCAGCAGCGCAGGTGGCAGGAATAGATGACTTTCAAGCAGATTTCCTCAAAAGATAGACTCTGAATCCAGGTGAGTTGGTTCTGTCCCCAGAGGCATTCCAAGCGATAGTGGGGTGCTGGGAAAGATCCCACTTCGACCTCGGCCATGGCAAGAAACAAGTAAGCGAATCGCTTCTTCAGTCAAAGCTCCAAGCACAAAAGAAAGGGGCTCGACGCTCTGGTGCAGCCTTGGCCTCCGAAGATTCTCCTGTATGTTTTTCCTCCTTTGCCAATGTTCAGCTGAGTTCTTTGGAGGATCGCAGCTCTTCCAGGCCACGTCATTCTAGTGGCTCCATATTGGCCTCACATACCATGGTATGCAGATTTGCGCCTGCTCAGAGGTTGCAGCCTTCAGTTGATTGTCTATCTGGACTTCTTCACAAAGGGTCCGGTATCCATGGAGGATCTGGGTCACTTTGCTCTTACGACTTAGCTCTTGAGTACGCAGCCTTAGAACAGCAGAATATTCTGCCCTTGTTGATACTCTTCTGAAGTCTACAAAGTCGTCTGCAGTGTCGGCTTACATTCATGCGTGGAAGGCCTTGCACAATTGGTGTGCACAGGTCCTGGTAGACCCTTATTCAGCTCCAATCTTGCTAATTCTTGCCTTTCTTCAGGTTAGTTTGGATAACGGCCTTATTGTGGCTTCTCTTCGAGTCCATGTGGCCGGGCTCTCCTGTTTTAGATCCCAGAAACATCGGTCTTCCTTGGAGTCTTATCTTGATGACACTAGATTCTTCAAGGAAGCTCTTCGTGTCCAACCACCGGTTAAGCACCTTTTCCCTTCCTGGGACCTTAACCGAGTATTGTCTAGCCTTACTAAAGCTCCTTATGAGCCCCTTCGAGATGCTATCCTCTTGGACTTGATGCTCAAGACTGTTTTTTCTGGTGGCCATTACATGGGCGTGTCAGATGTCAGTACTGTGAGCTTTGTCTTGCAGGGACCCTTTCTTCTGTATTTCGGAGAAGGGTTTTTTCCCTTTGGATGGTTCCTTCCTGCTTGCCGAATGTGGTTTCGGTTTTCCCTGTCAATAAGGATGTGTGTTTGCCTGAATTTCAGCCGACAGGTTCCCAATCACAGGATCACCTGTTGAAGAAACTTGATGTGCACAGAGTTCTTCTGCGTTTCTTGGAGGTCACCAACAAGTTCCATCTCTTTCACCATTTGTTTGTGCTGACTCATTCTATTAAGCGGGGCACTCCCGCTTCCAAGGCCACAATTTCCAGCTGGATCCATAGGGCCATTTTGTCAGCTTACATTCATGCGGGGATACAGTCTCCTGTTTCCATCAAGGTGTATTCTACCAGAAGTGTGGCCTCTTTGTGGGCCGCAGCTACAGCTGCAGCTGCCTCCCTTGTGGAGATTTGCAGGCCAGCGACGTGGTCTTTTCTTCACACATTTGCCAGGTTCTACAGAGTGGATGTGGAAGCAAGACAGGACTCTGCCATTGGGTCCTCAGTCTTACGGATTGGTGCAGCAAGCCCACCCTAGTTTGAGCTTGTTGCTAAAGGTGCCTCTACTTCATGTGTATTGGGTGGCTCTCCATGCTTGGGTACTAACTGTAGAAGGAGATAAACAGCCCAGTGAAGTACTATAGAGACAGAGTGAAAAATCTGAAGTGGATTCCTTCTGCAACCATGTGTCTAAAGGGAAATAACCTTACTGTCTAGACCAGCAGTCTCAAACTCGCAGCCCATGGGCCGCATGCGGCCCTCCAGATGCTATTTTGCGGCCTGTGGTCTGGACATGATAAACTGCTCCCTTGCTGCAGTTGATTGTTCTGGTCAAAGCTGTGGCTGGCAGCGGCTCCTCGCACCTTCCACACCAGCATTTCTCTTCCCCCTTCCCTTCCTTGTGGAGCAGCAGCGTGTCTGGCTGGCTCCCTTGCTCAGTCGATCGTTCCATTCAAAGCTATGGGTGGCGGCTCCTCGCGCTATCCACTCCTGCATCAGAAGCCTCTCTAACATCACAACATCAGAGAGGCTTCTGACACAGGCGCGGATCTCGCGAGGAGCCGCCACCCACGGCTTTGAACAGAATTATAGACTGAGCAAGGGAGCCGGCCAGACATGCTGCTGCTCCACAAGGAAGGGAATGGAAGGGGAGGGGAGGGGAAAGAGAAATGCTTCTTCACTAGGGAAATGCTGCTGCTGCTGCTGCACAGGGAAAGGGAGAGTGAGGGAAGAGAAATGCCTCTGCTGCACAGGAAAGGGGGAAGGGAAATGCTGCTGCTGCTGCACAGGGAAAGGGAGGGGGAGGGAAAGGGGAAGAGAAATGCTTCTGCACAGGAAAGGGGGAAGGGAAATGCTGCTTCTGTTGCTGCTGCACCCAATTGGGGAAAGAGAGAGAAGGAAGGAGAAGGAAAACAAGGGAGAGGAACAAGAGATGCCAAGTTCATGGGAGGGAGGGAAGGAAAGGAGATACCAGACCATGGAGGGGGAGGGAGAGATGCCAGGGCATAGGGGGAGGGAAGGAGACAGATGCCAGACCAGGAGAAAGGAAGGAAGGAGGGAGGGAGAGAAAGGAAGGAAAGAGATATCAGACCATGGAAATAGGACAGAAGAAGAGAGAGATAGGAAGGGAAGGTAAGACATGGAAATATAGATTTTGAAATGAAAGCAGAAAAATTGAATATTAAGTTAATGCCAAAAATAATGCCAAAAATGGATGCAAATAATTTTCCTTATGAGATGGCGGGGATGTCACTAGTGAAAACTAGAAGAAGTCAGAAATTGCTTTGATAAATAATATATGAACTGACTTCGCATTCAACACAAACCTGTCTATGAAGTGTAATCAATATGTTTTAAGTTGCTCAGAAATGTGAAACTCAACAAGGGGGGAACGCACCCCCCTAGAATGGGAACAGAGTTTCTGGCAGTTTGAATATTCTTTGTGGTGTGAGAGCTTTTCAGTTTTGAAATGTTGTCGTATCACTAACTTTAACATAACTGAAGTTTAAAAGACTACAGCCAGTTTTCCAGCAATCATGAGTGGGTCTCCTGACGAAGGACACGAAACGGGGCCGCGTCGGGACCCCAAACCCCTCATTGAGCTAAGTTATGATTCTATTAATCATGCATAAGTGATGTTCTGACAAGTATAAAACAAGTATAAGAAGAAAGGAGAAAATCCTATACTTTATATCATTTCAAGGACTGTAACAATCTTTATTAACCAACATCCTGGCTTGAAGTGTGATCTCTACAGAAACAGTTGCAATGACTGGGAGGTAAACTCTGTTCCCATTCTAGGGGGGTGCGTTCCCCCCTTGTTGAGTTTCACATTTCTGAGCAACTTAAAACATATTGATTACACTTCATAGACAGGTTTGTGTTGAATGCAAAGATGGATGCAAGGCAGAAAGTGAAGACGGAGAGAAAAACAGTCAAAGGACAAGAAGGCCCTGGGAACATAGTTAAAAGCACAGAAAAATAAAGTCACCAGCCAACAAAGGTAGGGAAAATGATTTTATTTTCAATACAGTGATTGAAATGTGTCAGTTTTGAGAAAGAAAAGATATTAAACTTTAAATGTGAAGACTGCAGAAAAAATAGAGTACTTGGAGGGCCGCAGAAAAAAATAGTTAATGTCTTATTAAAGAAATGACAATTTTGCAAAAGGTAAAACTCTTTATAGCTTATATATCTTTCCTTTTAACTGTTAAAGGAAAGTTTTATAAACTATAAAGAGTTTTACCTTATGCAAAATTGTCATTTCTTTAATAAGACATTAACTATTTTTTTCTGCGGCCCTCACAAATCCAAAATGTGGCCCCACAAAGGGTTTGAGTTTGAGACCACGCCAAGCGTGATCAGCTGCAACATTTCTCCTTATCTGGGACAGTCGCTTGTTTTCCTGTTCAGAAATCACCATAGTTTCATAGTTTATTAAAATTTGATAAAACACTTAACATAACATTTCCAAGCGTTGTACAGTAAAAATCAAAAATATTCCTGGCCATGAGAGTTGAAGTAGTAACTTTGGATGCAAATTTTCTTTTAGCTTACCCCTCCCTGTAAATGTATGGTTAAGTATTTGGGGATTAAATCAAGTTTCAAGTTTCCAGTTTATTTAAAATTTATTATACTGCCCACTCGAGCCTTCTAGGCGGTGTACAAAAATGCCATAACAATATACCAATTAAAATATAATTTAATTAAAAACAAACCAAGGGAAAAAACAATTTAAGGACAGCGACGAACGGGAACAAAAGGGAAGAAGGGATTGGAACTACAATTAATAGAAAGAAAAAGAAAAGAAAACATGTAAGGGGAAGAATAAAAGGTTGAGCAACTGAAAGTAGAAATATATCTTAAATCTAAGTCGTCCTTAAAAGGACAGTTTAGGTTACAAAGGCATTGCGGAAAAGGAATGTCTTTAGCTTCGCCTTAAAATTGATAAGTGTAGTATTTTCCCGCAAGTAGTTAGGGATACTGTTCCAGAAAAAAGGAGAATTAACGGAAAAAATTGTGGTCCTCATTGTTTTTTTTCTACCTGAGCAGTTACGTGCCTTCTTAGATATGAAGAAACTGTCGGCAGGGGGAGTTTAGCCATTATAACATAGCAATTCCTATACTTTTACTTTAAAGTGGGTTCTCTTCACTAATTTCTGATTCCTTTTCTGAAGTTGTACTTATTGTGATCTAAGAAAGATTTCTCTTTGTTACTTAATGGTTAAATATTTGTTAATTTTTATTTTCCTTTTGTATTTCTTTGACAAGAGTTATCTTGTACATTATTATGCAAATTCAATTTTAAAAAAAGACATCACTATCTAGATTAGAAGAGCTTACAAATATAATATCCCCATTTAGCTCCTCTTCCTCTCAGATCCCATCATTCCCATACCTATTTTCAAGAACCTGTAATAAAAAAAAATCTAGCAGTACAATCATGGCCATATTTCTGCAGATCTGTTATAGAACATGCAGCCTGTCTATTTTATGTTTGTGATTAAACTACTACTACTAACCATGCAGCGCTGTACACTCTATGCAGATACTTTCTCTGTCCCTAGTGGGCTCACAGTCTTAACTTTTTTGTAACTAGGGCAAAGGAAGGTTAAAAAACTTGCCCAGGGTCACAAGAAACTGCAGTAGTAATCCAAACTCACCACTAACCATTTATTCATATGATCAATCTTTTTTGCTTATGTCTCTCTATGGACACATATCCACCTCTAGATCTTTAGGATCACTTTGATATGCATTGCTATGCTCCCATACCTCTCAGCAGCTCATTACCCTGGTATATATATATGCGAGTTTTGATAACCCCTTCTCCATATGTCCCTGTGTACAGCACTGAAGAATAGAATGGAAAAACTTGTCTCCACTCCAGGAAACCTCTCACAGATCACCAAACTTTGTATCTAAGAAGTCAGGAGGATTATTTAGAAATTATATAGAATGATGTGGTATTTAAAAAAATGGTTTGCACTATTTTATATTTTACTGAATATTTTACTGATTTTCTAATAAATAAGATTTTATTTCACATTTTGTCTGATTTCTGACTGCTTCCATTTAGTCTACGGAAAAATACTCTTCAGAAACTAATGTGGCCAGTAAGTTACTTTTTCTAGGACTCATAAGAACTTTAAGTGTTGCCATACTGGGAGAGACCAAAGGTCCATCAAGCCCAGAATCCTGTTTCCAACAGTAGCCAATCCACGTCACAAGTACCTGACAAGATTCCAAAAGAGTAAAGCAGATTTTCTAGAGCGACTGACACTCTATTCCTGAACTTGTAGGTAGTCAATCCCTTTTCATGAGAATTTGTGTAGGAAGCCTCACTAGCATTCTTTTACTCTGCCTGCCATCCTTCTGTGCTGTCCTCCATTTCCTCAGTTGTCTCTCTATAAGTGAAATTGTAGGAGCCGGTCTTTTCTGCTCATGTTTATTTTAAATTAAATTTAGTCTTTTTTTGCTAACCGTTTGCAAGTCTTTTGGTGCTGCAGAGGATCCCACGCTTGGCTGCTGGAGAGCGCAGACTCTGAGATTGAAGGTTTGCTTCCAAGGGGGCAGACTGCTTTGCAATGCACCCACTTGGACAGCTTGCACTAACAGTTTGGGGGCTCCAGGACCATTCCCTTGGGAGCAAGGCTCACCCCAGGTTCATCCACAGTGGGCTTGAGCACAGGCTGAATGGCTCTGTGGCTGTTTTTCCAGGCTTAGAGTCGACTGCTTTCCTACCCCCAGTTTGCATGTGCGAGGTCCAGTGAGAGTTGATGTCTCTGGCCTTTTCGTTGGGCCCAAGAGGCAGTCTGAAGAAACAAGCATTCTGTATCTTTTGATAGACCAGTATAGTGCCTTACAGATGGATATTATACCTCACTGATACCAGCAGGTGGAGACTGAGATCAAACTTGTATATCAGCATAGCATCCCCTCTACTAAGCCAGTCTTCCTCAGTCTCCGGTAGCAGCATGGTAGGCTAATTTCGGCTCCCCTCTTAACCCTGTTGGATTTTTGTGTTTGGACTCCTGGTTCCCCTTTTGTGCCGGATAGAGCTTGGACAGGTTCTGTATGGGGATCCATCCGACCCGGGTCTTGTGCTGGGTCCCTCCCCCCACCTTTCTCCACCTCTCCATATTTTTGTAGAGGGACCTCAGCCGGTGGCCTGGCCCCCTGATTGGTCAGCCCTCCAGCTTGAGAGCCGTGGAGTCTGTTCTGTAAGAAAAAAAAAAATCCTGAGGTGTGCTGGTCTAAAGGGCTCATTTCCCTTTATAACTGCCTTTTTTCTGTTTTTTCTCATCTAACCAACACTTTTTTTGCAGCTCAGGCGCTTTCAGCACAATGAGCACTTTTAAAGGGAAAAAGTGCTCATTGTGCTCCCAGACGCGAGGTATTCGCAGCCGGCTTGTGCAAGCGTTGTGCAGGCCGGAGCGGTGGGGAAACCTCGTTGGCAGCGGATGCCAGCGGCCAGGGCAGCCCGCCGAAGGTACCTCGCAAGTCAGATTCGGATCGCGGAGAAGCCCAGGCTTCGCCCGACGCCCATTTGGGGAGGGTTCCCCAGCCACCGGCGGTCAGGGAGAAAAGGATTCCCTTGCTGCCAGAATGGCTGGGGATTCCTTTTTCGCATCTGTCAGCGTTAGGAAAGTCCCAGGCTTTTCAGACACGGAAGGCCAAAGGAGCTCCGATTTTGGCAGTTTCGGGTCCAATTTTGGCTGGAACCTCCTCCGTCATCTCAGTGACCTCAGATGACCTTCCCCCTGTTCTGGAATTATAGGGGCAAGGTATTGCAGGGTCCCCTGTTTTGGCAGGGAGTCCCTTCGGGTCGCTGGGGGGTTTTCCCCCTTACTTTTTAATGGCACTTTGTAAAACTTATGTGCTGGCAGCAGGAAGTTCCATGTCCACTCCGGGGGTCTCGGGGGGGGGGGGGAGGGGTTCCCTCGACATCTTCTCCGGCACAGCCCCACACAGCGGCGGTTTTACTCCCTTTACTCCTCTCTCATCCCAATGCCCTAGGGTCTCTTGGGATGAAGATTTTTTTCCCAGAGGAGCAGGATGTGATTGAAGAGGACCTAGACCCTTGGGGAGAATTCCAGGATCCTCTTGGGGGTTCGAGCACCCCCCAGCTGGCGAAGATGCATCTGTGGTGCGCATTTTTCAGCGGGTAGAGCTTCATGAGTTAATTATACAGGTCTCCTCAGTATTACACTTTGAGGACCCCATGATGGAGCCCCTGCATATGGAGGACCCTTGCTTAAGGGGATTCGCTCTGCTTCCTGCTCTTTTCCTATGCATCAGGATATTCGGGATGTTATGCTTGCTCAGTGGCAGGTGCTGGAAGCCCCTTTTCAGTTTGCACACTCCATGGCCCGCCTGTATCCTATTCCTGAGGGGGATAGGGACACTTTGAAGTCACCCATGGTGAACATGGTGTTCTCGTCCATTTCTAAGCGACATACTGTGCCTGTTGAGGGCGATGCGGCCTTGAAGGACCCGGAGGAACGTAAGTTGGAGTCCCTCCTTAAACAGAGTTTTGATGTGATGGCTCTGTCGGTCCAAGCGGCAACATGTGGCAGACTAGTGGCTTGGGCGTGCTCTCGTTGGGCCCAGCATATTCTTGACAGTAAAGAGGTGAATTGGAACTTGCTTAAGCAAGAAATGGCCAAAATTGAATTGGGTGCTTCTTATTTCTCGGAGGGCATGTATGACCTCTTGCGAGCCAAGTCTTTGGCTGATGGAGTGGCAGCACGCCGTACCTTGTGGCTTCGCGCTTGGTCGGCAGATTCGGCGTCCAAAGCTAAGTTGACAAAGTTCCGTTTTAAGGAGGTCTTTCTTGTTTGGTGAGGACCTGGACAGGTTGGTTCAGATTCACTGATTCCAAAGTTCCTTGTTTGGCTGAGGATAGGCCTTGGCAGGTAGCTCGCGGTGGCGCTGCTCGTGGGCATGATTTCCGCCTTTTCCGCTCTGGTAGAGGGGCTGCCTCCGTTTCATCTTCTGGGCTCTACAGAGGCAGATTTTTCCAGCGCATGCAGTCCTTTCGTGGGGCCCGCCAGGGTGCAGATAGCACCCCCCCCCCCAGGTCCTCTGCCACCCATCCTACCCAATGACTTCTTGCCAGCACCCATCTTGGTTCCAGTGGGCGCCAGGCTGCAAGAATATGGGCGCCAGGCTGCAAGAATTTTATCCAAAGTGGGCAGATATGTCCAATCAGTGGGTTCTGGAAGTGATCCGAGACAGCTATGCTCTGGAGTTTGCCCGGTCCTTGCCAGACCATTTTCTCGCTTCTCCCTCGCAGGTGGCTGGAAGCAGCAGGCCTTTTGCCAGACCCTTCAAAGACTGTTAGATCTCCATGCAGTGGTTCCGGTTCCCATATGGGATTTACTTTGTGGTGCCAAAGAAAGAAGGGACCTTTCGACCCATCCTGGATTTGAAGGGGGTCAACAGGGCTCTTCACGTGCCTTGCTTCCACATGGAAACTCGGCGGTTTGTGATTCTGGTGATTCAGCCGGGGGAGTTTCTGACCTCTAGATCTGACCGAGGCCTATTCGGGCCTTCCATCATTGCTTCCTGCGTTTTGCGATCTTGGGGCAACATTATCAGTTCTGTGCACTTCCCTTTGGTCTGGTCACGGCTCCACAGACGTTCTCCAAGGTGATAGTGGTCGTCGCGGCAGCGTTGAGAAAAGAGGGCATTGTTGTTCATCCCTACCTGGACAACTGGTTGATTCGAGCCAGGAGAGCTCTCGGGTCACGGCTTAAGTGGTGGAGTTTCTGCAGTCGCTAGGCTGGGTAGTCTACCTTGCCAAGAGCTGGTTGTCTCCATCTCAGCGCCTGGAATATCTAGGGGTCTTGTTCGACACATCCTTGGGGAAGGTCTTCCTTCCGGAGGCCCAGGTAAGCAAATTACAATCTCAGATTCGCTTGCTTATAGCATCCTGGTGTCTTCAGGTGCAGGATTTCCTCAAAGTCTTGGGGTCGATGGCAGCCTCCCTCGATGTGGTGAGGTGGTTGCAGGCCCACATGCATTCTCTTCAGTATGCTCTTCTTCGACAGTGGTCACCTCAGAGGCACAGTCTGGATCACCCTGTTCCGCTCCCAGGCTTAGATCGGTGCAGTCTTCGTTGGTAGCTCCAGACCCCCCCATCTTGTGCATTTGTCTAGCGCTGTTAGCCTTTCAATCCTTTCTGATGGGCAAGTCAGTCAGGGTTCTTTCAGACAATACCACGGCGATGGCCTATGTCAATCATCGGGGGGCACCAGGAGCACTTTGGTGGTGCAGGAAGCGACTCTGCTCATGGTCTGGGCGCACTTTCAAGAAATATTAGCATCTCACATTGCCGAAGTGGAGAATGTTCAGGCGGACTTCCTAAGTCGTCATGTGCTAGATCCCGGAAAGTGGTGTCTAAGCCCGGTGGCTTTTCAGTTGATAGTGCAGTCTTGGGGTCAGCCTCTCATGGACCTGATGGCCACAAGTGTCAATGCCAAAACAGCCCACTTCTTCAGTCGTTGCAGGGATGGTCAGGCCAAGGGCCTGGATGCTCTGGTTCAACCATGGCCAACGGCGGGGCTGTTGTATGTGATCCCTCCGTGGCCATTAGTGGGCAGAGTTATTCTCCGCATAATTCGCCATCCGGGCCTTGTGGTTCTGGTGGCTCCAGACTGGCCTTGATGTCCATCGTACGCGGATCTGATGATGCTTCTGATGGCGGATCCTCTTTTTCTGCCTCTCTTGGACGACCTTCTAACTCAGGGTCCCATTCCAGTGTTTGATCCGGGTCCCTTCTATCTTATGGTTTGGATCTTGAAAGGGATCGCCTAGGTAAGAAGGGGTATTCAGATAACGTGATCTCAACTCTCTTGGGGTCCCGGAGGCTTTCCACCTCTCAGGCTTATGTGAGGGTTTGGCGTCTATTTGAGGAGTGATGTGCTGCGCGTGGAGTGGTCTCTTTTGTGCTTCCCTGCCTAACATCTTAGAGTTCTTGCAGGATGGCCTGGATAGGGGACTGGCTTGATCTTCTCTTCGGGTTCGGGTTCAGCTTGCAGCCTTGTCAGCCTTTCGGGGGTTGGTGAAAGGTCAGCGTTTGACTGCCATTCCTGATGAGCTTCACTTCTTGCGGGCGGCCAAGTTGCTCAGGCCTCCTGTGCAGCCGTCTATTCCTTCTTGGGATCTGAATCTGGTTCTGTCAGTTCTAGCGCCCTCCTTTTGAACCGTTGGACGACTGCTCTTTGAAGGACCTTACTCTTAAAGCGGTCTTCTTGGTGGCCATTATTTCAGCTAGACGTGTCTCTGAGCTGCAGGCTTTCTCTTGTAGGGATCCCTTTTGGAGTTTTCTAGGGAGCGGGTTGTTTTGAGGCCTGTTCCTTCTTTTCTGCCAAAAGTAGTTCTCTTTTTCATGTCAATCAATCTGTAGTCCTCCCGGTGTTGGGTAGTCGGGAGGGCTCTTCTGAGCAAAGTCACCTGCGTAAGTTGAATGTCTGGGTCCTTCGCCTTATATGTGCAGAGGATCCAGGAGATCAGGAAATCTGATCATCTTTGTCCTTCTAGCAGGTCCTCGTAAGGGGGACGGCACTTCTAAGGCTATTGCGTGCTGGATCAAGGAGACTATTACTTGCGCTTATCTTCTGAAGAAGAAGCCAGTTCCAGAATTTCTCAAAGCTCATTCCACTAGAGGTCAGGCAGCTTCTTGGGCTGAGTCTTCTCTAGTGCCTCCAGTGGATATTTGCAAGGCTGCAGTTTGATCTTCTCTGCATTCCTTTGTAAGAGTCTACCGTGTGGATGTTCAAGCGCTTCGGTACGTGGTATTCGGTGAACATTTTCTGGTGTTGGCCCTTAGGGGGTCCCACCCTTGATGGGTACTGCTTTGGTACATCCCATCCATAAGGAACTATACCAGTCTATCAAGCGATACAGAAGGAGAAATTAGGTTCTTACCTGCTAATTTTCTTTCTGTTAGCTTGTAGACCGGTATAGTTCCCCAACCTATCTGTCTTTGTGCGGTGATTGCCGGTTTTTTGCTCACATGCAGATTTTTAATTTTTCTGTGGTTTCTAGTATTTTTCTAGGGATGGGAAGAATTCAGAACAGCGGCTATGGCTCAGATGGATTAGCTGGTGAGCTGTGGGGATGTTTTATGTACCAGGTTTATCTTCTACACATGTTCCAACAGTGGTTTATAAGTATTTGTTGTTTTTCTCCACTCCTGTTTGGAGTGTGTTATACTGTTTACAGTTAAGAATTTTCCTAGGTTCTGCTTGGCTATTTGGCAGAGTGGATTAGTAGAGGGGAATACTATGCTGATATACAAGTTTGATCTCAGTCTCCACCTGCTAGTAGCAGTGAGGTATAATACCCATCTGCAAGAAATTATACTGGTCTACAAGCTAACGGAAAGAAAATTAGCAGGTAAGAACCTAATTTCTCCTTCAGGATTCCAGGTTTGTTGAGGCAAAGGTTCTCCCTGTAAGCTGTTTGCAGTTACCACCCTTACAGCTCCCAGCACACAGTGTAGTGCAGTGAGTAAACAGGCTGAGGGGAGAGTGTGACATAAGAATTGCTGCTGCTGGGTGAGACTAGTGGTCCATCGTGCCCAGCAGTCTGCTCCCGTGGTGGTCCTTAGGTCAAAGACCAGTACATTACCTGCTTACGTTCTAGTTCAGCTGGAACTTGTCTAACTTTGTCTTGAATCCCTGGAGGGTGTTTTCCCCTATAACAGCCTACGGAAGAGCGTTGCAGTTTTCTACCACTCTCTGAAGAAGAACTTCCTTACATTTGTATGGAATCTATCCCCTTTTAACTTTAGAGTGCCCTCTCATTCTTTCTACCTTGGAGAGGGTGAACAACCTGTCTTTATCTACTAAGTCTTTTCCCTTCATTATCTTGAATGTTTCGATCGTGTCCCCTCTGTATCCTCTTTTCAAGGGATAAGAGACCCAGTTTCTCTAATCTCTCACTATATGGCAACTCCCCCAGCCCCTTAACCATTTTAGTCACTCTTCTCTGGACCATTTCAAGTAGTGCTGTGTCCTCCTTCATGTACGGCAACCAGTGCTGGACGCAGTATTCCAGATGAGGATGTACCATGGCCCGGTACAGCGGCATGATAACATTCTCTGATCTATTTGTGATCCCCTTCTTAATCATTCCTAGCATTCTGTTAGCCCTTTTCGCCCCAGAGACCAACACAAGGGAAGGACGATTGGAAAGAACACTGGAGAAAGCTCAAGCCAGACTCTGGACTAGACATAACTTGACTATTGGCAAGACAGGAAAAATCTGCCAGGCTTATCAGGCTGAAGGTGATTCTAAAGGGAGCCCATCACCCCAAACAACCAGCAAGTACTGCTCTTCCTCTTAAAAAAGATACTATCGAAATACGGCTCATGTTGAGGGAGCTGTATTTGTATTGGAATCGCTGCTGCTTGTTTTTGAAGTTGGATTTGCCCATGTGGATTTTGAATCGGCTTTCTTGTGAAGCACTTAATGAAGCACCTGCACTTGCACTTTATGGACTACTTTTCACGAACTGGGACTGGCAAACATTTGGACTTCTAAGTTGTTTTATTTTTTGATTTATTCTTTATTTTTTCACCAGTTTAGGCATGGATGATTGAATGATTTATTAGGCTTTTCCTACCGATATTTGTATGTTCATTAATGTTTGTTGGTTGTGAATGATGTCTTATGAATTTTATAATATTTAAATGTTATAAGTTTTATTATTGTGATTACATTTATGAATTTGGATGGATTTCCTGTCCTATTAACCCTCTTTCTTCCTCCCCTCTTAAAGTCAATCAATTTGTACCTTTGCTTAATCTTTGTAAACCGCATAGAACTTCACGGTATTGCGGTATATAAGCTGTTATTATTATTGTTATTATGATAATATGTTATTGAGTATTTGAGAATCTTAGTTTTACTATTTATCTCTCTATTTGGTTATGGTGTCTTCTTAAAATCATAACAATTCTTATGTAATCTGCCTTGAACCGAAAGGTAGACTTTAAGAATAAATGGGATACCCATGTGGGATCCCTACGAGGGTCAAGATAAGGAAATTGGGTCATTAGGGCATAGACAGGGGGTGGGTAAGCAGAGTGGGCAGACTTGATGGGAGGTAGCCCTTTTCTGTCGTCATCTTCTATGTTTCTATGTTTAATAGAAATCACTAATGTAATGTAATAATAAAGACCCCTGCAGGACTCCCTTCTTCATTCCCATCATTTCAGAGACACGATTCCCATATTTTACAATGAATTTACACTCCAAAAGAAATTATTTGAACCATTTCAGTACTGTACCTCCAACTCCTTCTAGCCAAAATTTCTTTTAACAACAAACAAGGGTCTACTGTGTCAAAAGCTGCTTGTATGTCCAACATACTAAGTTACTTACATCAATCCCTTGTCTAAGCACATCTGGAGAGTTTCTACCCCATGGCCTTTCCTAAATCCATATTTGGTGAATATCTAACCAATTCTGTTTCTCCACAAATGTTTCCAGTTCTTGTAAACAATGTTCTCTATTACTTTGGAAACAACTGGGAGAATCGAGATTGGTCTATAATTGGATAGGATTTCCTTATCAAGATCCTGTCTCTTCAGTAGAGGTTTAATTGTGGCTGTCTTACAAATATCCGGAACTACCCATGTCTGCAAAGATTTATTAACAATACCTGTCAGAGCCACACACCTTCCTCCACCATCGTTTTAACAGTCACAGATGAACATGGTTCAAACACTGATCTTGTTGGAGTTAACCTACCAATCACAGACGTAATCTCGGTTGCGCCCACTAACATAAATAATGACCATTCCTCCTCACCATCTCTTTTGCCAGTCATCAATGCTCTCACTCCTGGATCATCTTTCTCTCCCATCAAACCCTCCACTTTCTTAACCAAACTAACAGCATACTGATCTGCATTCACATACTTTTGCTTATTTATTTATTTATTTATATTTATATCCCGTTCTCCGAATAGCTCAGAACGGCCTACAAACAAACATTCACAGATGTGTGTATTTGGACAGTACAAAGATTATATCTTAGTTTAAGTACGGGAATTATACAGCAATTTAGGTACAGGTTGGACTATACAGTAATTTAAGTAGAGGTTCAGGATGGGAGGGGGGAGGGGAGAAGGACAGGGGAGTTTAAGGGGTAGATCACAGTTGTCATTTTAGTTGAAGAGGAGGATCTTTACCGCTTTCCGGAAGGTCATCAATGAGTTCTGTGATCTGAGTTGTGGGGGGAGTTGGTTCCAGAGTTGGGGGATGAAGTGGCTGTAGGAGCATTTGCGTGCGGTTTCTGACAGGAGAGACATTCCTGAGGGGGGGATGCATAGGCATTTCTCCATTTATGAGCGGAGGGGGCGGGTGGGAGTGTACAAGGTTAGCTTGGATTCTATGTAGGCTGGAATGGTGGCGTAAATTCTTTTATGTGCTATTACTAAGGCCTTGAATGCGCAGTGTTGGCTAATCGGAAGCCAGTGCTCTTTGCGGAGGGCTGGGGAGATGGGGTCGTGGTAGTTGAGGCTGTGCAGGAGGCAGATTGCTGCATTTTGTACCCGCTGGAGGTGCTTGAGATCTTTTATGGCTACTCCATTTTTTTATTTTTTTTTATGCTTTTGAATACATTTACAATATCCAATAATTCAAGGAAAAAAAGAAACATTTCTCAAAACAATTCATAATCATTCATTCTTACAAAATTCTTTTTAAGCCCACATTATGGGGAAACGTGTTACTATTTCTAAACAAACAAGTTAAAAGGAAAAGATTAAGGACACAGATTCTCAGTTCATCCCATCAAACCTTGAATCATTCCTTACTAATAGGGATTCTAATTTCTCCTCTTATTCTCTATAGATGAAACAAAATCATTTCTGTTCTCTTGCTACTAAAAATTGCTGTAATTGTATGGGGTCCCAAAAAACATACTCAATATCTTGCAACTTAACTAAACATTTACAAGGAAATTTCAGGTAAAATGATGCCTCTAGAACCAAAACTCTAGCTTTTCACTTCAAAAATTATTTTCTTCTCAATTGAGTTGTTCTAGAGACATCCGGAAAAATCTTAACCAAATCTCCACAAAATTTCGTTAACCTATTTTTAAAGTAAAGTTTCATTAGTAACATCTTATCTATTTCACTCATGTATGTTATCACCAGGGTGGACCGACTCTGAATCACATCCTGAGTATCTTCCAAAAACTCAGTCAAATTTACTTCACTAGTGACCAGATGGTCCACCTCCTGGGCAGATTCTATTTTTTTTGGGGAGGAATATAATAATAATTATTTATTGGAAAATTCTCAGCATTAGCCACTCCTAATACTTCTTTAAAAAACTTCCTTAATAGAATTTCAGGTGACAATAAATGAGTTATTGGGAAATTGACTAAGCGTAGATTTTTCCCTCTATTCATATTTTCCATAGATTCTATTTTCGCATGTATCACCGTAGAATCTTTAACAGCAGATACCGAAACAGCCTGAAGTGTATTACATTGAGTCTCCATAACATTTAATCGTTTATCCAAACAATTTAAATTGGAATCCACATTTTCTAATTTATGAGAAACTGATTGAGAAAAGTCCCCCATTTGTCTCATCGTTGTCCCGAGAAACCCTTCAACTCTAGAAATTCCTAACCATAAATCTTTAAGGGTAATACCTTGTGTTTCCTCCGTTAGTGGATTTTCCTCCACTCCTGCTGAAAAAGTCAGTGGTTTAGGTATTTCAGTATAAGCTAATTTATTGATGTGGGTAGAGGATGCCACTTGTCCATTGGCATTAGTAGGGTTTATATTCCTACTATCACTAGATACTGGGTGAAGGGGAGGAGTCTGCTCGAGGGGGCTCATTGAAGCTCCTGACAAAGAGGAATCAATATTTAATGGTGCTACTGAGGGATGTTCAGATAATAATAACAAATGTCTGTCCATGGGGCCAGATACAGTAGGTGTTGAACTTTTTGGTTTAATTTTTCTTTTCCCCATATCCAGATCAAAAAGTCAAAAGTACAATAATAATTATAAATAACCAACTTGAATTCTTGAATATTGGAGTACTGCGTCCAATATTGGTCGCCGTACCTTAGGAAGGATATGGCGATACTCGAAAGGGTTCAGAGGAGAGCGACACGTCTGATAAAAGGGATGGAAAACCTTTCATACGCTGAGAGATTGGAAAAACTGGGACTTTTTACCCTGGAGAAGAGAAGACTTAGAGGGGATATGATAGAGACTTACAAGATCATGAAGGGCATAGAGAGAGTAGAGAGGGACAGATTCTTCACACTTTCAAAAAATAAAAGAACAAGAGGGCATTCAGAAAAGTTGAAAGGGGACAGATTCAGAATGAATGCTAGGAAGTTCTTCTTTACCCAGCGTGTGGTGGACACCTGGAATGCGCTTCCAGAGGGCGTGATAGGGCAGAGTACGGTACTGGGGTTCAAGAGGGAATTGGACAACTTTCTCCTGGAAAAGGGAATAGAGGGGTATAGATAGAGGATTACTGCACAGGTCCTATACCTGTTGGGCCACCGCGTGAGCGGACTGCTGGGCACGATGAACCTCAGGTCTGACCCAGTAGAGGCATTTCTTATGTTCTTATGTTCTTATGTTAATTCCAGCTCCTCGTGGCTCCAAGGGGCTCCTAAACTGCGGCAGCGGCTGCACTTTAAAGTATTAGAGACGGACCCAGTATAGGCCCATCTTTATTTCAGGTCCTTTCCTTCCCGTATTTTAACCCATAGCAATTCCAGCTTGTTGGTCGTCTCTGTTGTGTCCATTCTTTTCGATTGTATGCTTTCTTTTATGTAAAGGCTATTCCACCTCCTTTCTGTCCTGATCTGTCCTAGCGATAGAGCTTGTACCCCGGCAGTGCTATATCCTATTTGTTTTCTTCATTCCACCATGTTTCAGAGACTCCAATGATGTCTATGTCTTCTGCATTAGTCATGGCTTCTAATTCCCCCATTTTGTTTCTTAGGCTCCTTGCATTAGTATGTATGCAATTTAGATCCTGGTATTTTCTTGTCTTCATTTCCTTTCCATGTGCTTCAGTCTTTAGTTTATTCTCTTGTGCTACAATCCTTTTAACCTCTTCTTCTGTGTTAGTCAACTCCTGTAATTTGTCCATTGTTTCTTCCCAGCCTTTTTTCCCCTTAGTATCTTCATGGGATACCTTCTTCTGAATCGTCGACGCTTAGTCGACTGTAGGCTTTCCTCTTCTTATTAATTTAAAGCCTATTCTATTCCTCTCCTGACGTTGTTTGCTAGAAGTCTAGTTCCCGCTGCACTCAGGTGCAGTCCATCTCTCCTGTAGAGCTTGCTCTTGCCCCAGAATGTTGTCCAGTTCCTCACGAAGTGGAACCCTTCTTCCTCACACCATCTCCTCATCCACGCATTTATTGATTGTAGTTCCTCCTGCCTTTTCACATCTGCCCTCAGTACCGGTAGGATCTCTGAGAACGCTATCTTCTGAGTCCTCATCTTCAGCTTCCTTCCCAGAATGTTGAACTGTTCTATCAGCGTGCTTCTTCTGTAGTCTCTCCTGCTGAAATCATTCGTCCCAATGTGGATCAATACTGTGATCTCTTCCATCCTCTGCTCCTTCAGGATCGTTCCAATTTTGTCCACGATGTCCTTGCTCCTGGGAGGAAGGTCACCAGTCGATCCTCTCTCCCTCCTGCTATGTGGCTGTCCACATGCCTCAGGATCGAGTCTCCCACTAGGATCGCTGACTTTCCCTTCTTTAATTTTCACTTCGGTCTCAGGTCAATGTCCTTGGAGTGCTTTGCTGCTTCTTCGTCTATGTCTTCGGTGTGCTTCGCTTTTTCTTCTTCTGGGCATCAACCAGTCATATTCTCCCCCTTGTGCGGTGTTCCTCTTTGGGCGTCGTCTTTGAGGTCATCTCCTTGTTCTCCCTTCCATGTTGGTGTTGGTGTAACTTCATCTTTCATCTGAAGTTTGTTCTCTTCCACCCTCCTCCTGTAGGCTTCCTCAATGAATTTCTTGAGTTCCCTGACCTCCTCAATGTGTCTCATTCATGGAATAGGAGGGGAAGTGCACGGATGGATCGGAAATTGGTTAGAGAACAGAACGCAGAGAGTAACCATAAATGGGAAATTCTCGGAATGGGAAAAGGTGACCAGCGGCGTGCCCCAGGGCTCGGTTCTTGGTCCCATTTTGTTTTAATATTTTTATTTTTATAAATGACCTGGAAGAGGAAACAATTTGTAATATAATCAAGTTTGCGGATGATACAAAACTATGTCGGGCGGTTGGCTCTCAAAGGGACTGTGAGGATCTTCAGAAAGATCTAAATCAGCTGGAAACATGGGCGATAAAGTGGCAGATGAGTTTTAACATAGACAAATGCAAGGTGATGCATTTGGGAAAGAAAAACAAAGAACATGAATACAAGATATCGGGGGTAACATTAGCCAAATGCGAACAAGAAAGGGATTTGGGGGTGCTGATAGATAGAACCCTAAAACCATCGGCTCAATGCACGGCGGCGGTGAAGAAAGCAAATAGGATGTTAGGCATGATTAAGAAGGGGATCACAAGTAGGTCGGAAGATGTTATAATGCCACTTTACAGAACAATGGTCAGACCACACTTAGAATACTGTGTCCAACACTGGTCTCCATACCTTAAGAAGGATAAAATTCTGTTGGAGAGGGTACAGAGGCGAGCCACGAAACTAGTCAAAGGCATGGAGAATTTAAGCTACATGGAACGCCTCGGAAAACTGGGACTGTTCACCCTCGAAAAGAGAAGACTGCGTGGGGATCTAATAGAGACTTTTAAAATATTAAAGGGATTTGATCAAATTGACCAGGAAGCAGCATTACTGACATTTTCAGATGTGACGCGGACAAGAGGTCATAGCCTAAAACTGAATGGCAGCAGGTTCAGGACAAATGTCAGGAAGTTCTGTTTCACACAAAGAGTGGTGGGCGCTTGGAATGCTCTCCCGGAGGAGGTGGTGGCAGAAAATACTGTGCTGGGTTTCAAACGCATGTTGGATGCACACCTTCTTGCAGATCATATTGAGGGATACGGGAAAACCGGGTCTCCAAAAAGGAGCACCTAAATGGGCCTCCGCGTGTGCGGATCGCAGGACTAGATGGACCTTGGTCTGATCTGGTGAAGGCGTTTCTTATGTTCTTATGAAGTCTTCAGCTGTCCTGACTGGGTCCTCTGTAGTGTAGAGTTCTTCCAGCTCCTGTATCTTGTACCCTAGTCACTTTACTTCCTTCTTCAAGCTTTTCAGCTCTTGACTACGACCGCATACATATGACTGTCTCCCCGAGGGGAGGTAGTTATACATATGACAGTCTGTGCAGAACACTGGAAAGCTCATCTTCTGGTTTCCCTCTGCTTCCATTGTCGTTCCTACTTTAAGAAACAGTTAACAGTTTACGTGTGACCTGCTGATGTTACGTATGTAAGTGCCCTCTGTGTCTGCTTTGTGTCTTCTCTCTCTCTCTCCCTGCCTGCTGCTGGTATCCTCTCTCTCTCTCTCTGCCTGCTACTGGTGTCCTCTCTCTCTCTCTGCCTGCTGCTGGTGTCCTCTCTCTCTCTCTCTCTTTCTTTGCCTGCTGCTGGTGTCCTCTCTCTCTCTCTGCCTGCTGCTGGTGTCCTCTCTCTCTCTCTCTCTCTGCCTGCTGCTGGTGTCCTCTCTCTCTCTCTCTCTCTGCCTGCTGCTGGTGTCCTCTCTCTCTCTCTCTGCCTGCTGCTGGTGTCCTCTCTCTCTCTCTCTCTCTGCTTGATTGCTGCCTTCCCTGGTATCCTTGGGTGTAGTGACTTGGCCCATCGCAAAGGCGCTCTCGCTAAGGCCTTTGCTGTGCGCCGAAT
The DNA here is from genome assembly GCF_902459505.1 of Geotrypetes seraphini. NCBI lineage: Eukaryota > Metazoa > Chordata > Amphibia > Gymnophiona > Dermophiidae > Geotrypetes > Geotrypetes seraphini. The sequence goes on along the minus strand of NC_047093.1, from coordinate 1,514,401 downwards.
GGCTGCGTGCCGTTGGTTCCGCCCCTTTTAAGGGGGAGTTCGGGCTCTGACCTTGACGATGCGGTGAGGGTGGGCGGATCTTACTCTCGCCGCTGCCCCTAGCTTCTGGCTTCTTTCTGCCTCCTGCCTCGGCTCCTCTTGGTTCCTTCGCTTCTACTCTCTGCCTGCTCTTCGCTCCCTGCTAGTTCTCCCAGCCGGTGCTCATTGCGGTGTGTGCTGTTGGCTCCACCCCTTTTAAGGGGGAGTTTGGGTTCTGACCTTACCAACGCGGTGGGGGTGGGCAGAGCATACTCTTGCCGCTGTCCTTAGTTTCCGGCTCCTTTCTACCTCCTGCCTCAGCTCCTCTTGGTTCCTTCACTTCTGTTCTCTGCCTGCTCTTCGCTCCCTGCTAGTTCTCCCAGCCGATGCCCATTACCCCCAAGAAAGGGACTTGGGGTAATGGTAGACATGACAATGAAATCGACGGCACAGTGCGCAGCGGCCGCTAAGAGAGCGAATAGAATGCTAGGTATAATCAACGAAAGAAGTTATCCTGCCGTTGTATCGGGCGATGGTGCATCTGCATCTGGAGTACTGCGTCCAATATTGGTTGCTGTACCTTAAGAAGGATATGGCAATACTCGAGAGGGTTTAGAGGAGAGCGACACTTCTGATAAAAGGTACGGAAAACCTTTCATACGCTGAGAGATTGGAGAAACTGGGACTCTTTTTCCCTGGAGAAGAGGAGACTTAGAGGGGATATGATAGAGATTTACAAGATCATGAAAGGCATAGAGAGAGTGGAGAGGGACAGATTCTTCAAACTTTCGAAAAATAAAAGAACAAGAGGGCATTTGGAAAAATTGAAAGGGGACAGATTTAAATCGAATGCTAGGAAGTTCTTCTTTACCCAACGTGTGGTGGACACCTGGAATGTGCTTCCAGAGGGCGTAATAGGGCAGCGTACGGTACTGGGGTTCAAGAAAGGATTGGACCATTTCCTGCTGGAAAAGGGGATAGAGGGGTATAGATAGAGGATTACTGCATATGTCCTGGATCTGTTGGGCCACCGCGTGAGCGGACTGCTGGGCATGATGGACCTCAGGTCTGACCCAGCGGAGGCATTGCTTATGTTCTTACTTATGTTGCCATAGGAGTAACTTCAGAGAGAGAGGTAGCGAATGGGATAATGATCATAAAATCTGCGTAGCTGAATAATTTTATTCCCAGCTGGGTCAATTGCGCTCTTAATGATGACATGTAAACGTTGAAAAGTAATGGGGATAGTGGTGACCCCTTCGGAACACCAGATGGATTACTCCAGGTAATCACACTTCTTTAAAGCCTGTTCCTCCAGCCAACCAACCCAACCTTACCTCCGACTCTCTCACCCCAGTCCCAATACTCTACTGTAACGCCAGATCAGTCCGCAATAAGACCCAAATACTAAAAGACCTACTCAGAAACTTCGATCCAGGTTTCTTGTGCATCACAGAATCATGGATCGAAAAAGATGATTTATTCACACAAAACAAACTCTTTCCCCCTGGCTTCTATGGCCTCTTCTCACCTAGAATCAACCGGAAAGGAGGAGGCCTGGCTCTGCTTTACAAATCATTCTTCAATGTCCAGCTCCTTGAAAAGGGCAGCCATACCTCTTTAGAATTCATGTTAGCTTCAGTCAACGATGAACTTCATCCCTACCCATTAGATATCCTGTTAGTTTACTGCCCACCAACCCCCTGGAACAAATCCTCTGAACTCGTTCTCGAGACCATAACAAGGGCTTTCCTAAAATTCCAGAGACTACTGATCATTGGAGATATTAATCTCCACCTAGACGATAACACCAGCAAGGATGCAACCAAATTCAAAGACTTCCTCACCTCCCTAGGCTTCACCGCTCCTTCGCCCACCCTTACCCACGATAAGGGGCATACACTAGACATCTTCAGCTTCCTTGACCTGGCCGAGCACAAAACTTCTGCTGAAGAGGCCCGTTGGGAACATGTCCCCTGGTCTGATCACCTTCTAGACTCTTTCTGCCTTCCCATTTTCATGTCTCATCTTGGCACTCCACCCCGACCCACACACTCTATCACCTACCGCAAAAAAAATCACGACTGAACTGTTCTGGACCCAGTTTCTCAACCAACTCCCCCCTTTTCCTAAACATGCCAACCCAGATTCCAACTGGCATAATTGGGTAACCCTTTCTGGGACTACCTACCGTGCTCTTGCCCCTTTGTCTACTAAACCTATCTCCCACTCCCGCAAGGCTCCCTAGTATCTTCCATACCACAAGGAATTAAAGCAGAAATGTCGAGCCCTGGAACATAAATGAAAAAAATCGAAATCCCATTCAGACAGACAATCCTGGAGAGACAACATCAAGTTCTATAACACAGTACTATAAAAAGCAAGGAAGAATTTCTATGGAGATAAAATCACCAGATCAAAAAACCAAAATAGTACACTGTTCAACATCTGGCGCAACCTAACCTCAAAAAACGACTCCACTTTTTTCCCCTTCCCCCCCCATCCGCAAACGACCTAGCTAAATTTTTCAACGGAATGATTACTACCTTACAGAGTTCTTCCCCCCAGCAGTCTCTTACAATTCTCTGTCTCCAACCCTATCCCTGCTGTTAGATCCTAGACTGCCTTTGAACTCGTATCCGAATCCCAGATCTCTATACTCTGTCTCAAACTGAAATCCTGCAATTGCATCCTGGATCCTTTCCCTTCCTACCTTTACGAAAACATTCCAGCGCAGGCCATCTCAACCCTTACCAGGCTTATAAATTCTGCTTTACTATCGGGCCTGTTCTCCATAGAAATGGGACACATTGCCTTGTCCCGTCTTCTGAAAAAAGCCGATCTCAACCCTTCCTTACCATCTAACTACCGCCCCATAGCAAATATCCCTCTCCTAACTAAATTGCTAGAGGCCATAGTCGCCACCCAGCTCTCTTCTTACCTAGAGAGATTCTCCATCCTCCTTCCCTACCAATATGGCTTCAGACCCAGCTTCAGCACCGAAGATGTCTTGGCGAGATGTCTTGGGAGATGTCTTGGCGGAACCACTATCCGCGCTCTTTAATCTCTCCCTTAGTACAGGTAACGTCCCGATGGACTGGAAGACGGCTAACGTCATTCCACTACACAAGAAAGGCTCCAGGGTGGATATGGCAAACTACAGACCAGTGAGTCTCACTTCAATAGTGAGCAAACTAATGGAAACCCTAATCAAACACCAAATGGATAGGATCATGGACGAGGAGAATCTGCGGGATCCCTGCCAACATGGATTTACTAAGGGGAGATCGTGCCAATCCAACCTGATCGGCTTCTTTGACTGGGTGACGAGGAAGCTGGATGTTGGTGAGTCCCTGGACATCGTCTATCTGGATTTCAGCAAAGCATTTGATAGCGTGCCACACCGCAGGTTGCTGAACAAGATGAGTTCTTTAGGTTTGGGCGACACTTTAACCAAATGGGTTGGGAACTGGCTTGGAGGTAGGCTTCAGAGGGTGATGGTGAATGGCACTCCCTCCGAGATGTCGGAGGTGATAAGTGGAGTGCCACAGGGCTCCGTCCTGGGCCCGATCTTGTTCAACATCTATATAAGAGACCTGACAGAAGGGCTTCGAGGTAAAATAACATTGTTTGCCGATGATGCCAAACTGTGCAATGTAGTGAGCAAAAGCACAACAGACAAAAAAGCAATGACAGACGATATGGTGCATGACTTACTTCTGCTGGAGCACTGGTCTAGGTCCTGGCAACTCAGTTTCAATGCCAAAAAATGCAAAGTCATGCACCTGGGAAGCCAGAATCCATGCAAGATCTACACCCTAAATGGCGAGATCCTGACAAGAACTGTAGCAGAAAGAGACTTGGGAGTGATTGTCAGGGAAGACATGAAGTCGGCAAACCAAGTGGAGCAAGCTTCATCCAAAGCAAGGCAAATCATAGGTTGCATACGCAGGAGTTTCATCAGCCGTAAACCTGAAGTCATTATGCCACTATATAGATCCATGGTGAGACCGCACCTGGAGTACTGTGTGCAATTCTGGAGGCCGCATTACCGCAAGGATGTGCTGAGACTGGAGTCGGTCCAGAGGATGGCCACCAGGATGGTCTCGGGACTCAGGGAGCTCCCGTACGAGGAGCGGGCGGGGAATTTGCAGCTCTACTCACTCGAGGAGCGTCGAGAGAGGGGAGATATGATCGAGACATTCAAATATCTCACGGGCCGCATCAAGGTGGAAGAAGACATCTTCTTCTTCAAGGGTCCCGCGACAACAAGGGGGCATTCGTGGAAAATCAGGGGCGGGAAACTGCACAGTGACACTAGGAAGTTCTTCTTCACTGAAAGGGTGGTTGATCGCTGGAATAGTCTTCCACTTCGGGTTATTGAGGCCACCAGTGTGGCGGATTTTAAGGCCAGATGGGATAGACATGTGGGATCTATCCGCAAAGATAGATAGCGAGGATCACTGGAGTGGGCAGACTTGATGGGCCGTGGCCCTTATCTGCCGTCTATTTCTATGTTTCTATGTTTCTATGAATCCCTCCTAGTTTCCTTAATTTCTAAGGTGCAACAACTACATTCTCGTAACAAATTCGCTGTCCTATTACAATTCGATCTCTCTGCAGCTTTCGATGTTGTCCACCACGACATACTACTTTATCAACTTTCCGAGATAGGAATTGACTCCACCGTTCTAAAGTGGTTCTCAAACTTCTTACGCTTTTGCTCCTACATTGTCAACACAAATGGCACCATGTCCGTTCCTTGGACACCATCTTGCGGTGTCCCTCAGGGATCATCCCTATCCCCTATTCGCTTTAACATCTATATGTCCTCCCTGAAACTCCTCCAATTATCCCCCCTTGAAACAATCTACACATACGCTGATGACATCCTTGTCCTCCTTGAGACAGACCAGACCTCCATGAGAACATTACAGCTTGCATAATGAGACTCCATTCCTGGTCCTTCTCGGTACAGATAAAATTGAATGAATCAAAAACAAAATTACTCTGGCTCGGCCCAAAATTAGAACACCTGCCCACCCTCTTCACACTACCCTCAGGCGCTGCACTGCAGCTTGAGTTCTCAAGCAAGGTCCTTGGCATCATTATCGATTCTTCTCTCTCCTTCAATGACCACCTCAACTCCTTGGCTAAATCATGCTTTTTCAGCCTCCACATGCTGAGGAAAGTAAGATCCTATTTTCGCCAACAACATTTTGCTGTCCTTGTCCAATCCATCATCCTCTCCAAACTAGACTACTGCAATGCCATCTATTTAAGCCTATCAAAAAAAAGTCTTCAAAGACTCTAGCTAATCCAGAATACTGCAGCCAAGTTGATCTTTGCAAAATGCAAGTCTGACCATGTCTCCCCACTCCTAGCCAAACTTCACTGGCTCCCAGTGATTTCCATTTCAAATGCTCCTGCCTGGCTTTTAAGATCATTCATGGCATCCTTCCTCCCTTAATCCCACTATCTTATAACTCCTCAAGTCCTGACTCTACCAGACCCGCACAAAGGTATAAACTCTCTACACGGTATTCGCTATGCAGGCAAACTGGGAAAATCCCTTCTCTTCAGAATCACAGGTCTTTGGAACGACCTTACTACCCCGCTGCGGAACCTGGGCTCCCTCCAATTATTCCGCAAGCAACTGAAAACCTGGCTTTTCACTAAAATGTAATTCTATCCCCCCTTACTCTTCTCTTCTATATATAAGTTCATGTAAACCTTTTTTTTCCTTCTCTTCCTATATTTTAAGTTCTTGTAAACCGTGCCGAGCTCCACATCCGTGGAGATGATGCAGTATATAAACTTAAGGTTTAGTTTAGGTATAAGAGAGATTGTAATTAAAACGTACTTGATAGGTACGGGACATAAGGAAGCCTCGGAACCAGTCTAACACCTCTCCTCTAATACCAATTGCATCTAAGCATTGTAACAATTTCCCATGGTTCACTAAGTCAAAAGCAGAGCTCATATCAAATTGCATAATCAGGGCATTAAGGCCCCTACTAAACAAACATAAATTATCCAAGATGGCCGCAATTACTGTCTCAGTGCTAAACAGAGGTCTGAATCCAGATTGAGTTTCATGTAAAAGAGAGAACTGATCAAGATATTCCATCAGTTGGGTATGTACCAATCCTTCCATGATTTTTACAAAAAATGGAATGGATGCTACTGGTCTATAGTTGGTTACTGATGCTAATGATTCTTTACAATTTTTTGGAATTGGGGTGACCATTTTTAGTAAGGAATTTTCCATTTTTTAAATTATCAGACAAATAATTTAACAGTTAGTTTAAAGTCTAATAGTGCTGCTTTCATAATTTCTGGGGGACAGGAGTCCAAAATGAAGTATGATTTAGTGTACTTGTATAATTTGATAAAATTATTCCATTCTAAATCAGTCATATCCCCTAACTAAAAACTGCACTACATTCAATCAGAAAGACTAGAAGCTAAAGAAGCCTATCTGGCGAAATCTAGAACTGTCAAAACAGCAGTCAGAGATGCCAAACTTCGGATGGAAGAGAATCTAGCAAAGAATATCAAAAAAGAGGATAAATCCTTTTTCAGGTATGTTAGTGACAGAAAAAGAAACATAGATGGGCTAGTGCGCCTTAGGAAACCTGACGGTAAATATGTGGAATTGGACTCCAATAAAGCCGGTCCACAGCTGCAGGCAAGGGAGAGCTCAAATAACCCGTTCCGGAATTTTGAATTTACCACCGGCAGCGTCTACCAAGAAATATCAAGGCTCAAAGTGAACAAAGCCATGGGACCGGATAAACTACATCCCAGAGTACTTAGGGAGTTGAGAGATGTCCTTGCAGAACCATTAGCTACGCTCTTCAATCTTTCCCTGAGTTCAGGAAGAATCCCATTGGACTGGAAAACAGCTAACGTCATTCTGTTGCACAAAAAGGGATGCAGGACGGAGGCTGAAAATTACAGACAGGTAAGTCTCACATCGATAGTGTGTAAACTTAGGGAAACGTTGATTAAACACAAATTAGATACGATCCTGAACGATGAAAGACTAAGGGATCCCCACCAACATGGATTTACAAAGGGAAAGTCCTGCCAATCCTATCTGATCAGTTTCTTTGACTGGGTAACGAAAAAGCTAGATATGGGAGAGTCCCTGGATATCATGTACTTGGACTTTAGTAAGGCTTTTGACAGTGTCCCACACTGTAGGTTATTGAACAAGATAAGTTCATTGGGATTAGGGGAAACATTGACGGCATGGGTTAAAGACTGGCTCAGCGGCAGACTTCAGAGGGTGGTGGTAAATGGTACTCCCTCCGAAGCATTGGAAGTGATCAGTGGAATGCCGCAGGGCTTGGTCTTGGGTCCTATCCTATTTAATATCTTTGTACAGGACCTGCCTCACGGACTTCAAGGTAAAATTGCATTATTTGCTGACGAAGCTAAACTGTGCAACATAGTGGGCAAAAGCACAATGCCCGACAGTATGACGCAGGACCTACTCTTACTGGAACAATGGTCCGCAACTTGGCAACTGAGTTTTAATGGCAAAAAATTTAACGTTATGCACCTTGTTAGCAGAAATCCATGCAGTACTTACACTCTGAATGGTGAGACCTTAAGAAAAACTGCTGCAGAATGCGACCTAGGAGTAATCATTAGTGAAGATATGAAGACTACCAATCAAGTAGAGAAAGCTTCATACAAAGCTAGGCAAATGCTGGGATGCATCTGAAGAAGTTTTGTCAGCTGGAAGCCCGAAGTTGTGATGCCGTTGTATAGGTCCATGGTGAGCAGTAGCGTACTAAGGGGGGGGAGGTCTGCCCCAGGTGCAAGCCCTGAGGGGGTGCTCCCGGCCTTGCCGTTCAGTCCCCCCCCACCCCCGAAGGACCGCTCGCCCCCCTGGCCTCCCTGCACCACCTATGAAGCAGCCCGCAGTGGGATTGCGATGTCAGCGATCCCTGAGTTGCTTCGGCGCTGCTTTCTGCGCCGCGGTCCCGCCCCTCCTCTGATGTCCTAATGGTGGTGGTGGTGGCGGCAGCGTGTCAATGTGTTGAGAGGAAGAGGTGGTCTGGGAAATTCTGCTGAGCAAACTCCGGGCCCATTTCCACCCCCCAGTTAGTCCACTCCACTCAACTGGTTCACACACTGAGTGGGTCTTTGGGTGTTGTGCCTGGGTAGTTGTTTTGGGATCTCTTCCAGTGGTTTGTCAGTATCTCCTTGTGGTCCAAGGAAGGAAACTTTGTTAACCTTAGCATTGACCTTCAGAATATGTTTGTAACAGCGCTGCTTGTGTGGCATTAGGCTATGTAGTGATCGAAATAAAAAAACAGACCTTTGCACATTTTTGCACTATATGGTGGGTGTATGAGGAGATTCACATTTCCTGCACAGCTAAGTCCTTGTGAAGTTACCTTGTTCTTTCTGTATTTGACATCTAACAAGGTCTCTGTTTGGAAGGAAAGATCTAAGCTTAAAAATGAAGTGGCCAGAAATTATGGTAAAAGCAAATAGCATTGCTGATTTTAAGAAAGGTTTGGACAAATTCCTGGAGGAATAGTCCATAATCTGTTATTAAGACATGGAGAAAGTGTCTGCTTGCCCTGGATCGGTGGCATAGAATGTTGCTACTCTTTGGGGTTTGACCAGGTACTAGTGACCTGGATTGGTTACCATGAGAATGGGCTACTGGGCATGATGGACCATTGGTCTGACCCAGTTAGGCTATTCTTATGTAATGTTCTCATCTGTAGGGGCCTTTGTTTTCACTTATTTTAATGTATTTTTTTTTCTGGGAACTTATCAGTGTTTTTTAGAATGGGAACAAAAATGGAAGAGAATTAATGTGTGTGGAATGGGGGGGGGTTACTAATTTCTTCAGCTAAATAATTAAATCCACTTCAACCAGACATAGGAGAACTCACGCACCATTCACACACCCTCCAACCAAAATCGTCAAAAGAAAAAAACTGTTCAACAACCTCCTAACACTCGACCCCCAACTCTACAACCTATTGACCTCGACCACAAACTACAAAACCTTCAAAAAAGAAATAAAAACCCTTCTATTCAAAAAACACATAAAACCGAACTAACACAATCAGAACTGTCCCAAGCATCACCTGCAACTACTCCATATGTACTTCTGATGTCATGACAATTCAGACATAATTTATGTTGTTTGGATTAATGGTTACATATATGAGGTTCAATAAAAGAAAATTTTCAGTGCCTGTTACTATTATGACCATTTATTTTTCATGGTTATTACAAAAAATATTTTTTTACATGGGGGGGGTGTCAAAAAATGATGGGCCCCGGGTGCCACATACCCTAGGTACGCCACTGATGGTGAGACCTCATTTGGAATATTGTGTTTTATTTTGGAGGCCACATTATCAAAAGGATGTGCTGAGAGTGGAGTCGATTCAGCGAATGGCCACCAGGATGGTCTCGGGACTCAAGGATCTCCCATATGAGGAACGTCTAGGTAAGTTGCAGCTATACTCTCTCGAAGAACGCAGAGAGAGGGGAGATATGATAACTGGCTGTATTGAGGTAGAAGAAGATATCTTTTTCCTTACAGGACCTACGGCAACAAGAGGGCATCCGTTGAAACTCAGGGGTGGGAAATTTCATAGCAACACTAGGAAGTATTTCTTCACTGAAAGGGTGGTTGATCGTTGGAATAATCTTCCACTTCAGATAATTGAGGCAAGCAACGTGCTCGATTTTAAGAAAAAATGGGATAAGCATGTGGGTTCAGTTCGTGGAAGTGCTTAGGGGGGAGGGTCCTTAGAGTGGGCAGACTTGTTGGGCCAGTGGCCCTTTTCTGCCGTCATATTCTATGTTTCTATGTTACATTAAAATGCTGTTTAATAATAATAATATAATAATAATAACAACAGCTTATATACCGCAGTACCGTGAAGTTCTATGAGGTTTACAAAAGATTAAGCAAAGGTACAAATTGATTGACTTTAAGAGGGGTGGAAGAAAGAGAACTAATAGGACAGGAAATCCATTGTTGAGGAGAAAGTGATCAATAGGACAAGTTAATCGCTATTGAGGGGAGAGAGATGAGTGGATCAGTTGTCTAGATGCTTTAGGAACAGGTGTGTTTTTAGACGTTTCCTAAATTCCTCATAAGTAGTGGGCAAAAGCAATTGTTCTAGGTCTTTACCCCATGATACTGCTTGGTGTGAGAGAAGGTATTCATTTGGTTTTTTCAGTTTACAACCTCTCACTGGGGGGGAAACAAAGTTGGAATGTGAGCTTCTCTTGTGTTTGTTGGCTGAGAAGGAGAAAAGGTCAGTTATGTATTTAGGGGCAAGTCCGTATAATGCTTTAAAGCAGAAACATGCGAATTTAAACTTTATGCGTGCCTCCATCAGCAGCCAATGCATCTGCCGATAGTAGGGTGTCACATGGTCAAATTTCTTTAGTCCAAAGATCAGTCTGACTGCTGCATTTTGCATCAATTGTAAACGTCGCATATTCTTTTGGGAAATTGCTAAATAAGCGATGTTACAGTAATCAAGTAGACCTAGTACGAGGGATTGGACTAGGGTTCTGAATGCCGATGTATCGAAATAAGCTTTAATGGATCTGAGTTTCCAGAGAGTAAAGAATCCCTTTCTGATTAAGGAGTCTACCTGGTCTTTCATGGTTAGGCATTGATCCAGAGTTACACCTAGTATCTTTATGATGGGCTGGATAGGGTAACTAAGTTTATTGAGACATAGTAGTGTTTTGGTGTCAAGCGGATGTGATGAAGCAACGAAGAAAGTTGTTTTTTCTGAATTAAGTTTGAGCCTAAAGTTTAATGTCATTACCAGCCATCTTAATTTTGTTTTTAAATATTTCTGCTTTCTCCACATCACATAGCCAAATATACTCCTTTAATCTTATCTGATAACTCTCCCTATCTTCAACATCCCCTGTCTTTTGCCATTTCCTGTCACTCTGTTTGAACTCCTGCCTAACTTTCCTTAGTGACGCAGTAGCAGGGCGGCACTCATCTGCCTCGATTTTCCCAGCAAAATTCTTGCTGCTGTGTTTCATACTATTTGGATCTGTCTGAGTATGTACTTCGGGAACCCCAGCAGGATTGCAATGCAGTAGTCAAAGATTGAGAGTAGAAGGGATATTGTTACGTTGGACATTGCTTGATGGGTGAAGTAGAGTTTAAGTCCTCTAACCCAGTAGAGTTTTCCATATGCATTTTTCATAATGCATTGGCTCTGTATTATCATGTCCTAGGTTTCTCACCCCTTCCATGAATGATTTTATGGTATTTCCATTCTGAATTTGTGGATATCTTGGGCTATTTTCTCCCCATTTGTTAATTAGGAATACTGTAGTTCTATTTTTTCCTTGTTAGCTGCTAGTCCATTTGTTTTGAACCAACCAAAGATTTTCTCTAGGCCTATTTTGATCCCCTGTTTAGTTTTCTCATCCTGTTTCTTTAGTGGACTGATCAGTTGGACATCGCCTGCGTAGATGTAACCTTCCCCAGTGGTTGGAGGAAGATGTTGAACAGCATGGGTGATATAGCAGATCCCTAAGGATCCCCCTAGGTCTATTTCCGATTGCTTGAAATCCCCTGCATTCTACTCTCGTTAGTCTTTTGGTTAGAAAGGACTCTATCCATGCCATGACTTTTCCTTTAAGGCCCAATTCTATGCATCTTGATTTTACCAGTGTGTGTTGGATTAGGTTGAAGGCTGCTGAGAGGTCCAGGAACCCCAGCATCACATCTCCTTTAGCATGGTGTTTGATGACCGAGTCCTGTACTGCTACTAGTACAGTTTCCATGCTCAGGTGTCTTTTTAACCCTGATTGGGTCTGGTCTAGCTTTGGTGAGTTTTCTAGGAAATCTGATATTTGTTAGCAGGCTAGTTTGTCTATTAGTTTAGATATCCACAGTTGGTTGGTCTGTAGTTGGAGAGATCTTCTAGGTCTTTTTCTTTATTTTTCAGAATGGGCTAGGTGGATTGATTTTTTTACTCCGTCAAAAATTACAAAGACTAGGAAACACTCGAAGTTACAGGGAAATACTTTTAAAACCAATAGGAGGAAATATTTTTTCACTCATTGACTAGTTAAGCTCTGGAGTGCATTGCCAGAGGTTGTGGTAAGAGCGGATAGTGTAGCTGGTTTTAAGAAAGGTTTGGACAATTTCCTGGAGGAAAAGTTTCCAAGTTTATTAAAAATGTGATTAAACATTAGCCCTGGATCGGTTTTATGGACTGTTGCTACTCCTTGGGTTTTGGCCAGGTACTAGGGGCCTGAATTGGCCACTGTGAGAACGGGCTACTGTGCTTAATGGACCATTGGTCTGACCCAGTAAGGTTATTCTTATGTGTGAGAATTTTCATTTAAGTGGAACTTGTCCAGACTGTAATGATTTATTGATGAAGTCCATGAGGTAGGAGAGTCCTGAGCCTTTAAGCGCTCTCATTGGATATATCAAGCATTTCTTTACCTAAATCTCTCTAATGGGTTTGAACTGTAACTTTCTGTGCTGATTAAAGGACGCATTGAAAGAAAAAAAGGAGGCGGAAGCTGCGGAAAGAGTACGCTTTTTGCAAAACAATGCACCTGCTCACAAGGCTGGCAAAACGATGGATAGATTGTGAGCCCACCGGGACAGAGAGGGAAAATGCTTGAGTACCTGATTATAAAAACCGCTTAGATAACCTTGATAGGCGGTATATAAAATAAAACTTGAAACAGTTTTGGTTTCATTGTATAGACCAGTGGTTTCCAACCCTGTCCTAGATGACCAATCGGGTTTTCAGGCTAGCCCTAATGAATATGCATGAGAGAGATTTGCATATAATGGAAGTGACAGGCATGCAAATCTGCTTCATGCATATTCATTAGGACTAGCCTGAAAACCCGATTGGCCTGGTGGTCCTCCAGGACAGGGTTGGGAACCACTGGTATAGACCATCCATCCTACTCGCCAGATCTTGCTCCATCTAATTATTTTCTGTTTCCAGACCTTAAAAAGTTTGAAAGGATTTATTTATTTATTTCAGTATTTATATACTGCTTATAACAGGGGGTCTCAAAGTCCCTCCTTGAGGGCCGCAATCCAGTCAGGTTTTCAGGATATCCCTAGTGAATATGCATGAGATCTATGTGCATGCACTGCTTTCAATGCATATTCATTGGGGAAATCCTGAAAACTCGACTGGATTGCGGCTCTCAAGGAGGGACTTTGAGACCCCTGGCTTATAATGACCACTTTTGAGTGATGCAAAAGTGATTTGCAGCAGCAGAGCAGTATTTGTGACCAGACATCAGAGTATTTTTGGAAGGGTTACAGAAAATTCAGACATGATGTTCTAAGTGTGTTGCACTTAGGGGTGAATATGTGGAATAACTTACAAGTTTCATGGTTCCATGTCATTTCCTTCTTGGTTGGCCTGAGAACTTTTCAGCACCCCCCCCCCCCCAATAAGCTAACTGCTTTTACTACATTCTCTGGTAACTAATTCCAAAGTTGAATTGCATATTGTGTGAAGAAACATGTTCTCTGATTTGTTTTAAATTTACAAAGTATAGATTCAATTCATGGACTCTAGTCCTTGTATTTTTGGAAAGAGTAAACTTCATGTCTACCTGTTCCACTCCACTCAGTATTTATAGATCTCTATCATATCTCCTCTGCGCAGTGTTGGCTAGGTGCTGCAAGGATGGAAGAGGCCCTCTTCTGAGCCTGGAAATTGTCAACTCTCTCCAGAGTTAGAAAGACCCATCTTGGGGCAGTCAGGAAGTATACACGCAGATAATATATTACTTTTAAAAGTAATGAGTAACTGTAACAATTACTTTCATGCAAGTGTAATAACTAATATATTATGTTTTCAGCAATGAGTAATATAATGGCTAGTTACTTAATACCTCATACAATTAATTTTTAGTGGCACCCACCCAATGTGCTTTGCGTCACTAGTCCCATTATTGGGCGGCTTCTAGTTTCTAGAAAACTTTCTTTTGAACATGAGGTCATAAATATGGTTGGATTTTTTTAATTCAAAATATTTATTGGGATTAAAGAAGAAATTTCAAAAACATTATATGACTGGGTCTTTGACATACAAGTGCACTCTGTTGGGGTGGTTTGTGTTGTTTTTTTTTTTAGTAAGTATCTGTTTCATTATTGGGTCCTTTTACTAAGGCGGGCTAGCCATTTCTCACGCACTAATATTTAGCGTGCACTAAAACAGCTAGTGTGGCCTTAGTAAAAGGATCTCCTATGTTAGGTGCAAACAGAGTAATCAAATAAATGAAATCTTGTTCAATCAACTGTTGATTTTAAGTAAGTAGCATGCAGTAATTTTTCGGGGTGAGTACTGCCATGTTATAATTGCAGTAGCAACTGCTCTGGACATTCTACAAAGTGAAGCAAGATGTTACTTGGGCTTTTTACTGCCCACTTTGGTCAAATTGAAAACAGTCCAATTCTCTGCCCACAAGAGGAAATCCAATCAGTCATCAGCACGCAAGGAATCCTCCATCAACAGGTAAGGTCACTCCTGTAATCATTGCACTTCTGTCACTCAGCAGGAACAGGACTGCGTTCACCACATCATCGATTTCTGTAAGGAAAAGCAAACACCGACAGAGATGAGAGTGGGATGTACTGGTAAATCTTCTGAGCCCGCTAGGCACAAGGGGGCTGAAGAGTCTTGACATCCTGCTCCAGCCCGTACACCATGGCCCTTTTTAGGCACATCTTTAGTATGAACAACAAAAACAAAAGTTCCAACATTAAGGGGTAGATTCTATAAACGGGCGTCCCAACTGTGGACAGCGATGGGTGTCCTACCGCTGTCTAGCAGCCATGCTTTTTTTTAAACGCCAAGGCAGAATGCCTATACTGTAGGCATTTGTCAGACGTGTCAGGATACTTAAGCCAGGAATGGGTGTGGTTTCACTCAGAAGTGGCCTTGGGCGAGTTTAAGCAGCCCTAGGCATCTCCCTAAGGCCACAATAGATACCTGAAATGTTGACCAGCAATCAGAGTCTTAGGCCTCCTTCCCAGTCTGGGAAGGAGGCCCAAGACTCTGCTTGGCCAGATATCTAAAGTCCCTCCTATAGGAGGGGCCATAGGCATCTGAGCCAATCAGGGACTTAGGCCCTGCCCCAGTGCATCCCAGAATGCACTGGGAAGGGGGAGGCCCACCATTTTGGAGTGATGGGCCTGCCAGCCAGAGGATGTAAGCATCCCTTTGGCCAGACTTTGGGTGGGTGTCAGGGGCACTTAGGGATGCTTGGGAGGGACCATAGGTTTGGGGGAGTGTGGGGTGCCACTGGTTAGGGGTTTTGGAACTTCACGGAGGGGGGTCTCTGCCACAGCTGATTGTGGCAGGGGGATTCCCTTGTCATAATCAGCTGATGGCAAGAGATCAGGTATGATTCTTTAACCGGTGCCTGTTACATGGACGCCGGTTAGAGAATCAGGACGGTGAGGCGTCTGTCTGTTAGGGCAGATGTGATTCTGTATAGGACTCCTGTGTGCGATTCTCAGCCACTTCTTAGGTGGCTGCTGAGACCAGTGTCCTATACAGAATTTCCCCCTAAATGTATTGCAGAGAGCCAGTGTGATATGCTTTCTCAAGTGATAAGAGAAATTTCTATTGTAACATCTGGCAGCAGAATCAAAACCCATCCAATGCTAACACTAACCTGCAAAGTGCCCAAGTGGAATTCGATTCAGCATGGGGCCTGCCTTCTCAGGGTCACTCCAGCCAATGCGACCCATATCTGTCATTACAACAGTGGGGTTCACTGCATTCACACGAATCTGAAATTACACCTCTAAATGTTTAGCAAACTTACATAATAAAAACAGACTATGATGACAAAAACTTTAACCATGCTGCCTTTCCTTTTAGCCCACTCCACTGCACTGCCTTGCTTCTCCACTTGGCCTATAGCTGACCACTTCCTTTCCCTTCACTCCTCCATAGCTAAGAATCATCTGCTTCTCCTAATCTCTACCCCTCACTCTAAGCATCCTCTGTGCTTATTCCAGCCTTTACCCCTCCTCCTACCTCACTGCTTGAGGATTCTCTGTGCTTAACTGAGCCTTTACCCTGCATTCCTTCCTCTCAGTAAGGATGGTGAAATGTATTCTTGTCAATTTCTTTTCCTTATGTCATAAGAACATAAGAACTGCCATCTCCAGATCAGACCCATGGTCCATCGAGTCCGGCGATCCGCACACGCGGAGGCCCAGTCAGGTATACACCTGATGTAGTTTTAGTCACCCATATCCCTCTATGCCTCTCGTAAGGAGATGTGCATCTAATTTGCCTTTGAATCCTAGCACAGTGGATTCCTTAATAACCTCCTTTGGAAGAGCATTCCAGGCGTCCACCACTCGCTGCGTGAAGCAGAACTTCCTGACATTTGTCATGTACTTGTCCCCCCTTAGCTTCAAACCATGTCCTCTTGTCCGTGTCACGTTGGACAATGTAAATAATTTGTTTTTGTGCTCTATTTTATCGATGTCTTTCAGTATTTTGAACGTCTATCATGTCCCCTCGCAGCCTCCTCTTCTCAAGGGAGAACAGTCCCAGTTTCTTGAGTCGTTCCTCATATTCCAAGTTCTCCATACCTCTTATTAGCTTTGTTGCTCGTCTCTGCACCCTTTCCAGCAGTTTTATATCCTTCTTTAGGTTGGGAGACCAATGTTGGACACAGTATTCCAAATGTGGTCTGACCATTGCTCTATAAAGCGGCATTATGACTTTCTCCGATCTACTCGTGATTCCTTTCTTTATCATGCCTAACATTCTGTTTGCTTTCTTTGCCGCTGCCGCGCATTGTGCCGACGGCTTCAGGGTCCTATCTATCAGTACACCCAGGTCCTTTTCTTGTTCGCTCTTACCCAGAGTTGCGCCTGACATTCTATACTCGTGTTCCTTATTCTTACTACCTAAATGCATTACT
Source organism: Geotrypetes seraphini (assembly GCF_902459505.1). NCBI lineage: Eukaryota > Metazoa > Chordata > Amphibia > Gymnophiona > Dermophiidae > Geotrypetes > Geotrypetes seraphini. The sequence continues at coordinate 1,497,412 of NC_047093.1, read as the reverse complement.
TTGCATTTCTCCACGTTGAACTTCATCTGCCATTGCTCTGCCCATGTCCTGCTAGATCAGTCCATACCAGTGGACAGCAACCCCCAACCAGCAAATGAATGTAAAGAGAGAACAGAAAAGTTCTGGTGACATCACCAGTACAATAGTAGGTGCAGCTTGCAGCTAGTCAGTATTCAGAAATAGCTTAAGCAGGAATAAAACCCGTGACAACAAAATGACCTTCCTAAACTTACAAACAAATTAAGATTAATAGAGAAAAAACATTACCTTGATACTTCAGAAAGTACACAAAGTAAGACTACTGAACCCAGAACCATCCGCAGGGTACTTCCTTAGGAGAACGTAAGAATTGCTGCTGCCGGGTCAGACCAGTGGTCCATTGTACTAAGCAGTCCGCTCCCGCAGTGGCTCCTAGGTCAAAGACCAGTGCCCTTACAGAGACCAGCCCTACCTGCGTACGTTCCAGTTCAGCAGGAACTGGTCTAACTTTGTCTTGAATCCCTGGAGGATGTTTTCCCCTACGACAGCCTCCAGAAGAGCGTTCCAGTTTTCCACCACTCTCTGGGTGAAAAAGAACTTCCTTACGTTTGTATGGAATCTATCTCTTTTCAACTTTAGAGTGCCCTCTCGTTTGCCCTACCTTGGAGAGGGTGAACAACCTGTCTTTATCTACTAAGTCTATTCCCTTCATTATCTTTAACGTTTCAATCATGTCCCCTTCTCAGCCTCCTCTTTTCAAGGGAGAAGAGGCCCAGTTTCTCTAATCTCTCACTGTACGACAACTCCTCCAGCTCCTTAACCATTTTAGTCACTCTTCTCTGGACCTTTCGAGTAGTACCATGTCCTTCTTCAAGTACGGTGACCAGTGCTGGACGCAGTATTCCAGGTGGGGTCACACCATGGCCCAGTACAGCGGCATGATAACCTTCTCTGATCTATTTGTGATCCCCTTCTTAATCATTCCAAGCATTCTGTTCACCCTTTTCGCCGCACATTGCATGTTGGCTTCATTGACTTGTCGACCAGTACTCCCAAGTCTCTTTCCTGGGGGGGTCTCTCAGAGTACTGCACCGGACATCCTGCATTTGTGTATAAGATTTTTGTTACTGACATGCATCACCTTACACTTATCCACGTTTAACCTCATTTGCCATGTCACGGCCCATTTCTTGAGAGTGTTTATGTCACGTTGCAGGTCTTTGCAATCCTTCTGCGTCTTCACTACTCTGAATAACTTCGTATCATCTGCAAATTTAATCACCTTGCTCGTCGTTCCAATTTCCAGGTCGTTTATAAATATGTTGAAGAGCACAGGCCCAAGGACCGAACTCTGCGGCACTCCACTGGTGACACTTTTCCAGTCCGAGTATTGTGGGAGGGAAGTGGATTGATCTAATGGGACTCAAGGAAGGGAAATCAACAGGTAAGAATACATTTTACCTTCCTTATTGTTCTGTTAGATCAGTCCACACCAGTGGGATGTATCATCAAGCTAGGAGGAAGACAATACAGTACTATACTGCTGAATGCAGTGTTGACCTTAGCCACAAATTCAGTTTGTAATGTTTCATAAGAGTGTAAAGAGAACCAAGTTGCTACCCTGCAAATGTCTTATGGTCCCCTTGTGTGGACCATGAAACAAGACAAATAATTTATCTGATCTCCAAAATTCATTGGTAACCACCAGACATTTCAACAGTACTCTATGCACATCTAATTTACAGATTGGATTCTCCATTGGGAGCAGATATTTAGAAGGAAGGAGGGCACCATATATAAGAAAACAGAATCATCTGAGAAGGACAAGTAAGGATCCCAACAAGAGCGAGCTTGAAGCTAGGAAATCCTGCACTCTGAGTAAATGACTACAAGAAAGGCTGTCTTAAGCGAGAGATCCTTCAGCAAAGCAAGCTGGAGAGGTTCAAATGATGCCTCAGCCAAGATATGAAAAGCCAAGGTGAGATCCCACTGAGGCACAACCACCCCTAGTGAGTGCCAATGATGTTTGACTCCGTCCCCTGAAGGAACTGAACATATAAAACCAGAAAGCCAAGGAGGAGTGGTCTAGGGACCCTTGAAAACATGCAAAAGCTGCCAACTGAATGCAAAAGACATTCAAAACCAAAGCCTAATCAAAATCATCCTACAAAAAGTATAGCATCTTGGGAACATCCATTTTCAAGAGGGAAAGAAAGCAGTTACAGGGTGGGCCACAGAAAAGTAGCCTGCCTCTGGCGATAGTATGACAAGATAAACATGTAAGTGGATTGTTTTTATTCACTTACCCACAAGTTACAACAAATGGTGAAAGTGGTTCCTCCTCACATCTATGCACCTTTGGGCATGTCAAATCATGTTGGCTGATACTGGGCGAACACCATCTCTCTGGCATCAGTATTAGAGGTGGGCTACTTTTCCATGGCCCACCCTGCATAATACCAGGGCTCAAATGTCCTCTAGACACTCATGTATGACAAGAAGGTTGGGGCTTTACATGCCCAAAGTAAGGTTTCCACCACCTTCACTGAATAGCCCTACACCTCAAGCATCATCTCAAAATAGCAAGGCCATATACCAGAAGGGGCCTGGATCTTCCATGATGATTGGACCCTGATGGACAAGACCCCAACCTCTCATGAGAGGGAAAAGCTCCTCCACCTTCAGCTGAATAAGATCCATATACTTTGGATGCCTTGGCCAATCTGGTGCCATCAAAATTACCAGGTCCATGCATAGAGTAATTTTGTGCAAGGCCCAGCTCACCAGAGAACATGGAGAAAACACATAACTCAGGCTGTGCAAGCCAAGCCTATGACTGAAGAATAGCTGATACTTTGCACTGTTGAGGGATACCATCATATTGAAGTCCGGAGACTCCCAATGATCCATGATCAACTGAATTGTCTCCATACTGAAGGACCACTTTCCAGAAAATCTGCTTCTACATTGCCAATCCCTGCAATATGCATGGCTGATAGCTCTACAGCTGGACAGAGGCTCATCTGGCAGCTCAAACAAATCTCCAGAGTCACTGCCTCTAGAGCCAGCTTGTTTGCAAATCTCAGCAATCACATTGTCTGAAAAAAAACCTAGACTGACTTTATCCAAAGAAGTAGAAGGAAGCCCTGCAGCTCCCAGCAACTGATAGCTCAAGGAATGGGGACTTGTATCCCACCTTTTTGTGGCTTTGGCATTCAAATCTGACATTCAAAGTGATGGGCACTGGAGGATTGAGTGATTTGCCCAGGGTCACAAAGAGCAGCACTAGGATTTGATCTTGCAATCTCTGGGTGAAGAGGCAGCAATTCTAACAGTGAGCCACACCTACCTCTCCCTCTACTTACATGCTTTGGAGCATGTGAGATTGACAATGCTCCCACCCCAGAGATTCACATCAGTAGTAATCACCATCCAGTCTAGAATTGCAAAGGGGATACTGGTGAGAAGACAAGCTAAATGGGCCTGCCACTCCAGTTCCTCCTGAGGCCCACTTTTTTTAAACTGCTTTCAACTCTATGCATATACCACTATAATCTCCTCAACCCTGAAATGTCCTGTCTAAATTAGATTGTAAGCTCTTCGGAGCAGGGAATGTCTATTATATGTTAAAATGTACAACACTGCATACGCCTTTCAGCGCTATAGAAATAATAAATATGAGGAGGAGGTCTCAAGTTTGTGAGATCTGGGGCTCTACTGAGAGAGCAGAGCCTTCGGGAGGGGCACACGTGTACCCAAGGCTCAACCTCCAGAGTGGTCCTTCATGAAACCTAGTAGGTGAAGGTAGTCCCATGTCCTGGCTGCTACAAGGATGGAAGAGGCCCTCACTAATTGCTCTCAAACTTGGAAACTTGGAAACTCTTCTGAGCCTGGAAATTGTCAACTCTCTCCAGAGTTAGAAAGGCTCATCCTGGGGTAGTCAGGAAGTATACACACAGATAGTCCAGATCCTGTGTTGGCTTGAGGTGGCTCTTCAATTTATTACCAAACCAAGGTGCTCTAAAGTCTCTATGATAACAGCTGTTATCACTCAAGACTCTTCTATCAAATCCACCCATATTAAACAATCATCAAGGTAAGAATGCACACACATTCATTCCTTCCTTGTGTGAAGAATGCAGCAACTACCACCCATCACCTTGGAAAAAGGTCTGAGCTGCTGTGACCAATCCAAAGGAAGAGCCCGGAACTGAAAGTGTTTACCTAGAACCCATAAGCTGAGAAACCACCTGTGTTCTAGCTGAGTAAGGATATAAAAAAAAGCTTCAGCCAGAACTAAAGAGAACACAAATTCCCCTGGGTGAACCAATGTTATCATCAAGCAAAGGGTCTCCATGTAGAACTGAGGAACAAAGAATTATACCTGGGGCAATGAAGTGTTAAGTTTACAACCTCAGAGTGCTGAGGCAGCTGCTCTAACCAATAGGCCACTCCTCCACTGAATGTACTTAGCCTCTCTTGCTTGCTTGGGTTCCTTGGAGTCCAGGTTGTCATTTTAGGAGGAAGATATTGACCTTACCATCCCTCCCACCCCCCCGAGATCCAGAATGTGCCAAAAGAAATTATTTATTGTGTACCACAGAATAGATGAGAGTACTGGCTCCAGATCAGGCAAACCAAGGTGACCCACAACACATGTATTTTGAGAAGGGAGACTATAAAAGCATGGGAAATTGGGGATGTGAAGTCAAAAGCATAACTATCACGCATCATAATAATAATAATAACTTTATTCTTCTGTACCGCCACAATCTTGCGACTTCTAGGTGGTTTACATTCAAGAGAACTGGACATTCAGCGAGTTACAATATGCAGATAGTCAGAGGAAATACAGAGTACAGCAACTTTAAGAAAGCGAAAATATAAAATGTACAGTTTGCTAAGAAATTTCTGAGAGGACCTGTTAGGAAAAGGTCACGAATTACAAAAAATACAGCGAAAATTACAATATACAGTTTAAGAATTTTCAGGGGGGACATATTAGAAGAAATGTCCCGAATTGCAAAATACGGTTTGATTAGGATTTCAGAGGGGGTATATTGGGAACGAGAAAAGAAAGAAGTGTTCGGTGAAGATTCTGTTTAGGTGATATATCTGTCGAATAAGACAGTTTTTATGAGTTTTCTAAAAGCGTTGTAGGTCAGTCTAGCTTTATTAATGTAGTTGTCTAGCCAGTGTTGTTTGTTTGCTTGGTACGCGAAAGTTCTATCCAGAAAGGTTTTGTATTTACAATTGGTAATGCTTGGGTATGCAAAAAGATAGCGGTTTCTGGTTTGTCTTAAAGGGCTGTAGAATATGAAGTGAGATAGCAAGTATGTAGGAGTTAGTCCCCAAACTAGTTTGAAACATATGCAGGAGAACTTGAAAATTATTCGTGCCTCGACTGACAGCCAGTGCAGTAATTTATAGTAGGGGGTGACATGGTCGCTCTTTTTTTAATTCAAATATCATGACCAAGATGATGGGCCACTCCCAAAAAATAAAGGTGAGGCAACCTCCAACTCACTCCAGGCCAGGGGGGGATGCCCTGACCTTCAATAGGAGGATTTTAGGGCTGCAGAGGAGGAGGAACTAATTCTGGACTTCCTGTTGTAACAAAATAATTGCTCCTTCTGATCACTAGGGCCAGAACCTCCAGAAAAAGCCTTCTTACGAGTAAAATGGTACTTTACAAGAAACAGGATAGTAAGCATTCTAGAGACAGAGAGAAGGCTTCCGGGTCAGCTGCAAGCAGCGACTAAGAATCGCTACCACTGCTGCTTGCTCTTTGAAGAAGCTAGCTGCTAAAGGGCCACAGAGTTTTATCCTTTGCCCAACGTCAGAGCTTTTGGAGAAGCTCATTTAGGTAGACACGGGGAGGGGGAGGAAAGAGAGGCATAATTGTTGAACGTGGGGGGAGGGAGGAAGAGTTACTGCACAGAAGAACAAGAGAGGGGCAACTAGAGGGGATAGCTGAAGGAATAGGGACAGATGTTGGCCCTAAGGTGCAAGGGAAAGGGGAAAAAGAGAGAAGGTGAATATTGGAATGGGGGGAAGACGGATGAGAGGGAGCGGTGTTGGATATGGCAGAGGAGAGAACAGAGGGAAAGATGCTGGACCCAGGGTGCAAGAGAGAAAGAGGACAATGAGAGGGAGAGGGTGGGAAGAAAGATGGAAATGCTGGATCCAGGGATAGAAGAGATTGATGCTGGACAGTGGGAAGGAGGGAGGAAAAAGAAAAGGATAAATGCTGGACCATGGGGAAGGGCAAGAGGGAAGAGAAAATGGACAGGACAATGCTGTGGAGGTGAAAGGAACAGGGAGATATCAGACTATTAGGGAGAGGAGAAAGGAAGGTAGAGGAAGAAAATACTGGGTATAGTGGAATCATGTGGGAGAGGCTAAGGAAGGGAAAGACAAAGGAATGAGAGGAGGATAGTGACTACAAGGGATAGAAGATGAAAGGCTGAGGAAGAAGAGTGAGATGGGGCATAGAAGAGCTAATAGGTGAGAATAGGAGATAGAATTTAAAAAGTATAAAGAAGGGTGATAAGGGGTAAAATTCAAGTGAACATAGGGCATTAAAGAGAGAAAAAAAAACCCAGGGAGAGGAAAGACCAGTATGGGAATAGAACAAGAGAGGAGAAATGACAAATGGACAGCAGCCACTTGAAATAGAATTAGCAGAAGAAAGACAGTAAAGAAAAAAAAAAAAAAGAGAAATTGGAACCAAAATGATGGAAAAATAAAATGTCTAGACAACAAAGGTAGATTAATTCACTGAAATACTCATTTGTTACCTTTGGGAAATGTCCATAGCAGATGTGTTTGTACTGCATTTTCCTTTCTGTCTCCACTGTTGCAATACATGCTGTTTAACTTCTTGGGCTTCCCAGTTCACTTTTTGTCTATGTGTTAGTATGTTGGTGTGATTGTAATGGCAGGTATGCCCCGGTCCTCTTTTACTCTTACAATTCTATTTCATTCCATCATACCTTCTGTTTCCCACTAGTCAAATGGCTCCTTTTAGTTTTGTTATCCGTATTGTATATTTTATGTTATTTTTAACTCCTGAATCTTTTTTATTGTAACTCGCTTAGAAATCTTGATAAATGATCTTATCAAATGTTTAATAAAACTTTAAACTAGACAGGGGATCTGGCCCCTCCCCCCACTCCTTTTTCTAACCTGGGCTGTACCATGTCTAGCATTGGACCTTGTCCCTTGCTGTGGGGATCCCCAGCTGCAGACCTCAAAAGGCGGTTAGGACTCTCTTACCAGGCTCTGCAGTCAGTGGCAGCATCCTTGAACCACTGACAATTAAACATGGGCGGGGTGTTGGCCTCTGTGGCTCATGCATGCTAAGCTTGGTCAAAGAGAGTTCTTGCTACCTTTGGAGAAAGCCTTTAGGAGAGTGGGGAGAAAGGTGGAAGCTGAAAGAAAATGTGTCCACCTACTTTGAGCTCAGGCCCACCCAAAATTGGGTGTCTGGCTATGCCATTGTTTCTAAGGTTTGAGCTCAACAGTGGTGATTGTTTTGGATTCTTTTAAACGAGTAAATTCAAACTTGAATATAAGCTGCAATATTATTAAACAGCTGACTGCAAAAACTGAAGAATAATGTTTATGGTTGAGCTGGCCAGGAGTGAAGCCATACCTACCTTCTTGGGTCCCAGTTCTAAAGCCATCACCTTAGTTAACATGTCCAGAGCACCTTTTGTAGCACCTATAATAAAATTAAAAGATGATAATCTTTAATGGGATCTTTAACAGGAAGCCTGTCTGTTGAGGGGTTCAAGTCCCTGTGAAAAGCATGGACTTCTCTGGCTGAGGAGCAGAGCAACAGACACACCCTTTCCTGAAGGCAGCCAAGAAAACCAACCCCAACAAGAACTGACTAGTATGCTAGCAGAGTTAATACAGTTATGAATACTGGCTCTCTTGACAGATGAGACACTGCAGGCGCTTGGACTGAGCAAGCAGACAGCAATTGCTCACACAATGCTTACAGTATACGGAGTGGTTCTGCAGAGCACACTGCGAAGCTTGGCTTGAGATGTTCACTATGGCCCCAGGAGCTCTGCGTGCTATCATCTGCTGAGCGACAATCTGTAATCATTATAGCACAAGTGAGTAAGTGAAAGAAAACTGTACCCATGTCAATGTAAGCATGCAGTGTGGCCTACTGAGACTGATAACATAATACAGCCCTTGTATCCCATTCTTTCTGCTTTAATATACTGTATATTGTCTGTATTTCACAAGTACAACACTTAGTCCCTGTATCTTACAGCTTCCCCTCTCTTATCCCCTATGTATGCCACCATGCTCACCTTGCAGCTGGTATAATGTGAAACTCTTGTATTTAAGGCTGACCTTAGATAGGTTTGGTCACCCAGACCAAAATAAGTATTTGTTGCAGGCTTGGTTGTTTAAAGAATGGAAGGGAATTTATAGTTTACATAATGCTTGGATGGCACATGGCCTTGACATGTCACTGGGGCTTGTGCACATCTGAGAAGCTGAAAACTATGCTGTCGGTAGTTTTACTAGCAGCAAGGCCTCCCAAGGCAGACTGGTTTTAGTGGAGATGTCAGACTAACGATGTACCACCCATCTGGGCTACAGCAGATGGAGCAGTGCTGGAGGCAGAGGATCGCGTTTGATGTGACAATGGCGACAACATTGAATTTATACTGTGCAGAAGGCCTGGCAATCTACTTCTGTATTCTGCCAAGAAAACTTGATGATGAGACATAATGAATCGACATATAGTGCTGGAAGATGGTCTCCTAGGTCAGAAGGCACGCACCACAATACTAGGGAAGAGAGAGTATGCCCAGTGTTTATGAAGCTGAAGGATCAAAGCCACCAGGATGTCCTTATGCTGATGTTATTGAATAGAAAAGGGAGTTCAGAAGCTGTAAAGATATCATCAAGATAGGAACATGGAACATACGAAACATGAATCAAGGAAAACTGGAAATTGTTAAAGATCAAATGGAAAAGAACAAAATCAATTTGATAGGGATCAGTGAGCTCAAAAAGACAGGACAGGACCATTTTCAACCAAACAAGCACTGAATCTGCTACTCTGGTCATGAAACACACAGGAAAAATGGTGTGACATTCATCCTCAATAATAAGCTTTCAAAAATTACTAAAGTACAATGTTACCAGTGATAGAGTCATAACATAAGAACATAAGAATTGCCACTGCTGGGTCAGACCAGTGGTCCATCGTGCCCAGCAGTCCGCTCACGCGGCGGCCCTCTGGTCAAAGACCGGCGCCCTAACTGAGACTAGCCCTACCTGCGTACGTTCTGGTTCAGCAGGAACTTGTCTAACTTTGTCTTGAATCCCTGGAGGGAATTTTCCCCTATAACAGCTTCCGGAAGAGCGTTTCAGTTTTCTACCACTCTCTGGGTGAAGAAGAACTTCCTTATGTTTGTACAGAATCTATCCCCTTTTAACTTTAGAGAGTGTCCTCTCGTTCTCCCTACCTTGGAGAGGGTGACCAACCTGTCTTTATCTACTAAGTCTATTCACTTCATTATCTTGAATGTTTCGATCATGTTACCTCTCAGTCTCCTCTTTTCAAGGGAGAAGAGGCCCAGTTTTTCTAATATCTCACTGTACTCCTCCAGCCCCTTAACCATTTTAGTTGCTCTTCTTTTATTTTTAGTTTAGTAAGGGGGTAATGGGATTTGATATACCCCCTTTCTACGTGACAACTGATTTGAAATGTGTCAGTTTTGAGAATTTACATCTGCTATGTATATATTGCACTATACAGGAGGAAATGGGAGAGGGCACTTTATATGATTAATCACATGATTAAAAATTCTAAATGCAATTAATCTGTGATTAAAATTTTTTAGTGCAGCCTAGTACACAGGCCTCTTATTCAGATCAATCAGCAGGCAAATACACAAGCAGTGAAAGAACTGTATATAGTACATATTTATACCAGGGAAAGCCGATCAATATCACCTTGATCCAAGTATATGCTCAAATGACAGACGCAGAAGATAAGGATGTAGAATTGTTCTACAAACAACTTCAAAATGTAATAGATCAAATGCCGAAACAAAATCTACTGATCATTATGGGGGATTTCAATGCAAAAGTAGGAAAGCATGGCATAGGAGAAAGAAATTAAGCTGAGTACTTAGTTAACTTAGTTTTACATAACAAACCAACTGTCAATCATGAATACGCATTTCTAAGGCCACAAATGTTGCCAGTACACATGGACCTCTCAAAATGGCATGTATCGAAATAAAATTGACTACATCTGCAAAGGACAGAGAGATGAAAATCTGCAGATTTGACTGCAAGTTCTAAACCAGGAGCTGATTGTCTAAGTGACCACGAACTTTTGACATGCAAAATCAATAATAATTTAATAATAATAACAATTTATTTTTTATATACCGCCAAACCATCAGTTTGGCAGTTTACACAATGGTATTACACTAGGGAATAGAAATACAAAGTCATAAAACAATTATTAAAATAGAAGAAAACACAATTCAGAATAAAAACACTAGGGAAAAGATACAACCTTGTAAAACTTGTATAAGAGTGATTACACAGTACAATTAATTACAATATAGTAAATAGAAATTACACAATACAGGTGATTGTACAAATAATCATAAATTGATTCAAAGCTTAATACCTTAATAAATTTAAAAATAACATTAATTTTGTATTTCACATTTTGTGAATAGATAAGTTTTAAGATCTTTCCGGAATTGCTAATAGGTGAGGGATGGAGAGATAAGGGCGTTCAAACATTAATTCATTACTCCTGCTTGGAATGCCATGGTTCTATCCAATAACTTTTTTTAACGGCATGCTTTAACTGAGGTAAAGCTTCGGAAGAAGGTGGTCATTTAGAAGCCTCCCAAAATACGACATTGAAAACATTCCATCAGACTTTTGGATAAAACTAAACAACAGGTTTGCCATGCTTGATACAGGAGATAGAGAGCCCGAAGAGTTATGGAATGACATCAAAACTATAATTAGTGATGAAGTAAAAAAAAAAACCAAAACACTCCAGAAGAAAAAGAAAACCACAAAATCATCTTAGATCTCAGAAGAATCCATAAAAGTAGCAGCAGAAAGAAGACAAGCAAAACTAGTCGGAGATAGAGAAAAAGTATCACAAATGAACTGAGTGTTTCAACGTCAAGTTCGCCAAGTCAAATAACGATATCTCAAGGATATTTGTCAGAAAATTGAATCAGAACATGTAAATGGAAAAACCATTATCAGGAGATTAAGTGATTGTAGCAGAAATTCCAACCTTGACTGGGGATGTTTTAAGACGCCAATGGAATGATATTGAATGATCCAGAAAGCATTAAAAAGATATGGAAAGAATATACAGAAAATGTATATAAACAAGGCAATGAGGATAACATTGGGGATGACGCTGGAGGACCTTTCTGGACTAACACAAAATCAATTTCTTTTTAGATCCGCAATTCATCAAGTCACTAGGATTCGAACACGAGTCGAAGGCACTTAACAACAACAAGAGGGTTTACATAATCAAAGTGTTTTACACATAGTAGACAAATACTTATTTTGTACCTGGGGAAATTAAGTGTTAAATGACTTGTCCGGAGTCGCAAGGAGCTACAATGGGAATTGAACTCAACCTCAGGGTGCTGAGGCAGCTGCTCTAACCACTAGGCCACTCCTCCACTCTGCTTAGATATTTTGTATGTTCATGAACCAGGGCTTAGTGGAAGAGAACTGTGGCAAACCCCTCTCACAGTCCCCATAATGTCTAGAGTCTCCAATTGAGTCTTGGCCCATGGGCATCCCAAAAAGGAAGAGATGTCAGAGCTAGAGGAACCGCAGCTATACAAATGATAGAGACCAGGGTTCGCTCTTCCTCCCTTTTCCCAAGAATGCCCTTAACTGTATCCCACCATTTCCTCATCCCCACTAGCATGGGAAAATAGTCAAAGTATAACTCTTGCACCTGGGATACATGTAGCACCGCTTTCACGTTCACATTAAAGGACCTAGAAAAACAAAACACATTCAGTCCCAGGGAGAAACATGTACAAGAAAAAGAGCTAATAGCTGTATGAGGGTTAGTCTAAACCCAAGAGCCAGTGGCTTTACTCCCAACCCTTAAGCCATTTACCCTGTACTTTAAAACAAATCAGATAAAATATTTCTTCACCCAATGTGTAATTAAACTCTGGAATTTGTTGTCAGAGAATGTGGTAAAATCAGTTAGCTTAGTGGGGTTTAAAAAAGGTTTGGATAATTTCCTAAAAGAGAAGTCCATAGGTCATCTAATGGCTTGGGGACATCTACTGCTTATTCCTAGGCGAAGCAGCATAAAATCTGTTTTGCTACTTGGGATCTAGCTAGGTACTGGTGACCTGGGTTGGCCACTGTTGGAAACAGGATACATAAGAATTGCCATCTCCGGATCAGACCCTGGGTCCATCAAGTCCGGTGATCCGCACACGTGGAGGCCCCGCCAGGTGCACCCTGGCATAGTTTTAGTCCCCATATCACTGTATGCTTCTCAAGGGAGATGTGCATCTAATTTACCCTTACCCGTATCACTCTATGCCACTCTTAAGGAGATGTGCATCTAGTTTACCCTTAAATCCTAGAACGGTGGATTCTGCAATTACTTCCTCTGGGAGAGCATTCCAGGTGTCCACCACTCGCTGCATGAAACAGAACTTCCTGATTTTCATCCTGGACCTGTCCTCCCTCAGCTTCAGTCTATGTCCTCTTGTCCGTGTCACACTGGACATTGTAAATACTGGGCTTGATGGACCTTTGTCTCAGTAGGGCAATTCTTAATTGATCTGAGGGCGATAAAGATGCTGTCGGGCAATACTATAGCCCACCTTGTTGCATATCTCCACCTACCCACCTTAATCCTCTTCCTCACTTCTTTGAAGTGCTAAGGCTCCTCTCTGTACAAACCCAGAGTCAACTATCAGTGCATTTATTGACAATCCATTTTAAGATTTAACAGTATTATTGGGAGCCAAAAATTACAAATTCATGTACATTAGACGTTGGATACAAACATCCATATATCCAGATGATCAAGATAAAGCTTTTGTTCCCTAATTAGTGTTCAAATAAGAACTTAAGCAAAATACAGCGGAGAAGATAAAGGCACAAAGAAGTCTTATGGTGTTCAAATGGTGAGATTTATTGGATAACATGATGATTCAAAACGATGACTCGACATGTGTCTACCTGGAGCCAAGATACGGGACGTCACCACCAACCTGGGTAAACTACTCACACCTCATGACCATTTTCCTATGCTTCTTATCCACATAGGTACGAACGACACTGCAAGGAACACCCAGGAGACCATCGCCAGAGACTTCGGAGCCTTGGGTGTGAGGCTGAAGCAGACGGGTGCGCAGGTGGTCTTCTCTTCAATCCTCCCAGTCAGAGGCAAGGGAAGAGCCAGAGATGAATGTATCCTAAGAACCAACGAATGGCTACAAGGATGGTGTCGGGATATGAACTTTGGATTCCTGAATCATGGAGAGGCGTTACAAGGACTTCTGGGACCAGACGGACTCCACTTGACCAGCAGAGGTAAGAACATCTTCGGACACCGACTAGCCCGCCTGCTTCGTAGGGCTTTAAACTAGGTAAGTTGGGGGAGGGTACCTACTCATGTACTGGTGCGGAAAGGAACTATCCTGATGGGATGAGTCGACACTCTGCTTCCAAGGTAAGGGCACACATAGCAAACAGTTCTCTAGGAGCCACACAGACTCAGGTGGAAAACGCCTTACAGCGACCTAGGAAACACAATGTGTGGAGGGCCATGTATATTAATGCTCACAGTTTAGGCAATAAAATTCTAGAGCTGGAAACTGAAATAAGGGATGCCAACCTAGATGGGGTGGCAATAACCGAAACATGGTTTACGGACTCACATGGGTGGGATATGACTATACCGGGGTACAATCTACTTCGTCGTGACAGAGAGGGCAGGTTAGGTGGTGGGGTAGCACTATACATTAAAGAAGACATCAAAACCACCAGGATCACAGATGTCAAATACACCGGGGAGTCCCTCTGGGTTAACCTGGCAAGAGGTGGCAATAAATGCCTGTATCTTGGTGTGGTATACAGACCCCCAAGACAAATGGAAGACATGGACACGGAATTAATTGAGGACATAGAGAATATCACTCTACGGGGCGACACTGTACTGCTTGGGGACTTCAACATGCCTGATGCAGACTGGAACACATTTTCAGCAAACACCAGTAGCAGCAAGAGGCTTTTGGCCTCCATAAATGGTGCACAACTAAAACAGATGATAACGGAGCCCACTAGGGCCCAGGCGATCCTTGATCTGGTACTCACCAACGGGGAAAACGTCTCAGAGGTCTTGGTAGGAGATACGCTAGCCTCCAGCGACCATAACATGGTATGGTTCAACCTTAGGAAAGGATTCCCTAAATCAATCACAAAAACAAAGGTACTTAACTTATGGGGCACCGACTTCACACGCATGGGAGATTTCGTCCATCAGATGCTGCAGGACCAAGCAGACTCCGGTAATGTGGAAACTATGTGGTCGTACCTGAAATCATCCATACACGAAGCTACTAATCGCTACATAAAATCGGTAGACAAACGGCAAAGAAACATTAAACCCCAATGGTTCACTGAGGAGATCTCGCACCTCATTAAGGAGAAGAAAACAGCATTTCTTTCCTACAAACGTACGCAGAGAAGAGAAACTAAAGTAGAATATAAGACCAGGTCTGCAGCGGTCAAAACAGCAGTTAGGGAGGCCAAACTTCGAGTGGAAGAAACTTTGGCAAAAAACATTAAAAAAGGGGACAAATCTTTCTTCAGGTATATTAGTGATAGGAAAAGGAACACAGACGGCATAGTACGCCTTAGAAGACCGGACGGAAACTACGCAGTGGCGGATTCTGAAAAAGCCGAAATACTAAATGAATATTTCTGCTCAGTATTCACCTGTGAGGCACCGGGACACGGACCACAGTTGAAGACAAAACAAATTGCGGAAGACCCGTTTCAGAATTTTGAGTTCACACCTGAAGACGTCTACAGCGAGCTGACAAGGCTCAAGGAGAACAAGGCCATGGGACCGGACAATTTACACCCAAGAGTGCTTAGAGAATTGAGAGATGTTCTGGCGGAACCGTTGGCCGTGCTCTTCAATCTCTCACTAAGCACGGGGAAAGTGCTGTTGGACTGGAAAACAGCCAACGTCATTCCTCTGCATAAAAAGGGTTGCAAGGCTGAGGCTGCGAACTATAGACCGGTGAGTCTCACTTCAATAGTGTGTAAACTCATGGAAACACTAATTAAGCATAAATTAGATACGGTCTTGAATGAGGGGAATCTCCGGGACCCCAGTCAACATGGATTCACCAAGGGTAGGTCCTGCCAGTCCAATCTTATCAGCTTCTTTGACTGGGTAACAAGAAGGCTGGACTCGGGAGAGTCCTTAGACGTTGTATACCTTGACTTCAGCAAGGCTTTTGACAGCGTCCCACACCGCAGACTGCTGAACAAGATGGAATCGATGGGGTTAGGAGTAACACTAACTGCATGGGTTAAAGATTGGCTAAGTGGCAGACTTCAGAGGGTGATGGTTAACGGTACCCTCTCCAAAACGTCGGAAGTGACCAGCGGAGTGCCGCAGGGCTCAGTCCTGGGTCCACTCCTCTTCAACATATTCATTAGGGATTTGACTCAAGGGCTTCAAGGTAAGGTAACTTTATTCGCTGATGATGCCAAACTATGCAATATCATAAACGGCTACAATCTGCAGGATACTATGGAACAGGACCTCCGTACTTTAGAAAGTTGGTCCTCTGTCTGGCAGCTGGGCTTCAACGCCAAGAAATGTAAGGTCATGCATCTCGGAAATGGAAATCCATGCAGAACTTACACCTTGAATGGAGAAACTTTGACCAAGACTACGGCAGAACGAGACTTGGGAGTGATCATCAGTGCAGACATGAAGACTGCTACTCAAGTGGAGAAGGCTTCATCTAAGGCACGGCAGATGATGGGTTGTATCAAGAGAAGTTTCGTCAACAGGAAGCCTGAGGTCATGATGCCATTATACAGAGCCATGGTGAGACCTCATCTAGAATACTGTGTGCAATTTTGGAGGCCACATTACTGTAAAGATGTGCTCAGAATTGAGTCGGTTCAGCGGATGGCCACCAGGATGGTCTCGGGGCTAAAGGGTCTCTCGTACGAAGAGAGACTGAACAAATTGCAGCTCTATACTCTCGAGGAGCGTAGGGAGAGGGGAGACATGATTGAGACATTTAAATACATCACGGGACGGGTCGAGGTGGAAGATGATATCTTTCTTCTCAAAGGACGCTCAAACTCAGGGGAGGGAAGTTTCATGGAGACGTCAGGAAGTACTTCTTCATGGAACGAGTGATAGAGCATTGGAACAAGCTTCCAGTAAAGGTGATCGAGGCCCGCAGTATCCCAGACTTCAAGAATAAATGGGATACCTATGTGGGATCACTGCGAGAGTCCTACCAATGAATAGGGTCGCTAGGATATAGACTTAATAGAGCAGGTCAGTAGAGTTAAGGGGGCCAGTAGACTTAAAAGGGGGTCAATGGTATGGGCAGACTTGATGGGCTGTAGCCCTTATCTGCCGTCATCTTTCTATGTTTCTATGTGTCCTGGCAACTAGGCCTGTATCGGGAGTCTGACTCATAAAAACAGCTGTATTGGCCCTTCAATAATTCCCAGCAATAGCGTCTAAAAGTGCCAACTCTCGGTAAAGCAAAGAGACCTGGGAAACGCAGCAAGTATGAGTAAAACTAGTTTCCTAGTTTTTCTGAGGGACGATATGATTGAAGTCTACATAATCCTGAGTTGTAGAATTGGCCAAAAATTACAAAGACTAGGAGACACTCAATGAAGTTACAGGGAAATACTTTTAAAACCAATAGGAGGATTTTTTTTTTTTTACTCAAGAGAATAGTTAAGCTCTGGACCACATTGCCAGAGGTTGTGATAAGAGCGGTTTTGGTTAAAAAAAAAAAAAAAAGTTTGGCCAAGTCCATAAACTGCTATTGAGACATAAATATAAAATTAATGTTAGTAAACACATGCTGAGTGATAAGTTACACAGCAGTCGGAACTATAATAATAATAATAATAACAACAGTTTATATATCACAGGACTGTGAAGTTCTATGCGGTTTACAAAGATTAAAAGATGGTACAAATAGATTGAACTTAACATAGTGGAAGCTAGTGATTAACAGTTCAAGGGATCATTTATTGAGGAGAAAGAGTTGTACGGGTCAGTTGCCTAGATATTTCAGGAACAGATATGTTTTTAGGCATTTCCTGAATTCCCTATAAGTAGTAGGCGTAAGCAATTGTTCTAAATCTTTACCCCATAATGCTGCCTGATGTGAGAAAAGGTGTTGATGGTGTCTTTTGAGTTTACATCCTCTAACTGGAGGGGAAACAAAGTTCGAATGTGAACTTCTCTTATGTCTATTGGCTGAAAGTCAGCATCCCAAGCCCAACTGCACCCAGGCTAGTGACTGTGAAAGCCTGACAGTCTTGTCTCAGGCCTTGATGGATGATGGGTTTCTGTGGCTCCTACACCCAGGATGCTAAAAGTGGCATGGAAGCGTCCAGTGCCCTGCCTGCCCTCTTCCAGAAACATAAAGACATGAGGCTCTCAACTCCATTTCGGATACACTTGCTGTACCCCTATTGTGAATGAGTCCAGTTTCTCTGCCCACTTCCCCTTCCTTTTCCGCTTCTCTGCTCACGTGTCCACAGCCTCCTTTGTGATCTCTAAGAAGGGCTGCAGCAGTGCAACCGCAGCGTTGTTCACCAGCAGGTCCACGTCACCCACAGCTTGCAGGGCGGTCTTTGTGGCATCCCAGTCAGCAAGGTCTACACACAGCACCTCAATCCCAGGACACTGCAGCAGAGAACAGAGCTTTCTGTTGGTTAGATGTGATGCACATTAACTCAAGTAGAGAGAAAGAGATAATGGCTACTGGCCATTTGGCCTTTATCTGCCATCATGTTTCTGTTTCAAAGGCCAACCATACAAACTCCTAAGCAGCACAGAATGACTCAATTCAGGATTTAAGACCAACCACCAACCAATAGTACATTTTTCTATAATTACGTCTAGAACCAACATATAACATTATAAAATAAAATCCTGAGGATGATCCAAAATTAACCCTGTTGGAGTTTAAACTGATCAGTAAATTAAATGATGTTGGCTTTGTCCAGACTGTACTGCATCAGTGTTTTCTTTCATCCAGGATTAGGGTTACTCTATGGCTCCAGACAAAGGACGACGGATTGAGGCATCTGGGTTTTACTTCTACTAAAAGCAATGGACGTAAAGCTCAGATGTCTCACTCTGTCCTCCTTTTTCTGGAGCCATATGGTAACCCTATCCAGGATATAAAACACATAAGCAATCGAACTGAAGCAGCTGCTTCAAGATGTGAAGAGTTGAGATGAAATGGACTCTAGTTTCATTCTGGAAGGGCTCAATTCAGTCCTTCAGATCCTCAGTGATTGCTAAAACTAAACCAAGACAGTTGCATTTTTTGGCTCAGCATTCTCTACTCGTGACTCTGTTTTGAATGAATACATAACCATGTATGAAAACATGTTGCAATAGAAACACTGAGATGAAGGATTGGAGGATGGGGAAGAAGAGTCTGTTTGCCAGTTGAGTGTTTAATAGTAAGAGATGGAGAGAAAGTGATCTGATGAGGGAGGAATAGAGGAGAAACAGAACTGGGAGTCTGTGAAGGGCACAAGCATCACTAGAGTGGGAAGTGCCTCCCCTCCCCCCAAGGCGTAAACAGCAGATAGAGTGCCTCACTCCCTGTCCCATGACTTTCAAAGTCCTCTCACTCCAAGGTTTAGCAATTCTTTTTATTCCCTCCCTCCTCCCATCCAATCCTCTCATTTAGCACACAGTAGTAAAAATCATTTTAAGGCAAAAAGGTACAACCCTCCTGAAAAATGCACACTGCTTGCCTATCACAGGATTACATTCAAATTACGTTTTCTTGCCTTTAAAGTCAAAACAGAACACTCGCCAGCTTTCATCGATAGACTTAATTCCATACTCATCTTGTAGAGCACAATCTTCTTACAACTCCTTCCATCTGCCAGATAATTTTACGAAACAACCAACCAAGCCATTTTCTCATTAATAGCACCCACATTGTGAAACTCTCATGTCTCATATACGAAGGAAGGAACTAGAAACTTCTACTTATTTGCTTATCCAACCTTCTTAGATAGGCCCCTAGCATTTCAAGCTGGTAGGCAACAATCTTGGTTAGGTAAATGTATTCAGCAACTATGTTATCCTATTGCAGTTTTTGGAAATTAATTAAGACCACTTTGTTCGATAAATTTATTACTTAGTGAGTTTTATTATTGAAATTCTATTTTACAGATATTTGCATTTTTTACTGTATTATTGTATTCGCTGATTGTCCAGCTCTTTTTAGTGTAAATCGCCTAGAACTTTTGGTTATGGCGGTATAAAAGAATAAAGTTATTATTATTATTAATTTGGCCAATTTGGCCAAATTTAAAGCAAGCTTCAAAACATTTCTTTTTAAAGATGCTGATGGGTATAAATCTGGATTCTGATTTCAGCTTAATCAGCCTCCTCTTTGGTTTTTCCCTTCCCCATTCATGATGTAACCCTTGTTAGTTTCCTTTCGTATCCTATGTTGTCTCCCTTGTTGTCATAAATTGTTCACGTTAGTGCCCCAGGTTTTAGATAATTTTTTTTTATATAAACCACTTAGGATTGTTTTCAGCAGTATTATCTAACTGAAATAAACTTAAAACTTGGTGAGCAAGGAAGGCCAGTCTGCAGCATCCACCTTCTCTAATGCAACTTCCTGTCCCCGCTTAGGTGGGTGCTGCAGAAAGAAAGCTTTGGGGACTGCCTTGATTGCCGACACTGCCAATGCTGAATGAGAACGTTGGAAAAGCAACAGGAGGAAGAGGAAGGGAACAGAGTTGCCAGACCTCATAGGGGAGGGAAAGGAGGAGAAAGAATAGAAAAAGATGCTGTATCAGCAGAACAGAGCAGGAGGGGGAAAAAAGATGCTTGACCACATGGCAGGTGTGGAGGGATATGTTTGGAGAGGCCTAGAGAGAAGACAGAGATTGGTTAAGAGCACAGAACAAGAGAGAAGCTGGTCATGGAAGGAGAGAGAGAGATGCTGGGGTAGGTGGAAGGGAAGAGTGGGAAAGACCCTGGACCCAAAGATGGAGAGAGAAGAACCAAGAGAGACGCCTGTCCTGGGCTGAAGGGGAAAAGCTGAACACAAGGAGGAGCAGGGACAGTGGGGGTAGATGTTAGATTGGACAAATGGGGATGCAGAAAGAACAGTGGTGGACATGGAGAGAGAAGAAATGTCAAATGGATTGGAAATCCTAGAAACAGCAGATGATGAGAAAGCAGAAGATGAATGAACTAGATGAGAGGGGTAGGGGAACAGAACAAAAGATGACTGTGAATTGGTGATTAAATTGGGGAGGGAAAATGGATGGGAGAGATGTAAACCGAGTCGAGCTTTCCTTGAATGATTAGATAGTGAGAATCTGACAGTTAGTATATAAGAAGTATTGATGGGTTGGGAGAATAAGCAAGAGTGTGAAATAGGAGGGGTTAAGAGAGAGGATATGAATGACCTAGTAGCCTGGAAAGAGGATGAGAGGCTTTGAAAAAGGATGGGGGTCTTGAGGAGAGATACTGGAAGAGGGGGATGTGTCTCTGAAGGGTTGAGTGATGGTGGAAAGGTTGATGAATAAGGCAATATGTATAGGGTAGAGAGTAAGTGGTCTCAAAGCAAGAGAAGAATGAAAAGAGGGATGGAGCTGGGACTGGAGAGAGGGATGATTGGCAGAGTACAGAGAATATTTGGACCGTTGATAAGTGCTATCATCCACTATACAACTGTGAAATAAAGAACTAGGGAGAAAGACGGAGGGGAATGCTCGAAAGAAAAATGGGAAAAGCCGGTTGGTAGATGAAAGATAAAAAGGGGGAGACTAAAATGAAGGTGAGAGAAAGGGAGAATTAGGGGACAAGCGAATATAAAGGCAGAGAAGAGAAAAACGGGAAAGAAAACCGAGAGCAGTAGCAGAGAAAATAGAAGAAATGATACAGGAAAGTGGAAGAGAAACTGAGACCAGCCCAATTAGAAAATAAGCATTTTTTTTTAAATACCTTGTAATGATTGGGTTGGGTCCACTTGGAAAATGTACATCTTATCTTTTTCTGTATATTGCAGGAGGAAAAGCTTTTGTTTCCCTTTTGCCCGCACTGCACTGCTTAGAGAGTCTGACTTTGTTGCGCGGCGGAGGGGAGGATTACCAGATTTGTTTGTGCACAAACATGTTATACCAAAAATATTCAACTTATGAGTCACACACTGCTGCCAGACAGATGGGGTTTTAGATCAGTGTTCTTCAACCTTTTTACACCCGTGGACCGGCAGAAAAAAAAGAATTATTTTGTGGACCGGCAAACTACTAGGACTAAAATTTAAAAACCTCGTTTCCGCCCCATCTCCGCGAGTCGGTACCCACAAATCATCTGATCCCATCCACACAAGCCTCAGTTATGAATTTATATTGAATGTATTTTATTAAAGTATAAAAAGAAACAATATTCTGTAAAATTATCATTTTATAAATACAAATAATTCAGAGCAGGATCAACAAAACCCCTGTCTCCCCTCCCCTTCACATATATCCCCTCTACTATCAAGAAAAATTAACAAGCCAAATTATTACAGAATGCTACACAGAAATATCATGCTAACAGAATACTGCAGTCACACATGACAGGAATAGTTTTAGGGGAGTGCAACTAGGGCAACTGCCCCCTGGTCAGAGAGCACCCTAAGCCAGCTGGAAGCTAAAGAAGCACTGCCTGGGCTTTGCAGTCCCCAGTTATGTCTAACACCAGCTCTAGCAGGATATATATTTCAAATCTGATATATTCTAATCACAAAATAGAAATAAAATTATTTTTTTCTACCTTTTGTCGTCTCTGGTTTCTGCTTTCAATCTTCTTTTCACTCTCTTCCTTCCAGCGTCTGCCCTCTCTGTCTCTTCAATCCAGCATCTGCCCCTTCCATCCACTGTCTGTCCTCTCCCCCTTCCATATGGTATCTGTCTTCTTTCTATGCCCCTCTCCCCTTTCCATCCAGCTTGTGCCCCCTCTTTCCTTTTTACATGATTCATTCCAGCTTCAATGCTCTCTTCATTTTTATCTCTCCTACACCAGATCTATCATCATTGTCCCTCTCTGCTTATTTTTCTGCTGACCCCTTCCTATTATCAATCTCTCTACTTTCTCATGCCTGTGTCTTCCCTTCCCCTCCTCTAATCTCTCTGACAGTTGTTTCCTTCCTTTTTTCCTTCTCCCTTCCCTCCTCCTCCTGTCCAGTAGTAATTCTCTTCCCTCCCCTCCCAGCAGCATCTCTCCTTCTCCCTCTCCAGTAGCAGTCCCTTTTTTCCTTGCCCAGCAGCTTCCCAGATTCCTTTCCCTCCTCCCCTCCCAGCAGCATCTCTCCTTGTCCCTCTCCAGTAGCAGCTGCCCCTTTTTTCCTTGCCCAGCAGCTTCCCAGATTCCTTTCCCTCCTCCCCTCCCAGCAGCATCTCTCCTTGTCCCTCTCCAGTAGCAGCTGCCCCTTTTTTTCCTTGCCCAGCAGCTTCCCAGATTCCTTTCCCTCCTCCCCTCCCAGCAGCATCTCTCCTTGTCCCTCTCCAGTAGCAGCTGCCCCTTTTTTTCCTTGCCCAGCAGCTTCCCAGATTCCTTTCCCTCCTCCCCTCCCAGCAGCATCTCTCCTTGTCCCTCTCCAGTAGCAGCTGCCCCTTTTTTTCCTTGCCCAGCAGCTTCCCAGATTCCTTTCCCTCCTCCCCTCCCAGCAGCATCTCTCCTTGTCTCTCTCCAGTAGCAGCTGCCCCTTTTTTCCTTGCCCAGCAGCTTCCCAGATTCCTTTCCCTCCTCCCCTCCCAGCAGCATCTCTCCTTGTCCCTCTCCAGTAGCAGCTGCCCCTTTTTTTCCTTGCCCAGCAGCTTCCCAGATTCCTTTCCCTCCTCCCCTCCCAGCAGCATCTCTCCTTGTCCCTCTCCAGTAGCAGCTGCCCCTTTTTTTCCTTGCCCAGCAGCTTCCCAGATTCCTTTCCCTCTTCCCCTCCCAGAAGCATCTCTCCTTCTCCCTCTCCAGTAGCAGCTGCCCCTTTTTTTCCTTGCCCAGCAGCTTCCCAGATTCCTTTCCCTCCTCCCCTCCCAGAAGCATCTCTCCTTGTCCCTCTCCAGTAGCAGCTGCCCCTTTTTTTCCTTGCCCAGCAGCTTACCAGATTCTTTTCCCTCCTCCCCTCCCAGAAGCATCTCTCCTTCTCCCTCTCCAGTAGCAGCTGTCCCTTTTTTTCCTTGCCCAGCAGCTTCCCAGATTCCTTTCCCTCCTCCCCTCCCAGCAGCATCTCTCCTTGTCCCTCTCCAGTAGCAGCTGCCCCTTTTTTTCCTTGCCCAGCAGCTTCCCAGATTCCTTTCCCTCCTCCCCTCCCAGCAGCATCATCTCTCCTTGTCCCTCTCCAGTAGCAGCTGCCCCTTTTTTTCCTTGCCCAGCAGCTTCCCAGATTCCTTTCCCTCCTCCCCTCCCAGCAGCATCTCTCCTTGTCCCTCTCCAGTAGCAGCTGCCCCTTTTTTTTCCTTGCCCAGCAGCTTCCCAGATTACTTTCCCTCCTCCCCTCCCAGCAGCATCTCTCCTTGTC
This sequence comes from Geotrypetes seraphini, assembly GCF_902459505.1. Taxonomy (NCBI): domain Eukaryota; kingdom Metazoa; phylum Chordata; class Amphibia; order Gymnophiona; family Dermophiidae; genus Geotrypetes; species Geotrypetes seraphini. The sequence goes on along the minus strand of NC_047093.1, from coordinate 1,473,572 downwards.
TCTCTCCAGTAGCAGCTGCCCCTTTTTTTCCTTGCCCAGCAGCTTCCCAGATTCCTTTCCCTCCTCCCCTCCCAGAAGCATCTCTCCTTCTCCCTCTCCAGTAGCAGCTGTCCCTTTTTTTCCCTTGCCCAGCAGCTTCTGATAGTGGCTTTCTCCCCTCCCAGCAGCTCTTCTTACTTCCCAGCGCAGCGATTCACAAAGGCAGCCTCGGGTCCTTTGTTGGGTCGCGCCGCCTCCGAGGAAGTTGCATCATCAGAGACAGCCGCGACTCAGCAAAAGCCCCGAGGCTGCCTTCGTGAATCGCTGCGCTGGGAAGTAAAGGAGAACTGCAGAGAGGGGAGAAAGCCACTGTCGGAGGCTCCCCAAGATCTCTCCGGCCCAGCGCACGCTTCTGATGTTGAAGAACTGTGTTTTAGATGCTAAGGTTGGGTTACCAGATATGGCCTCTTGTAAAGGATTGTCCAAACCTGTCAATTTGTCCCTATTTTGGAAGCCCCCAAGCCGCATCTGGGCTGGGATGCGATGTCATTGGGTTACACTTGTGCCCTGCAGACATAGCCCAGACTCAGGGAAGAAGGAAGAAGCAACAAGGGCTGGTGTCAAAAGGAGATTGGGAGATTTGGCTTTCCCCCAAATATTTCTGTGAAGAGGGGGGGGGGGGGTCTTTTCTTACCTCATGGGCTAAGCTGTCCAGGTCCGACTGTGTCCGGCTAAGTGCGACCACAGAAGCCCCTCCTCTGCGCAGAGCCTTCACCGTCTCACGACCGATACCTAGAGCACAAGGGTCAGGGTCAGGGTCTCGTGCGAAGTGAACGAGTGGTTAGAGCTGCTGCTTCAGCAACCTGAGGTTATGAGCTTGACTCCCACTGGGCCGGCCAGCCACCCAGACCAGGTCCCAGCCCCCTTCTTACCCTTCCCTGCCCCAGTGACAAGGGCCCGCAGCCCCGGAAAGCTGATGTCCATGAGCCAGGCCACACAGTTCAGCTGCAAGTGGAAGGAGGCAGGGTTAGGGGTGGAAAAGGAGGGACTAGGCATGGCGTATGGTCGGGGGAGGCTGAGCTGCACACAAATGCTTCCCCTCCCCCACTCTCCTGCTTGCTTTTCTCTCTCCCTGCTGCTGGGTGACCTGGCAACTGAGAAAGAGAGATCAAGAGCTTCTTGCCCACTTCCCAAAATTATGCTAGTGCCTTGGTCAAAGTGGGCAGTCGAGCTCACCAGGCAACAAAATATGGCTCCTCCTGCCACGAAAGGGGAGGGGGGGAGGCTTTCTTATAGACAGGCCAAGGCTGCATTTGAACTTCAGGGAAACAGGCATGGTATAGTTGGGAAAAGTTAAAGCATATACAGAACAAAACTAGCTTCACCTCTTCAGACACACAGTCCAAATACATGATTTGTTGTTGTTTGGGGAGTGTCATCAACTAAACAGTCTCCTCCTCCCCCCACTGTAAGTTCATGCATTCAGGAAGCAAAACCAAGCCTAATCATCAGCTTGTTTAACTAGTTCATCTGCCTGTCCTAGCTAGCATAAGGCTGGCAGACGTGCAAAATTACAAGGGGAGGAGAGGTGGCATAGTGGTTAGAACTCCAGCTTCAGCACCCTCAGGTTGTGGGTTCAAACCCCACACTGATCCTCAGGGCAGGATTAATTCAAGGGTCTCTAGGCCCCCCTGGCCCTGCCCCACCCCAAGAAGCTGAACTCTGCATACAATGCAACACCACAGCAATGCATGTCCCCTAAAGCAAGCAAATAAATAGAAATGCTTTTTCTACCTTTGTCTTCTCTGGTTTCTGCTCTCCTCATCTTCTTGTCACTTTCTTCCTTTCATCTTCTGTCCTTCTCTGCCACTTCCAGAAACTGTATGCCTCTTCCTTCCATCTTTCCCTTCACCCCCATTGGTCTGGCATCCATCTTCTTCCATTCCGTCCTTCAATGGTCTGGTATCGCTTTCCTCTCCTTCCCTTCCCTCTCCCACACCCACACCCCCATGGTCTGGCATTTCACTCTCTCCTCTCCCTTCCCCCCACTTCCATCAGCATCAGCCCCCTTTCTCTCCCTCCAACCCAATTCCATCCAGTATCCTTCCCCCGCACACCAATTCCATCAACATCTGCCCCCTTTCTCTTCCTCCACCACCCTTTCCACAGCAACAGAAATGCCGCCACTCCCCACCCGACAACGACAACAACACCAGCCAGCCCCCCCTGGCATCAACGGACAGCAACATGGCCTTCCACCGGCATCAACAGCAACGCGGCCAACGCAGCTCCAAGAAGGTCCCCCAATGACTGCATCTGACAGAAGAAGTAAGTGACATAGGAGGAGGATGAACCGGCAGACGCTGTCATCGCAGGACCTTCTTGGGGCCGCGTTGCTTTTGATGCTGGCAGAAGGCCCTATTGCTGTCTGTCAATGCCAGGGGGGGGGAGGCAGCTGGTGTTGTCATCGTTGTCGGGTGGGGGCCCGTTGCCTTCTGAAAAAAATTGGCATATTGGTAAGTTGTCCTTCAGCAGGCCCCCCCCTGCCTATTTCGTGCCCTAGGCACATGCTTACTAGGCCTATTCATTAATCCGGCCTTGCTGCTCCTTGTGACCCTGATAGAATTGTGAGCCCACCGAGACAGACAGGGGAAATGCTTGAAGTAGTTGTAAAGCTACCAAAAGGTGATATATAAGTGCCAATCCCTTTGGTGTCTGTGCTAAAGTCAAGTTGTGTGATGGGCATCAGCATGTTCTAATGTATGGTAAGGAAGCTATTACAGAATTCACAAGGGGAGAGTGTGGCGCAGTGGTTAAAGCTACAGCCTCAGCACCCTGAGGTTGTGGGTTCAAACCCACGCTGCTCCTTGTGACCCTGGGCAAGTCACTTAATCCCCCCATTGCCCCAGGTACATTAGATAGATTGTGAGCCCGCTGGAAAAACTAGCAGGAAAAACTGCTTGAGTACCTGATTAAATGCATGTAAACCGTTCTGAGCTCCCCTGGGAGAACGGTATAGAAAAATGAATAAATAAATAAAAATAAATAAAAAACACTGTAAAACTGTGTACTAAGGGAAGCACTTTGCAAGAAAGGTGCTACCAGGACTGAGGCAGCACAGAAAAATAACGAGAGCCCCCCCCCCCCAACCAAGCCCCTCCCCTTAATATGGCTTGCAACCTCCCTCCAGCTCCCAACATTCAAATAAATTCTCTAACAACTCCCGACATGAAGCCCATCCTCTGTACTGGCTAATCTCCTGAAGGTCCCTGTCAAACTCTCCCTTGTAACTGACTCAACCTTGAACTATAATCATTTTAACCTGTGTAGACTGTAGATTGGTATTAGATAAATGTTGTACTGGAACAATAGCAAACTGTTAACTGTCTATTATGTATGTTAAGCACACAGTGGGATGGGACAAATGAACTTTCCACAAGAGTAAGAGCCAACAGGATGATGGAAAAAATGTTTATTATGTCTAATCACAGAACTGTGTTTCGGCATAAAATACACCTGCCTCAGGGGGTCACAAATACTAAAAACAAACAAACATTAAATAAATAGAAACTTAATAAAAAATATATAAAAGAAACATGGGAAAACTATATAGTGATGAATGGAACAAAATCAATAGTACTTTATAAGATAATAAACATAATCCTAAAAAGGAAACAAAATATCACATTAAAATATCAGACAGATATGCAAAAAGGGCTCCACTATCAAAAGAAAAAGGGAACAGAAAAGGATGAAAAGGGGAGAAAAAGTAAAAGGGAGAAAATTAAATGACTGGACAAAAAATATGATCATGTTACTTCCCTTCTCCACAAAGCTCATTGGCTGCCCATCTTTCACCGTTCTACCTATAAAATATTACTTCTTGCTTTCAAAACAAAAAAACACACATCAACCAGCCTTAATTGATAAACTTTTAATTCCTTATGCATCTTACAGAACTCTCCGATCTAGTAATCAAAACCTGCTCACTATTCCTTCTATAAGAGAACTTTTATGACATTACACGCAAATCCATCTTCTCTGTCATAGCTCCCACACTGTGGAATACTCTTCCCACTGATCTTCGTCTAGAAAATTCTTTAGATAAATTCAAATCCAAACTTAAAATGTTCCTCTTTTAAGACGCCTTTACCTTGTAAATGCTAGTCCCTTTGAAATTCGATTATCCTCAGACTTCCAGGAAAAACAAAATGGCTCACTAGTGTGAGAGCTGACCTGGACTCCACACTAGTACAGAGAAACTTAGCGAGCTGCCCCATCAAACATTGACCTCACGATTACCATTATTACCTGAGCAAAGCAGGATTTTCTCTGTGGCATTTTTTGCCACGAGAGTGCACTGGCAGCAGTGGAAGGTGTCTTCCCACTTAAGGATGTTGGCAAGTTCCGCCGGGGCTGAGAGGAGTGCAGAGGTGGAGTTGCGGTCTGAGCACTGAGAGCGGCGTTCGCAGCGAGAGTGAAGACTGAGGACAAGGTTGTTGCCTTACCGAAGACTTCCTCTCAGGTGGTATTCCTGCCATTCTGTGTGCAGGGCGTCCTTCCTAGGAAGAGCACAAAAGCGGAGACTTGGCTCGAGTGTCATTGCGGGAAGGACAGAGCCTTGGGAAGGGCGTACCCATCGGGAGCGAGTAGACTGCAGAGGGAACTGGTAGCAGCCTCGCAGAGTGGCAGGACCCTCCTTGGTGGCGGCGTTTTGCCAAAAGTGGGAGGATTCTGCAGTGATTCCTCCGTGGTGGGGGCCGCTGGGCTGAGACGGGCTAGGAGGAAAGCAGGAGAGGAGACATGCTCAAGCCCTGACAGCCTATTGCAAAAAAAAAAAAAAAAGGCAAGACTGCTTTGAGGTAAACAACAGTGGTGGAGGAGGATTGTCCCTGAGGAACTTCTGCGGAGATCTCAGATGGCTTTCTGGCAATGGTGAGGCCTTATACCTGCTTTTGAGACTTTATATTTAAATATAATTGGTATAAGCTGGGACAGGGAGAATAAAAAAACAAAAATTATATATATATATATATATAAGCAAACATTTTAAGATCAGGTCTGGTTTTTTATTAGCCATAGTTCCAAGATTCATTCAAGACCAAGTATCTAAATATTCTAAAGTTTTTACAATATGGCTAGTACCATGTTCTTTTTCAAGTTAGTCCAATTTTTTATTCTGATATGGTATCAAAGATATTATATATATATATTTATCTTTGATACCATATATATATTTTTATATATATATATCTTTGATACCATATCAGGATAAAAAATTGGACTAACTTGAAAAAGAACATGGTACTAGCCATACTGTAAAAACTTTAGAATATTTAGATACTTGGTCTTGAATGAATCTTGGAACTATGGCTAATATATTTCTATATATATATATATATATATATCTTTGATACCATATATATTTCTATATACCGTATTTGCCGGCGTATAGGATGACTGGGCGTATAAGACGACCCCCCAACTTTTAGTTAAAAAATAGAGTTTTGTGTTATACTCGCCGTATAAGACGACCCCTTCTTCCTTCTCCACCCCTTTGTATTCCCCCATGTGCTTTCAGCGTTCTTCTCCCTCCTCTGTCTTCAAGTGCTTTCAGAGTCCTTCCCCCCCCTCCTGTCTTCACCATGGCCTTTCAGCGTCCTTCTTCCCCCCTCCTTCTCTACCGCCCCGGGTGCAGCACAGCCGGCCAGGTTCCCTTACTTTTGTGGCACTTCTCCGACCGACCGACAACAGCCCCGGTCCGACAAACCTCCCTGCCCTTAACCGCGAATCTAAATTACCTTCTTACAGCTGCTGTAAGAAGGTAATTTAGATTCGCGGCTACAGGGCAGGGAGGATTGTCGGACCCGGGCTGTTATCGGTCGGTCGGGGAAGTGCCACAAAAGTAAGGGGACCTGGCTGGCTGTGCTGCAACTGGGGCGGGGCGGCCGCCCCTCTCTCTTGGTACCGCGAGGCTACTCTCCTCCTTACCTGCCATGCCTGCAGCACAGAGCCGAACGGAAGTCTTCCCGACGTCAGCGCTGACGTCGGAGGGAGGGAGGGCTTTGTTTAAGCTTTGTTTAAGCCCTCCCTCCCCTCCGACGTCAGCGCTGACGTCGGGAAGACTTCCGTTCGACTCTGTGCTGCAAGCAGAGAAGGTAGGGAGAAGAAGAGCCGCGCGACTGAGTACATCCAGCCCCGCAAGTAAGGGCATGTAAACTGTACCCGGCGTATAAGACGACCCCCGACTTTGGGGAGGATTTTAAGGTACTGAAAAGTCGTCTTATACGCCGGCAAATACGGTATATATATCTTTGATACCATATCAGGATAAAAAATTGGACTAACTTGAAAAAGAACATGGTTCTAGTCATACTGTAAAAACTTTAGAATATTTAGATACTTGGTCTTGAATGAATCTTGGAACTATGGCTAATAAAAAAACCAGACCTGATCTTAAAATGTTTGCTTACCACACAGAAGATGTAACAGAAATGCCAGCTTCGAATCAAAACTTAACACAGGAAGAAGAGGAGTCAACTATACTTGGAAAAGAAACATTAGAGACATTAGATTCTCCACCAGCAGATTCAGTATTGGCTATTAAAGGGGATTTACAACATTGGATGGCTGATATTAAACTCTCATTAGCAGTATTCACTTCAGATATTAAAGTAAATATTGATGGCCTACATAAAAAATGGATGATATGAGTCAGAGCCTCCAAGAATTTGAAGAACAGGTTATTTCGCATGAACAGGAGATAACGGAAATTCAACAACACTGCAAACAAATAGATCTTTCAATAGAGGAGTTACTTCTCAAAGTTGAGGACGGAGAAAATAGAGTAAAGCAAAATAATCTGAGATTCCATAAGATTCCTGAATCGGAAGACCTTAAAGACCCGACAGCTGTTATATAGTCTATATGCCATAAGTTTTTACAAATGGAAAACCCAGAAGCAGAACTCCCAATTATGGAATTCAAAAGGATACATCGAGCTCTGGCACCACGTAAATTGGAGAGGCCAAGAGACATAATAGTATGTTTGTTGAGATATCCACAGAAAGAGAGAGTGCTACAAGTAGCTCGGAGAACTGGCTATTTGATGTGGAATAATGCAAAAGTGGAACTGTTTGTAGATATCTCCTCAGTGACTTTGAAACGTCGTTGAGACTGCCATGAAGTAACCAGATGCTTGCAACAAAATAATATTCGTTATAAATGGCATTTGGGATTTCTTTTATGCTAGAAGGCAAACAACATAAAGTTACATCAGCATTGGAGGCTCAATAATTACTTACACAGGCCAAACTTTGGACTACTGAAGAAGAAAAACAACAGAAGGATCCATCACAACCTCCACCTACAGGACTGCCGAGCCAGAGATGGAATAGAGTGGATCAAAAAAAGAGAATACAGAGACAACCAGAATAAAAAAAACAAAAGAGTTTATAATAATAATGAGAAGAATCAAGGATATTAATAATTTTATTTAATAATTGTTAGATAAAATCAAGATAAGATGCTGCAAAGGGGTAGATAATAGAAAAAGTTGTGGCGAATTGGGTTAGGGTCAACTTTCTTCAACTCTGATGTCTAGAAATGGATCTGGTACCTGGTCTTATTGACTGGAGACTGGATCTGGGTTCAGGGATGGAGGACAGGAGAGGTTTGAAAGGGTAGGGGAAATGGGGGAGAGAGGAAAAGGGGAGGAGGGTAAAGTTGTTTTTTTAGGCATGATTGGATGGGATTGGGAGACCTGGGGAAAAAATTATAAGATCTGTAAGGCTAGGAAAGTTAAAGAACAAAACTGAAATGGATATTGAAAGAATGTATGAAAGCAAGATAAGATTAGGAAGTTTAAATGTGAATGGACTTAATATACCTCCAAAACGTCAGTTAATATTAAGAGATGAAAAGGCTGAACTATGAAGCACAGTTACTTACCGTAACAAGTGTTATCCAGGGACAGCAGGCAGATATTCTTAACGTATGGGTGACGTCACCGACGGAGCCCAGGTACGGACACTTTTAACTAGAAAGTTCTAGTTGGCCGCACCGCGCATGCGCGAGTGCCTTCCCGCCCGACGGAGGAGTGCGTGGTCCCCAGTTAAGATAAGCCAGCTAAGAAGCCAACCCGGGGAGGTGGGAGGGACGTAAGAATATCTGCCTGCTGTCCCTGGATAACACCTGTTACGGTAAGTAACTGTGCTTTATCCCAGGACAAGCAGGCAGCATATTCTTAACGTATGGGTGACCTCTAAGCGAACAGAGAGGGAGGAGGGATGGTTGGCCATTAGGAAAATAAATTATGTAACACAGATTGGCCGAAGTGTCCATCCCGTCTGGAGAAGGTATCCAGACAGTAGTGAGTCGTGAACGTGTGAACTGAGGACCAAGTGGCAGCCTTGCAAATTTCCTCGATGGGCGTGGAGCGGAGGAAAGCCACAGAAGCAGCCATAGCTCTGACCCTGTGGGCCGTGACAGCACCTTCCAGTGAGAGACCGGCCCGAGCATAACAGAACGCAATGCAGGCAGCAAGCCAGTTGGAAAGCGTCCGTTTAGAGACAGGATGACCTAGACGGTTAGGGTCGAAGGACAAAAAGAGCTGAGGGGACGAGCGGTGAGCCCTGGTACGGTCAAGGTAGTATGCAAGGGCACGCTTACAGTCCAGTGTGTGCAACGCCTGTTCCCCAGGATGAGAATGGGGCTTAGGGAAAAAGACAGGCAACACAATGGACTGGTTGAGGTGAAACTCCGAGACCACCTTGGGAAGGAATTTAGGATGGGTACGCAGAACCACCTTGTCATGGTGAAAAACAGTGAAAGGTAGGTCGGCAACCAGTGCATGCAGCTCACTAACCCTCCTGGCAGAGGTGATGGCAATGAGGAAAAGCATCTTCCATGTAAGAAATTTGAGCGAAGTTGTGGCAAGAGGCTCAAAAGGAGGTTTCATGAGGGCTGATAAAACCACATTCAGGTCCCAGACGACTGGAGGAAGCTTCAGAGGTGGTTTGACATTGAAGAGGCCTCTCATGAATCGGGAAACCAGGGGATGAGCCGTGAGAGATTTTCCGAGGATAGGCTCATGAAATGCAGTGATGGCACTGAGGTGGACTCTGATTGAGGTAGACTTGAGGTCAGCGTCGGACAGAGAGAGCAAATAGTCCAGTACAGTTTCCCCCGCCAATGAGGTGGGATCGTGGTGATGTAGGAGACACCAAGAGGAGAACCGGGTCCACTTCTGATGGTAACATTGGAGAGTGGCCGGTTTCCTGGAGGCATTCAGAATACGACGGACAGGCTGAGATAGATTGTCTGGAGAGGTCAGCCCGAGAGAAACCAAGCTGTCAGGTGGAGCGAGGACAGATTGGGATGCAGTAGAGACTGATGCTGCTGTGTAAGTAGAGTAGGAAACACAGGAAGAGGAATGGGCTCTTTGGAGCTGAGCTGGAGCAGGAGGGAGAACCAGTGTTGGCGAGGCCACCGAGGGGCGATGAGAATCATGGTGGCTTTGTCTCTGCGGAGTTTGAATAACGTCCGCAACATCAGAGGCAGTGGAGGAAAGGCATAGAGGAACCGATCCGTCCAGTTGAGCAGGAATGCATCTGGGGCCAGACGGTGAGGAGAGAAGAGTCTGGAGCAGAACTGGGGCAGCTGATGGTTGTGAGGAGCTGCAAAGAGGTACACCTGAGGAGTGCCCCACCGAGCGAAGATGGAGCGGAGTGTGGGAGGATCCAGGGTCCACTCGTGAGGCTGAAGGATGTGGCTGAGATTGTCAGCCAGGGAGTTCTGTTCGCCCTGGATATAGACAGCCTTGAGGAAGAGGCTGTGGGCCGTGGCCCAGGTCCAAATGCGGATGGCCTCCTGACAGAGGAGGGGAGATCCGGTGCCGCCTTGCTTGTTTATGTAGTACATGGCGACTTGGTTGTCTGTGCACAGGAGAGGAACCTGAGGGTGGAGAAGGTGCTGGAAGGCCTTGAGAGCATAGAACATGGCCCTGAGTTCCAGGAAATTGATGTGATGCTGACGCTCCTGAGGGGTCCAGAGTCCCTGGGTGCGAAGATCTCCCAGGTGAGCTCCCCATGCATAGGGGGAGGCATCTGTGGTTATGATCATGGAGTGAGGGGGTAGATGGAAGAGTAGACCCCTGGAAAGATTGGAGGAGTCCAACCACCATTGAAGAGATTGCTGAAGAGACGATGTCACAGAGATGGGATGAGAAAGAGGATCCGTGGTCTGTGACCATTGGTTGGCTAGAGTCCACTGAGGTGTCCTGAGGTGGAGTCGCGCCAGAGGAAGCACATGGACCGTCGAGGCCATGTGGCCCAGGAGGACCATCATCTGCCGAGCTGGAATGGAGTGATGGAGGAGCACCTGACGACAGAGGTGGTGCAGGGTTCGTTGGCAGTCGGAGGGAAGAAACGCCCTCATGAGAGTGGTGTCGAGAACGGCTCCAATGAACTGAAGTCGCTGTGTGGGAAGCAGATGCGACTTGGGGTAGTTGATCTCGTACCCCAGGAGATGGAGGAAGGAGATGGTGTGTTGAGTGGCTTGTAGCACAAGTGGAGACGTAGGTGCTTTCACCAACCAATCGTCCAAGTAGGGGAACACCTGGAGGTTGTGAGACCTGAGAAAGGCTGCCACCACAATAAGGCACTTGGTGAACACCCTGGGCGATGATGTGAGGCCAAAGGGTAGCACTTTGTATTGATAGTGGCGGTGCTGTATCTGAAATCGGAGGTAGCAACGTGAAGTCAGATGGATTGGAATGTGAGTGTAGGCCTCCTTGAGGTCTAGGGAACATAGCCAGTCGTGTTGAGAGAGAAGAGGGTAAAGCGTGGCAAGGGAGAGCATTCTGAACTTTTCCTTGACCAGACACTTGTTGAGGTCCTGGAGATCGAGGATGGGACGGAGGTCTCCTGTCTTCTTGGGAACCAGGAAATAGCGGGAGTAGAATCCCTGACCCCTTTGGTCTGAGGGTACCTCTTCGATGGCGTTGAGAAGAAGGAGGGAGTGGACCTCCCGCAGGAGGAGGGAGGATTGGGAGGAGTGGAAAGCAGACTCTTTTGGAGGACTGTCTGGTGGAAGAGTCAGAAAGTTGAGAGAGTAGCCGTGGCAAATGATGTTGAGGACCCACTGGTCTGATGTGATGACCTCCCAATGGCTGAGGAAAAGTTGGAGGCGTCCTCCGATAGGTTGAGGAAGAGGCAATGATGGTGGGAGACTGGCCATGCCCTGGAAAAAAGAGTCAAAACGGCTGAGATGGTTTTGACGGAGGAAGAGGCTTGGTAGGTTGGTGAGGCTGGGAGCGAGCCTGAGTTTGATGCTGATGACGAGGACGACGAGGCTGCTGTTGAGGCGGGTTGAAAGGTCTGGCCGAGAACCTGCGCTGGTAGGAGGACTGCTGTCTGTAGGGGCGAGCAAGCGGAGTCTTCTTTTTAGGTTTCACCAGAGTATCCCACCTTGTCTCGTGTGCCGAGAGTTTCTGGGTTGTTGAGTCCAGGGACTCCCCGAAGAGTTCATCACCAAGACAAGGTGCGTTAGCCAGGCGGTCTTGGTGGTTAATGTCGAGGTCAGAAACTCTCAGCCAGGCCAGACGCCGCATGGCAACAGCCATGGCAGATGCTCGAGAGGTCAGCTCAAATGAGTCATAAATGGAGCGTACCATGAATTTCCGGAGTTGGAGCAGACTGGAAATTTGCTTTTGGAAGAGGGGGACCTTACGTTCGGGACAGTAAGGGAATTTTTCAAGTACCTTTCTTATTTCTAATCTTAATGTATATTTTCTGTAAACCGCTTAGAACCTAACGGATGTAGCGGTATATAAGAAATAAATTACATTACATTACATTACAATTGAGGCTTGTCAAACCCTGGTATCGGAATGACCCGGTACAAGCTATCCAGTTTGCGAGGGGCCCAGGGGACAGTGAGGGGGTTCTCCCAGTTTTTATAAAAAGTTTCCCGTAGGATGTCGTGGACGGGTAACTTAAGAAATTCCTTGGGAGGTTGTTCAAAGTCTAGGGCAGGGGTGCCCAACGCGTCGATCGCGATCGACAGGTCGTTTGCTCAGGCGACCCCAGTCGATCGCAAAGCAGGTTCCCTCCTTCCCTTCTCTTTTTATCCCCTCCTGACTGGGCCGCCTCTTAAAGAACGCTGGCCAATCAGAGTGCTGGAAGGGCGGGGTGAAGGTCGGTGGGGGACGGAGCTCAGCGCATCACAAGAAATAGAAGCGCCTGTAATGATTGAGGTAAGAGTGAGGCCTAATGCTGCCCGATATACAATTTAAAAAACCCCAAAATTGGCCTCCCAATCAGTGGCGTACCGAGGTGGGGCGGTCCGCCCCCGCCCCGGGTGCACGGCTTGGAGGGATGCACAGCCGTCCGGGTCCTCTTGCCCTTCCTTTCCACCGGTCTGCGCACGGGGCTCGCACCCGCCACCCAAATGGTGCTGTTGGTTATCGCGAGACTCGCGGGAGTTGACGGCACCATTCGAGCGTTGGCGCGGAACCAGGCAGGCGCGAGCCCCGAGCGCGGACCGGGGGAAAAGAAAGGCAGGATGACCCGGACCTGGCTGGCTGTGCACCCCTCCAAGCCGTGCACCCGGGCGGATCGTCCCCCTTCTAAATCCACTTGTCTTTTATTCAGTTCAACTAATGAGCATTGTGACAGACAGTTTTTGGAGGTATTTCTTTGTTTTTCTGTGCCTAAGTATTCTATTAATTTAACTTCCTTATTCCTGTGGGGATCTCCAAAGGGGACGAATGGGAGACGGCCGGTGGCAGGTGGTACTTTATCAATTCTTACAGGTTGCCATAGGCCTCAGGAGCTGTCTTCCCTCTGCCGTGGTCCTGCCCCTCCTCTAAGTCAGAGACACGCTTGGGGCAGAGGGAAGACAGCTCCTGAGGCCTATGGCAACCTGCAAGGATCGCTAAAGTACCAGCGATCCTCTCTGCAGACTGCTCTCTGCTGGAATTAGGTAAATGGATGTGGGGAGGGTAGGCCTTCGGGGGGGGGGGGTGCAGTCCTTCAAGGGGTAGTGCAGGCCTTCAGGGGGGGGGGTCAACCTTTGAGGGGGAATGTGCAGACCTTCAGGGGGGGGCAGGCCTTCAGGGGAGGGGGGCTGTATAATAAAAAAATATTTGAACATAAATACAAAGTACACTCGGTGTGTATGTATGTATGTATATATATATATATATATATATATATATATATATATATATATATATATATATATATATGTATGTATATATATATATATATATGTTTAGCATTTTTATTGTTGGTAGATCATTTTGACTTGGTCATTTTAAAAGTAGCTCGCAAGCCCAAAAAGTGTGGGTACCCCTGGTCTAGGGCATCGAGAAAAGCCTGAGACTTTTTAGAGTCGGACTCTAAGGGAATAGAAAGAGCCGTCGACATCTCCCTGAGGAATTTGGTGAAAGAAGACTGTTCCGGTTTTGAAACGGTATCAGCCACCGAGGGTTCCTCGTCCGTCGACGAAGCGTCTTCCTCGGTACTGTGCGGGGATTCTTCCCATAAGTCCGGATCCCTGATATCGGGGTGCGCACGGCGGGACATCGGTGTGGAGGGCTCGGCATGGCGGGTTTTGGAGAGAGACTTGCCAGAGCATACCGAGGCGGTACCGGTAGAGGAAGACCGGTGCCGTTCCTGGTACCGGGAAGGGTCGGTATCAGAGCGGGCCTGCACCGTAGGTTGGGAATGGTGTGGTTCAGCCGAGAGCACCAGCATGGAAGTGTTAAGCGGTACCGAGGGGGTCGACACCGATGGGATCGTGCGAGGCTCGGACCGGTCCGGTACCAGAAGGTGTGGGACCAACATCGCCGGCAACAGTTGCTGGAGTGGCTGCTGCAGCTGTTTTTGCAATTGGGCTTGGAGTATGGCCGCTATGCGGTCGTCCAGGGGAGGCACCGGTACCGCTTTTTTCTTCTTTGGTACCATAGGTGCCGCTCTACACTCCGGCGATGAGGAGGCCGATGACGAGGCACTCACCGATATCGGAGCGGAGCGTTTACGGGGTCGGTGCGGTGCCGGGAGGACCGGCGTCGCAACCGTGGCAGGAGGGCGCTCAAGGGAAGTGGAAGGCTTCTTAGCCGGCTTACCTGGGGCCAGCGACCCTGAAGAAGGATCTGGTGGCGTCGAAGTAGTCGGTGCTGACTTTTGAGGTGCTGTCAACGTCGCAGCAGATTCCATGGCAGATCTGGTACCGAAAAGAATATTTTGCTGGATCTGCCTATTTTTCAATGTGCGCTTTTTAAGAGTAGCACAGTGGGTGCAGGTGTCAGCCCGATGCTCCGGACCCAAGCACTGCAGGCACCAATTGTGCGGGTCAGTGAGTGAGATCGGGCGTGCACACCGCTGGCACTTCTTAAAGCCCGGTTGAGGGGGCATGAAGGGAAACACGGCCTCCGCAAAATCGAAACCGGAGGCCTGTATGGTGGCAACAGGCCCTGCCGGGGCCGGCCTGAAAAATAAAGAAAACTCGACGAGTTTTTTTTTTTTTTTTAAAGTACAAATAAAAGAATCCGAAGGGAAAAAATAGAAGAAAAAATGAAAAATATGCGAGCGGGAAGGCAGAAAACTAGTTTTTCAACGGCCGTTGAAAACACATGCGTCTTCTTCGCTCCACGGAAACGAAGAAACTGGGGACCACGCACTCCTCCGTCGGGCGGGAAGGCACTCACGCATGCGCGGTGCAGCCAACTAGAACTTTCTAGTTAAAAGTGTCCGTACCGGGGCTCCGTCGGTGACGTCACCCATACGTTAAGAATATGCTGCCTGCTTGTCCTGGGATAATATATGTTATGTACAAAAAACACATTTACAAAAATCAGGAGAAAAGATGGTACCTTTTAAAGATTTCCAGTGAGAATTTGGGCATCTAATAAAAAGAGGGGGGGGGAAGGAAATTTGATTATCCTTTTCAGAAATTTTAAGACAACTAAAACGCTTTTTTTAGAAGTGATCTCCCCAGCCTAATTATATCTCCCTCTCCCATTTTCCTCTTTTATTTTTATCTTTCCTTCCCATCCTTTCCTAATTTATCATATATGTTAATGCGTAAATGTCTCCCCTTTTTTTCTCAGTTTAGATTAGTTTTTATACTTTTTAAAATTTTTACTACATATTATTGTAAAACATTTAGATACCTGTATGATAAACAGTATATCAAAAATAAAGAAACTTGAAACTTAAGTGATCCCTTAACCTCAGGGTGCCGAGGCAACAGCTCTACCACTAGGCCACTCTTCAAATCAATTAACTTTTACCCGTTCTACACCATTCGGGATTTTGTAGACCTCATTCATCTCTTTAGCCTTTCCTTATAAGACAGGAGTTCCATTCTCTTTAGCATTTTGGTCACCCTTCTTTCAACTTTTTCTGATTCCACCATATCTTTTTTTGAGTTGTGTATGTAACGAGAAGCCCTTTTATTACCCAGCCGTAAGGTAGAGATCCTCACAACTTACTTCTTTAGGTGGGCCGTGAGGACGGAGCAAGTATTCTTCTCAATAATGTCAGACCGCACAGATGGTTGTAGTCAACTCACGGGACTCGCGAGAACTGCCAGCAGCCATTCGGAAAGCAGCACGGGCCCAAGCAGGAGCATGTAAAGCTTGGTCCTGACCTCCGCACTCCTGACTCGTGTGCCTGCTGCCCGGAAATAGTACGGAGCCGTTGAGGGAGGGAGGGAAGAATTTAAAAAGGTACGAGGTTACAAAAAAAAAAAAAAATAAAAAAAGGTACAGGGGGCTATGATTAAAAAGGTACAAGGGGGTATGATTAACGTGACCATTTATTTTTTTCATCAAAACGGGACATCTATTAATCTATTAGTCCCGCCCCCAATCCCGCCCTAGCCCCACCCCAATCCCACCCTAGCCCCACCCCCAATTTCTTCCATTCATTTTTCATGTACATATAATATCTTATTAATTCATAATGGTAACCATAAAATTTAAAAAAACACAAAGCACACTATACACAGAGAAAATGTTAATTATCATTTATATTTGGGGGGTTTTCAAAGATGTCAAGGCAGATGACTTTAAAATATGCAATGTCACCTCAGTAACTATAGAAAAATAGACAAATATAGTGCAAAAAATAGACAGCAAATATAAATTCTCAAAACTGACACATTTTGATCACTAAATTGAAAATAAAATCATTTTTCCTACCTTTGCTGTCTAGTGATTTCATGAGTCTCTGGTTGCGTTTCCTTCTGACTGGGCATCCTTTCTGCACTCAGGCCCAACATTTGTCCCTTTCTATTCCCTCCCTCCCTCCTTCCTATGTCCTTAGTGCCCTCAGTGCCTCCTTCCTATGTCCCCCCTCACTGCCTTCCAGCCTTTGTCCCACCCCCTTCCCCTTCTGCCTACCTCCTCCCCTCCCTGCCGTGCAAAAAAAAAAGCCTCCCTCCTTCCCGGGCCCGATTCAAAACCCCCCCAGCGCCGATTCAAACCCGCCGCCGCTGCTGCTAATTGCCGCCCAGAAGCCTTCTTCCTGACATCAATTCTGGCGTCAGAGAGGACATTCCAGGCCAGCCAATCGCTGCCTGGCTGGCCCGGAACATCCTCTCTGACATCAGAATTGATGTCAGGAAGAAGGCTTCTGGGCAGCAATTAGCAGCAGCAGTGGGGGTGGAGGGTATTTTTGAATCAGTGCTGGAGGGAGAAGCAGTGGCTGACCGGGGGGGGGGGGGTTGGGTTGAATTGGGCGCTAGAGGGAGGCTTTTTTTTTTTTGCACGGCAGGGAGGGAGAGGAAGCAATCGCCTGTCCCGTTGTCCCCGCACACAGCTTTGGGACGCTGTCCCTGAAAACGGGACATTTCGGCGTCCCGAAGCTGTGTGTGTGGACAATGGAACAGGGGATCTCAAAACAGGATGGTCCTGTTCAAAACGGGATGTATGGTCACCTTAGGTATGATTAAAGGTACAACAGGAAGTATGATTAAAGGTACAAGGGGGGTATGATTAAAGGTACGAGGGGGATGATTAAAAAGGTACTGGGGGCATATGGGGGATGATTTAAGATACTGGGGGTATGGGGCCTGCTAGCCTGCCTGACACTAGGCCTGCCTGCTCTGTGCCCTGTCCCTGCCTACCACTAGACCACCAGAGGGGGGGACAGGGTAAAGAGCCTGGCAGGGAGGGGGGACAGGGTGCAGAGTTTGGCAGGGAGTGTGGGGTTGGGTGCAGAGCCTGGCAGGAAGAATTTGGTTCAGAATGTTTTTTTTCTTGTTTTCCTCCTCTAAATCTAGGGTGCGTCTTATGGTCAGGGGCATCTTTTTTCAACATCAAGTGTGTAGATCAAAGGACTCAGGCACTACACACTGCAAATAAAATCAATATAAAAAGCTTATCCTTCCAGCTTCCTGATGTAGCTTAGCGAAACACAGAGAAGATAGCCTTATTTCAGGAGCTGAGGCGCCTGCTGGAGTATACTAATTTGCCAGGAGAAGTTCTATCGAAAATGACAACTACAAATCAGTTCTCTTATTTCCACCTGCTGGTAGATGTGTGCTATCCCACTAGTCTCTGAATTCATCTGCTGCTGTTGCTAAGGAAAAATTTACTAGTGTCAACAAGGACCCCATTCACCCTCCCCATCCAAATTATCCACCGCCCCCCCCCATCCTTCCATTCTCTATCTAAGGTCAGTGCTAACAGCAGCTATATAATTAATATTAAGCATTGGGAAGTTGCTTTGCTGCGCTGTTCTTGCAGTATGCTTATGTTTATTTAAGATTTACTCTACTGCTCCAGCATTTTACTGACCTAAGCATTTTACAATGTATCAAACTAAAATGAAATTAGGTACTTGAGAAAAACTCCCCTATCTATCCCAAAGGCTCACAATCTAGCTAAAGTACCTGATCAACATATAATACATTTCCAAGATCAAAAATCAAAGAAATAGAAAATTAAAAATAAAATAAAACAAATTTAAGAGAGAGAAAAGTCTCTGAAGCGGCTGATAGCAAAGCGTCATATTTTAGTGCAGGTCTTAATATATTTCACAGATCCGTCACTGGCAGAGCTTGAGAGCATCAAAGAAATTAACATTTCTAAAACATATCCACTAAAACTGTTATATGAAATAAATAAACCCAAATCAACACAAATTAAGGCAGATTGCGGTTCCCATTCCATTATTCAATTCGGGAGAGCCAGTTGAAAAAAATGTGCTTTTAGATGTCTCTTAAATTTTTGAAAGTATTTGCCAGTATTTCATTGACCAGTGCTGGAGTTTTGAGCATCTGTGTCATTTTTGGAAACAGGCCCCTGTAAAAAGGTATGTAAATGTAGGTAGTATTGATTTGCGAGCACTAACCCTTACCAGTGATGAAAGAAGAAATTTAGGATATCTGATTTGTTTGCATTTGTTTCAGACTCATAATTAGCCCTAGTGAGGTTATAGTTTGAGAAACAGTGAATAAAATGTAATCTGCAAATAATATTCTCTTCTTTCCGTTCCCAGACCTTTAATCGTCTCATTTGCCTTCACAATCTAAGCCAAGGTTTCTCTATATAGCAGACTTACCCATGATAAGAACCTTCCATTAATTTCCAGTTTCTCCAGTACACTCAATATGAAATTCAGCATTGGGCACTTTATTAGTACGTATTTATGATTTATTTTAAACATTTCTTAGGTTACATCCAACGTACACAGTCTCCTTGCAAAACATCATGCTGAACAACTGCACCCCTTCATCACATAAATGCTTTTCAAATAAACTGTGTTTTCAGCAAACGATGAAACTGATCCATATTCTTACGGAAGCACAAACTACTTGGGGTAAAGCATTCCATAAGTCTTCAGCCACTATGGAAAATGCAGATGAACTTGAGGCTCCATTCCCTGCAGTTTCAACCACCACATGCCTTGCTGTTTCCAATCAGGTATGTGCATGGTCGTACACGATCCCATGTATCGCCAACTCTAAACCAATGTAACTGTCTCAAGATCAGCATCGTATGAGTTGAACAATCCACAACCATTAAGGGAAAGGGGAAATGGAAAAGAGAATGGGACCTTTTTTTGTGGTTTCACATTCAAAGCAGTTTACATATACACAGGTCTTTTGTATCTGTTAACTGCAATGCCATCAATCTACATAAAATGTAATTTGCATTTGCATTTTATAGTTTTATAATCACCTGAGCTGCTTTGTTAAAAAGTCATTTCACTGTAAGGGTTTACTCTAGGAACTGATCCAAATCTCCTTTTAAACTCTGTTTTGCTTTGATCTGCACATCCCAGGAACTGTTCCCACAGTACTTGCCTGTGAAGTTCTTCACATACTATGCTTGTGAGCTGCATAAGCCAAAGATTCTTCATCTTTCTTTTCCAAAGATGAGTACTTCCTTTCTTGCAGTCTATGACCTCCTCCTTCTCTCAGAAGGCAATACATACTCAGGACTGGCGGTCAAAGCTTTGTTCCTGCAGGGCACCATGCAGTGTCGGGGTGGAGAAGACAATGCAAAGATCTGAAGCTTTAGAACACAAGGGAACAAAAATCAGTCTGGCATATGCCTTCCATCATATGCTTTGTGGTCAGATTTATGATTGATATTAATTATTCAAGAATTACAGAATACTTCCTGAAAACAGCATGTAGAAACAAAATTAAATTCATTCAATGATCCCACTAGTAGAGTAGCCTGCTGGCTCCAATTCCAGTTCTCCCACCAATCTTCCTTGTGAGCTTAGTCAAATCACTTCACTTGCCACCATCTCTATTGGCTACCAAAGTAATGCCTCATTCCACCAATGCCTAAGAGCCAACCTCAGCAGTGATATCACAATGGCTTGATTAGATGGCAACTTCAGCATTTGGAACCTAGGACAATACCAGGTGGACTTAACAGTCTACTGCCCAGAAATAACAAAGACGAGACAAGTTAATTTAATCATATATTTTTAATGAGTATAACTAATGGGCAGACTGGATGGACCGTTCAGGTCTTTATCTACCATCATTTACTATGTTACCTCAGTATCACAAAGGAAAAATCTCCCCGCTCCCCAAAGAAACAGCAAGCAGTTTCTTTGGGGAGTGGGGAGATTTTTCCTTTGTGTAGTTCTTGTTTCCTCTCCCCCATTTTTGGGTTTGTTGGATGTTCTACCTCAGTATTACAGCATAGTTAATCTAGTGGTAGGTTTTTTTTTATATTGGTGTAAAGAAAGATTAGGTTCTTACCTCAATAATCTTCTTTCTTGTAGATGTGTCTAGTAATCCTGAACCATAGGGTTGCTTGCAGAATGCCTTCAATCATCTTTAAACTCCGCCTCCTTCCAAGGAAGCTGCTCCTGCCCTCTCAGTTTGTACAAAAGCAATAAAGTAACATTGTAATGACAGACATAACCAGAAGGAGGGAAACGGGGAAAAAGTCCCAACACTACAATTCAGTTCTGCTCTGTAACAAACATATCCATTAACATTATAACATTCATAAGAACATAAGCATTGCCTCTGCTGGGTCAGACCAGGGGTCCATCGTGCCCGGCAGTCCGCTCCCGCGGCGGCCCTCCAGGTCCATGACCTGAAAGTGTTCCCTATCTAACCTAAAATGTCCATACCCTATTCGCTCAATGTCCTGTAAGGTAAACCTCTATCTGTACCCTGTTATCCCCTTCAAGTAACTGATCAAAACAGGTACAAAAACCGTGTGCAACCGGCACTAATCTTACACATGTCCTGCTATCAAGGAGAGACTTAAACCAGACTGTAAATGCGAGTGTTTTCCTTTTTTTTCTGGTTTTAAAAAAGGGGTGGACAAGTTCCTGGAGGAAAAGTCCATAATCTGCAGTTGAGACAGACATGGAACGGTAGCATGAAATGCTGCTATTATTTGGGGATATTCCAGGTACTTGTGACTTGGATTGGCCTTCATCAAGACGGACTACTGGACTACATGGACCACTGGTCTGACCCAGTAAGGTTTTGCTTATGTTCTTAACAACTAAAATCAGACCCTTCTTAGAATAAAATAAATGCAAACGCCGCAGCTTACCTTGTCTCTGTATAAATCAAAAGCAGTAGACAACCAAATCCACAGTCGTCATTAAAATTCACTTCATTCCACTTAATACTTCTTCTTGGACAGTCAAGTCCACAACACACAACAGGATCCTTTCTTATTGTACCTATAGCAGAGTTCAAGCACTTCCTCTTCTTTAGAAAGCTATAAGAACAGCCACTCTGGGTCAGAATGATGGTCCATCTAGGACACAAGTATCTGGCAAACTTCCAAATTCAATGCTATCCACCCCAGGGATACTTAATGACCTTCCCCATGTCTATCTTGTGGCCTACCGCTGGTAACATCCTTTTCCTAAGAGTGAGATCCACTTACCACTACCAGAGGGGACCTGATGGGAGTCTAAGTTTAATTCCCACAAAGAGTCAGTGATAAGCTCTAACAGAGCCGAGAATCTGAACAACCAGCGGGCTGTGGAGTTATCCCCTTGATGAAGGGTAACCACTGTATCTTGCGCATTCACACCTGCCTGCGACCTTACATCCTCTGACAGGGAGGGCTTGCTCTGTGACAGCAAAAGCATGCAAATAGACCCTTCATCTTCTGAGTCTCCCTTGGAAAGGCTCACCGGATACTGGCCAGCCTCAAGACACTGGGTCAGAAATGCTCTGGGAGCTCCAGCCCCCTCGTTCACCTCCTGGTGGGCTGCCAGACATCCCCTGAGGATCTCATCCATCCAGATTAGCTCTCCACATCAGAGAAAATGTCCTCTTAGGTAATGCAGAGTCTCCTTTAGGTAACTCCAGCTTGTGTCTCTTGGGCGCCGTGGCCTCCGTGCTCCTGCACTTAGGATGACCACTGTTTTTGGGGCTCTGGAAGGATTTACTCCAAACTGATGGAGCGCCCCCCCCCAACTGTTCTTCGGCCCTAGAGAGCAAAGGGGAGGCTAAGCTGACCGCTCCTGCCCCTTTTTACGTGCTGTGTGTCACACAGCACAAGGGTGCTCTTTGGGTGTCCATCCAACAAAAATCTGGCATGAATTAAGGGTAAAGAAGCCCGAGGACACCATCCTTGCCAGTTTTGAGATAAAACGAGGTGATTTGAAGGTTCTGCAGAACTTTTTTAAAAAATCTGGAAATCAGGGGCGTGGCTTTGACGTGCTGAGAGATGGCTGTGTAGGAGATTGGCTCTGTGAAAGCAGGCAGTTTACTGAACTTTTAAGGGGAAAATAATAAAGAGAATTTTTAAAAAAGGAAGCATTAAGATTGTTAAAATGGCATCGGGGTTGGGTAAAGGAAATAAAAGTGTGATGGCAAACGGATCAAGCAGAGGAAAAAGGTCAAAACTGGAAGTGATTTCCCCTCAATCAGTTCCTTTGCCTGTGGAGGAGGTTGATAATAGAGATCTTTTGCGGGAAATTCAAAAGGTACAAGAAATTGTGTTAGAGAACTCAAGATATATAAAAGAAGTTAAAGATGAGATAGCAGGGTTAAAAAGCAGAATGGATATAGTGGATTTGAAAATGAATACTCTAGAGAAAAAGGTGGAAAAAACGGAAATGGAATCAGGGCAGTTTAAAAAGGCTCAGAAAGAAATTGAAATATTAAAGAGAGATTTTGAAGATTTGTCCAACCGCGAGAGGAGGTGCAATTTGAGGGTTCTTGGTCTACCTGAAGGGGTAGAAAAAAATGATTCAGTTACATTCATGACTAACTTTTTAATGAAGATTCTACCGATTAAAAGCAAATTTCAGTTGGAAGTGGAACGTGCACATAGGAACCCAACAAAAAGGCTAACTGCACAAAAAGGACACAGGCCAATGCTTATAAAGTTGCTCAGATATCAGCAAGTAGCTGAGATATTAGCGTTGGCTAAGGAGAATAAAGATATAAAGTGTCAGGACTCAAAAATATCAATAGTGCCTGATTTTGCAAGAGTGACAGCTCAAAAAAGGAAGATGTTGCTGGAAATGCGCCCGCAGTTAAAAGCTTTGGGTGCGAGATATGGGTTAATATACCCAGCAGTCATGAAAGTTATGTATGAAAATAAAACTTATAGTTTTGAAGAGGAAAGTAAATTAAAAGAATTTATAGAAAAATGTGAAGTGCCAATGAACACATAAAAGGAAATGAAAGTAAATGATATATGTTATCTGTTGAACATATTTTATTTGAAGAATACTGTTTTTTGGTTTTTTTTTTAATGATGCTGAAGAGAGAAGGAAAAGATTTGATAGAATATTCAGAATTTCAGTTAACAGTTTCAAATGACTAAAAAAAAAACAAAAACTTGATATTCTAAGGATTGCAATAACATGGTTTTGCCTGAAAGAGAAGGGGGCGCTGTGTGCTACAAGGAGTGAAACTGATATATAAAATGAAAATGGTACATGCAGCTCTTAATGAAGAAAGGCAATGGGAATTAAAGAAATCTAAATGTTGTTGAGTAAGATTGGTGAATATGGCAAACTGAAATATAGAAAGAGTGTGAGTCTGTATGATACGACCTGCTCTTTGAAAGTTGCCATACGTTTGAAAGAAATCAACAACGAAGAGCAGAATTTAGAAGAAAAGAAGAGAATGAACATGGAAGACGGCTTTTGGAAGAAAATTGGATAGATTACTTTTGATGGGTTGCAATAACATGGTTTTGCCTGAAAGAGAAGGGGGCGCTGTGTGCTACAAGGAGTGAAACTGAGATATAAAATTAAAATGGTACATGCAGCTCTTAATGAAGAAAGGCAATGGGAATTAAAGAAATCTAAATGTTGTTGAGTAAGATTGGTGAATATGGCAAACTGAAATATAGAAAGAGTGTGAGTCTGTATGATACGACCTGCTCTTTGAAAGTTGCCATACGTTTGAAAGAAATCAACAACGAAGAGCAGAATTTAGAAGAAAAGAAGAGAATGAACATGGAAGACGGCTTTTGGAAGAAAATTGGATAGATTACTTTTGATGGGTTGCAATAACATGGTTTTGCCTGAAAGAGAAGGGGGCGCTGTGTGCTACAAGGAGTGAAACTGAGATATAAAATGAAAATGGTACATGCAGCTCTTAATGAAGAAAGGCAATGGGAATTAAAGAAATCTAAATGTTGTTGAGTAAGATTGGTGAATATGGCAAACTGAAATATAGAAAGAGTGTGAGTCTGTATGATACGACCTGCTCTTTGAAAGTTGCCATACGTTTGAAGGAAATCAACAACGAAGAGCAGAATTTAGAAGAAAAGAAGAGAATGAACATGGAAGACGGCTTTTGGAAGAAAATTGGATAGATTACTTTTGATGGGTTGCAATAACATGGTTTTGCCTAAAAGAGAAGGGGCGCTGTGTGCTACAAGGAGTGAAACTGAGATATAAAATGAAAATGGTACATGCAGCTCTTAATGAAGAAAGGCAATGGGAATTAAAGAAATCTAAATGTTGTTGAGTAAGATTGGTGAATATGGCAAACTGAAATATAGAAAGAGTGTGAGTCTGTATGATACGACCTGCTCTTTGAAAGTTGCCATACGTTTGAAGGAAATCAACAACGAAGAGCAGAATTTAGAAGAAAAGAAGAGAATGAACATGGAAGACGGCTTTTGGAAGAAAATTGGATAGATTACTTTTGATGGGACAATGATATGTGATAGAATATTAAAAGCAATACACTAATGGAGTTTTTGGATACAAAAGTAGATATTGATAATATAGGATACAGAGATTTTATGGTTATTAAATGATTATAAAATAAGATTTACTCTCTGAGCATTTAGCATATGAATATTTTAATATATAAGGGAGTATAGATGACATATTTACATTATAAAATGAAAATTAATTAGTAAGTTATTACATAAGGGATATGAAT
The DNA here is from genome assembly GCF_902459505.1 of Geotrypetes seraphini. NCBI lineage: Eukaryota > Metazoa > Chordata > Amphibia > Gymnophiona > Dermophiidae > Geotrypetes > Geotrypetes seraphini. The sequence goes on along the minus strand of NC_047093.1, from coordinate 1,448,720 downwards.
TAATAAGTGTGAGTGGATAATGTGAATGTTGTGAATGCTTGAACAAGGTACTAGGATTTTGAGATATATAATAAATAAAATTAATGTTTAATATATTCTTTTAGGATGTATTAGAGAATGTTCAGAGATACATGGGGTAGAGAAATATTATATATTGCATAAGGTAAATATATAAAATATAACAAGATGCTTGTATAAGGTTAACATATATGATTAAATTGAAGTATTTCTTATATAGTTTAAGAAGTTTTTTTGGTTTTTTTTTATATTTTTTATTCTTTTTTTAAATTCTTACATCAATTGAAATACATGTAATACATTCAATTATGAAAAAACACTTGAAATTATTATTAAATGTTCTTACAATGTGAATTAAATAAACCCTTTATCAGAATTTTATATCATATTAATATTACAATAGTTTTCCCTCCCTACCCCTTCTATATGTTCTATACATGTGTTATTATATCTGATTAGTAGAATAATTTGTCAATGGTCCCCATATTTTATTAAATTTTTTAATATAACCTTGTTGTATTGCCAATACTTTTTCCATTTTATATATATGACAAATTGAATTCCACAAAAAAGTGAAATTCAATTTAGTGTAATCCTTCCAGTTCTGAGTAATTTGCTGTATGGCGACCCCTGTTAAAATTAATAAAAGTTTATTATTGTTAGCTGAAATCTGACTTTGTGTTCTCATTGCTGTTCCAAATAATATTGTATCATATGATAGTCCAACATGATTTTCTAATAAATTATTAATTTGGGGCCAAATTAATTTCCAAAAAGAATTAATGCAGGGACAAAAGAATAGTAAATGGTCCAATGTCCCCACTTCTATCCTACAATGCCAGCATCTATTAGATCTACTACTATCTAATTTTTGTAATCTCGTAGGGGTCCATAAAACTCTATGTAATATAAACAACCATGTTTGACTCATAGATGCTGATCTTGTAGTATGTATTCTCCAGGACCAAAATTTTTGCCATTGAGATGGAGAAATTATCTGTCCTATCTCAATACTCCAAATATCCCTAAGTCCTGATCTCTTTTTTTTGTTTAAAAATTCGTTTATATTCTTATACCATTTTGCTGCTTGGTGTCCTTGAAAATCCGCTTGAAAACAAAGGATTGGTAAACTATATTGAGTGTTTAGATTCTTCCATTCAGGGAACCCTTCCTGAATGGCCTGCTTATTGCATCCATTTAAAATATTGTGTTTTATCTAATCCAAATTTTTGTTGCAATTGTGAAAAACTAAGCAGTGATCCATTTATTATTATATCTTTTAAAGTACGTATACCTGCTTTTATCCATTGTTTCCATACTATTTTAAATCACCAATTTTGATCCTGGAGTTTACCCAAATAGATTGATTTAAAGATTTAGTCAATGGATTTTTTGATAAATTGCTTATAAATCTTAATGTTTTCCATGTGTCTGTTAGAATTCTATGATCTTTATATCTCTTAGGTATTGTTATATTAATGAAATGTTCTGGATGTAAAGGGAACATGAGGCGCCATTCTAAATATAACCAGTCGGGTACATTTTCCATGAGATCTGGGAGGATCCAATACATTCCTTGTCTTAAAATATAGGCTTGATGGTACCTATAGAAATTTGGAAAATTTACCCCTCCTTCCTTAATTGTTTTTTGTAATGATGCTAAAGCGATTCTTGGTCTTTTCCCAAACCAAACAAATTTTGTTAGTATATTGTTTAACTTTTTATAAAATGACCCCTGAAAAAATATTGGAATCATACTCATTTGAAAACAAACCACAGGTAAAATCATCATTTTAATTGTTTGGATTCTTCCCCACCAAGAAAGATGTAAAGGATTCCATTGCTCGCACATTTCTGTTATTTTCTTTAATAAAAGTTTTTCATTCTCTTTAACTGTTTCATCAATTGTATTTTTTATAAGAATACCTAAATATTTTAGTCCTTCCTCTTTCCATTTAAATGAATATGAATCAAATAATCCTTTGGTGCAATGGATATTAATTGGAAGAACTTCAGATTTTTCCCAATTGATTTTATATCCAGAAAACTTTCCAAATTTTTCTATTAAATTAAGTAGATGTGGAATGGTGTCTTCTGGTTCTCTTAAATATAATAATATATCATCTGCATATGCAGATAATTTAAATTCCCAATTAGAAAATGTGATTCCCTTTATTCCCTTAGTTTGATTTATTGCAATTAATAAGGGTTCTAGAACGATATCAAAAAGTAAGGGAGATAAAGGACATCCTTGTCTAACTCCCCTTAGCAAGTTAAATTTATCAGATAAGTTATTGTTTATATTTAATCTTGCTCCAGGGGAGCTATATGTTTGAATCATTTTAATAAAACCAGGTCCTATACCAAACCATTCTAGAGCTTGATACATAAACTTCCATTCTACTCTATCAAATGCTTTTTCTGCATCTAATGATATTAGAAAAGCTGGATCATTCAAATTTTGTGCTAAATTTAGAGAATGAAATGCTAATCTAGTGTTATGTGAAGAGTGTCTTTTAGCAACAAATCCTGTTTGGTGTATATCAATAATAAAAGGAAGAGCTTTTGCTAATCTTATAGCTAGCACTTTAGCAATTAATTTAGCATCTACATTCATCAAAGATATAGGCCTATAATTTGTTATCAATGTCGGATCCCTGTTTGGTTTTGGTAAGACAATTATAACAGAATCAGCCATAGTTCCTGATATATTTTCATTGTTTATTTGATATTGATATAAATTTAATAGATAAGGTAATAAAATATTTTGAAATGTTTTATAATATTCAACAGTATATCCATCTCCACCTGGAGCGGATCCAACTCTAAGAGCTTTCAATGCTGATTCTATTTCTTTTAAAGATATATGTTCTTCTAAACTTCCTTTTATATGATCCGGAATATTTGGTCCAATAAATGCCTTTAAAAATTCTATACCATCTTGTTCTTTATTTTCATAAGTATCAGAAGTATATAAATCCTTATAAAAATCAAGAAACTGTTTTATAATATCTTCATTACTAGTGTGTGTATTGCCCCGTTTATCCTTAATTGCAATTATCTTAGATTTTCTTTTTTTTTGCTTTAATAAAATTTGCTAATAATCTTCCATTTTTATTTGAATTTCCATAATACTGTACCTGCCGACAGAACATATCTTTCCTTACAATTTGAAAAGAAATCTCATTATATTTAATTTTTGTTTTTAATAATTTCTGCAATGTATCATGTTCCCATTTAGTAATTAATTTTTGTTCTAATAATTTAATTTCTTGTTCCAATTGTATAAATTGTTTTTTAAGTTGTTTTTTCATATATGCAGAATATGATATGATATTTCCTCTCATTGTTGCTTTATAAGCGTCCTATAAAATTTCAATGTTTATGTTATCCGAATTATTGAATTGAAAGAATTCATGCATTTTTTCTTTAATATCTTCTATAAATTTTATGTCTGCAAGTAAAGCATTATCAAATCTCCAAATTGGTTTAGAATAAACTGATATATCATTCTGCAGATCAATCCACACACCAGCATGATCTGATATAATAATAGGATCTATAATTGCTTTCATCATTTTTTGTGCTATGTTATTAGAAACGAATATATAATTAATTCTTGAAAAGGATTTATGGACCTGAGAGCAAAAAGAATATTCTTGATCATTAAAATGAAGGATACGCCATATATCTATTAAATCACAAGTTTGTATCAAATTATCTAATCCTAATGATTTCATAATTTTACTTGGTTTTTTATCCAAAATAGGATCCATTACAGCATTGAAATCTCCAGCTACTATTAAATTATTAGCAGCCAGTGGTAGTAATATCTGCTGAATATTTTTGAAAAACTCCATTTGATTTGAATTAGGAGCATATAAATTAAATAAGTCCAGGGTTGTATTCCTCAGATCCATTTTAATATGTACCCATCTTCCTAATGGATCAAATTTTATTAACTTAAAATCTGCTATACATTTTTTATTTATGAGAATAGCTACTCCTGCTTTTTTTCCAACAGCCGGTGCAAAAAAACATTTGGACACCCAACCCTCTTTTAGTTTATTAGATTCAATACCTGACAAGTGTGTCTCTTGTATGAAATAAATATCAGCTTTTTGCTTATGAAGAAAATCTAGTATTTTCTTTCGTTTGATTGGATGGTTAAGACCATTGACATTAAGAGAATAAATTTTAAGAGCCATTTAATTTAATAAGTAATATTTGAAGTAAAAATCTATAAATATATTTTTGATCAGATATCCACACATGTTTAATATTTATTCTTTTATTTATTATTAAACCCTTATTTTTTAGATTTTCTTTAATTAATTTCATCTCCCTTTTCCTACCCCCTCCCTTCCCTCCCCATTTAGCAAAAATAGTGTATACTTGGCAACATGCATATCAAGATCAGCCATAACACACTCCAAGAAGACCATTTAGCTTTCCAAATACAGTTTAAGTCATTAAATATTTAAATAATATTAAAATGTAAATAATTAATATATTATATATCTATGAATTCAGTCAGTTTCATATACATTTCTTAGGATATTTTAAAGTTCTATATTTAATATCATTAATTCATTAATAAATAAATAAATATAGTAGTTATCTTTTATTATATCCTAAAAAGCTTTTTCCTCTCATCTTATATTTTATTATAGTAATATCATTAATATGGGAACATAATGATATAGGAACAATAGTTTCACAAGTAAAGAATCTCCCCCCCCCCCCCATGAGAGATCACCGCTAAAATCACACACCAGGCACATACATCGTTTCTCCACTTATCTGATTCTCTCTTTCTCTCTTCTCATTTTTATTTTCTTCTTTTTCCTTGTCTTCTTTCTTCTTCTTTTCCTAAGGAGATTGTATTGAATAGTTCTTTACGATCTTCCAAAGTTCTTGTAATCCATTTTCTGATTTCTTTTTCTTCTTATATTTTATATTATATGTTCATGTTGTGTTTCTGGTATGAAAAAAAATCCATTTCCTGTGTTCCTCACGCATAGACCTTCGGGATTGTAAGTTTTTAAATTTTTAAGTCATTTTGAAGAGAGAAGAGGGAACACAATTCAAACAAGCATATATATGTGTCCGGTGTGCGACCCCGCAGCAGTCCCACCACAGGAAAAGAAAAACCTCACCCGAAAAACTATCCCCTTCAATTTTTTTTTTTTTAAATCTCTGATATTCCCACCAATCTATTCTGTCTGTAATCAATTTTAAAGCAGGCTTTTAGTTATATTATCTTTTCTATATTACATTCATTTAAATTTATGTTAACTTTCTTTCTTTTCATATTGTATATTATAATTATAATTATTTCCTGTTAAACTTACAAACATATAATTGCATTAAGCCTTTTAAAATTTTATTTGCATTTTAGAATGTCTGTTACATTCTAATTCTATTGTAAGAGAGACGTTGAAAATAATATATTTGAAGCTAATTAAAAACATTCTAAATCGTTGCATTTTGAAATATAGTAAATTCTTTAAAGTTATTTTCTCTATATAATTAATATATGATGATATATATAGTATAATATTTTTCCCAACATTTCTAATTAATAAATTAAAGACATATTATTCAAAATTAGGATGACATAGGTATTTCTTGAGTTTGAATAAATTTCTCTAGTTTCTCAGCATCATCAAATGTAAAAGTTTTATTTCCGATGGTAACCTTCATGTTTGCAGGATACATTAATCCAAACTTTGCACCTAATTCTCTTAGTTTTGGCCTCAATTCCAACAACTTTTTCCTTTTTATCGCTGTGTTTTTAGCAAAATCAGGAACAAAGTGGATATAAGCATCTTGATATTTAAGACCTTTATTTTGCTTTGCTAGTTGAAGTATTTCTAAGACCTGTTGGTGGCGCAATAGTTTGAATATAAATGGTCTTGGTCCATGTTGATTTTCTCCTCTCTTCATAGGCACTCTATGTGCTCTTTCTACCTCTATGGGATATTTTGTTTTTATCGGAAGTAGTTTGGGTAACAGATTTTCAATAAAGACTACCGGATTTCCCTTTTCTGCTCCTTCTGGTAATCCAATCAAACGGATATTACTTCTTCTTTCTCGATTAGAATAATCTTCAATTTCTTTAGTAAGTATTTCTATTTTTTTTCTATCCGTTCGACTGTAACTTGCTTCTTCTTCTACAAACATCATTCTTTCTTCTAGATTATTTGACTTTAATTCCAGGAGATCCATTTTTTTGTTTAGCGTTGAAACGTCCTCTGATATATTCGTAACTTTTTTTGTTAAAACTGATAGCATTTCTTTTATTTCCTTTAGTTCTTTTATTACTTCTATATCTGTCATTTTTGAACCTGTCTCCTGTTCCGGTTTTGCTCTTTTGCTGCTACCAGCCATCGCAAAGTCATTCTTGTTTTGTTTTCCTGTTGCCATCTTTTTATCTTATCTTCTTTATTTAATCTAAGCTTTTTTTCTTATTTTTTTTTTTTATTCTTTTAGACTTTTTGCAGTCTTTCAAGGTCTTTTTCTTGGAGCTCACTTATTAGCCGACCTTCCTCAGGCCACGCCCCCGTTTTTTAAAGAAGTTTTAAGTTTTAAAGAAACTTAGAAAAGAAGTAAGTACTAATATTTTTATTTTATGGTAAGGTACAATTATATTATAGAACGGAAGAGTTATAAGACTAAAAATGTCTTGGTTTCAATAAGATGGATATTGAATATAGTTAATATAAAGAATGGGTCTGATTTTGGATTGAAAAAAAAAAGTATATAGGGGAAAATAAATATTACGGAAAAGAGATTTGGAATGTTATGAAATTTTATCCCTTTGCTTATGATGATTCTCTTTTTATTATAAAGGTTTTTTAAGTTAATGATTGAATGGGTTTAAATTGCCTGTGGGGAGTTTATCTTTTGCTTGGCCACCATAGGCGTTTCGAAGTTTGCATTTATTTTGGGGAGGGAAGGGGTGGGAATGAGGGAGGGGATATGGGGGGGGTTTTTTAATGAGGATTTAAGGGGTGGTGTAAGTTTTTGGTATGAGGAAAAAGTTTATATTTTATTTTTGAGATGGATATATTTGTATAATAAATTTCATTTATATAATGGGTTTTAAAATTTTCTCCTTGAACGTAAATTGCCTCAATCACCCAATAAAAAGGAAAAGGTATTGTCATATATTAAGCAACAGAATATAGATATTTGTTTTCTACAGGAGACACATTTGTCTGGGTCAGAATCCATGAAGCTGTCAGGTAATTGGATAAAACAGTGTTTATTTGCACCAGCGATAAAAAAAAAAGACAGGAGTAGCAATCTTGATTAACAAAAAATGTTCGGCAACATTTAATATGGTTAAGGCAGATCCTCTAGGAAGGTGGGTACTTGTTGACATGAGCATAGGTAATACTACAATGGCGTTATTAAATATATATGCCCCTAATTTGAATCAAAGTGAATTCTTTAAATCTCTACAACAATTAGTATTACCACTGGCTGCTACTAATTTAGTGGTAGCGGGGGATTTTAATGCTGTTATAGATCCAATAATGGATAAAAAACCTAGTAGAATTATGAAATCAATGGGTTTAGATAATTTAATGCAATCATGTAATTTAAAAGATATATGGCGTATTCTTCATTTTAATGATCGGGAATTTACATTTTGTTCGCATGTTCATCAATCATTTTCAAGAATTGATTATATTTTTGTTTCAGATCAGATGTTACAGCAAGTTGAAAAAGCTGCCATAGAACCAATAGTAATATCAGATTATGGTGGTATATGGATAGAAGTAAATTTAGTAGATCAGGAAAATTCCAAACCTGTATGGAGGTTTGATAATGCATTGCTTGCTGATTCTAAATTCTGTACAGAATTTCAGGTCAAAATTAATGAATATTTTATACTTAATGATTTAGAGGAAATATCGACTGAAATTTTGTGGGATGCTTTCAAAACAACTATGAGAGGACAAATTATTTCATATTCTGCATATAATAAGAAACAGCTAAGAAAGCAGTTTGTAAGCTTGGAAAAAGAGATTAAAAATTTAGAATTACAATTGGTTAACAAGTGGAAACAGGCTACATTTCAAATATTGTTAAAAAAAATGTGAATATAATGAGGTTTCCTCTAGGTTAGTAAGGAAGGACATTTTTGCTCAGCAAGCATTGCATTATGGTAGTTCAAATAAGGCTGGAAGATTATTGGCAAATTATTTAAAAGCAAAGAAAAGGAAAGAGAAAATAGGCATAATTAAAGATGATTTAGGGAATTCTCATTCTCAGATTGGAAATAAATTAAAACAATTTTTGAATTATTACAATTCCCTTTATTCTTCTGAGTCTTATGCAAATAAATAGAAAGATGGGTTGGATTTTTTGAGTTTAGTTGAAGGTCCTAAGGTTCCTGATCATATAAAAAGAAGTTTAGATGAACCTATATCACTAAAAGAGTTACAAACAGCCATGAAGTCCCTTAGAGTTGGGACCGCTCCAGGTGGGGATGGATTTACGGTAGAGTTTTATAAAGAATTTCAAATTTCCCTTTTACCATATTTGTTAAAATTATATCAGGATCAACTGAATAAAGGTTGTATTTCAGGCACTATGGCAGAATCTTTAACTATTGTTTTGTCAAAGCCAAATAGAGATCCAACATTGGTTTCAAATTACAGGCCTATTTCTTTAATAAATGTAGATGGTAAATTATTAGCTAAGATTTTAGCATTAAGATTGGCTAAAGCTCTTCCGCATATAATAGGTATGCATCAAACTGGATTTGTTGCTCAAAGACACTCTTCCAATAATACTAGATTGGCATTTCAGATGTATTATTTAACAAAACAAATTAATGATCCGGCTTTTTCAGTATCATTAGATGCTGAGAAAGCTTTTGATCGTATAGAATGGAAATTCATGTATCAAGCTATGGAATGGTTGGGTATTGGTTCCGGATTTGTACAAATGATTCAAGCACTGTATAGCTCCCCGACTGCTCGTTTATATATAAATAATAATTTTTCGGATGCTTTTAAATTGCAGAGGGGGGTTAGACAGGGTTGTCCGTTATCTCCTTTGCTTTTTGATATAGTACTTGAACCCTTGTTATTAGCTATTCGACAGGCAAGGGACATACAGGGTATTCCATGTGCGGGAGTGGATTATAAAGTATCCGCTTATGCGGATGATATTTTGCTTCATTTGAGAAATCCGGAAACAACAATTCCATGTCTACTTGAAGTAATTGATACATTTGGAAAATTCTCAGGATACAAAATAAATTGAACTAAATCGGAAATTTTACCTTTAAATGTGTATTGTACAAAAGGTATATTTGATTATTTTCCTTTTATTTGGAAAGAAGATGGAATAAAATACTTAGGCATTTGGTTGAAAAATACACTCGAAGAGACAATGAGAGTAAATGAAAAATTTTTATTACAAAAAGTAATAGAGTTGTGTGAGCAATGGAATCCTTTGCATTTGTCATGGTGGGGAAGAGTTCAAACTGTTAAAATGATGATTCCGCCTGTGGTTTGTTACCAATTGGGCATGATACCAGTGTTTTTTCAGGGGTCTTTCTATAAAAAGTTAAATAGTATTCTGGTTAAATTTATTTGGCTGGGTAAAATTGCAAGAGTTGCTCTAGTGTCTCTACAAAGGCCAATTAAGGAGGGTGGGGTAAATTTCCCCAATTTTTATAGGTATCACCAATCCTATATCATGCGCCAAGGTATGTATTGGGTCCTCCCAGAGCTTTTGGAACAACTGCCAGACTGGTTATGGGTTGAGAGGTCGCTTATATTCCCACTTAGACTTGATCTTCTGCTCAGTATAAAGATGCCTAGAGTACGTAAGGACAATAGAGTATTAATGGATACTTGGAAAACATTAAGATTTGTAGACAAATTAACTCCTGAGTCTATTGGAAAATCTACACATCAATCTATTTGGGTAAACTCCAAGATACAAATAGGCGGGTTTAAGGTTGTCTGGAAAGATTGGATTAAAGCAGATATAAGATCCTTAAATGGGAGAGTTGGAAGTCTTAGCCAACAAAAAGGGCCTAGACATAATCGGAGTCACAGAAACATGGTGGGCTGATGACAATAAATGGGATGTGGCTTTACCAGGGTTCAAACTCTACAGGAGAGATAGGCCACACAAAAAAGGTGGAGGAATAGCGCTATATATAAAGGATTCCATACATTCAACCAGGATGGAAACAACAGAAAGGGCGGATGACTTGGAATCACTATGGGTTAAGCTATCCGGAGGAACTGGAGCAGACATAAAATTGGGTCTGTACTATCGCCCATCGGGACAAACGGAAGAAATCAACCAGGATCTGGAGGCTGAACTGGGCAGGTATGCAAAAGCAGAAGTGTAGTGGTGATGGGGGACTTCAACTACCCGGGAATAGACTGGAGTATAGGGCACTCAAACTGCATGAGGGAGACCAAATTCCTGGAGGTCACGAGGGACTGTTTCATGGAACAATTGGTCATGGAACCAACACGGGGAGATGCCACTCTTGACCTAATCTTCACCGGACATGGGGGACCCGCTAAAGAGGTGGTGGTACTAGCCCCAGTAGGAAACAGCGATCACAACACGATCCAGTTCAGGCTAGAAATTGGATCATCAAAGGTGAAAAGAACTACAACGACAGCACTGAACTTTAAAAAAGGGAATTATGATGCCATGAGGAAAATGGTGGGAAAGAAACTCAACGACACCACAAGGAAGATGGAGTCTGTAGAAAAAGCCTGGACCTTACTCAAGGGCACGGTGCACGAAGCACAAAACCTGTGCGTCCCCAAGTTCAGGAAAGGGTGCAAGAAAAATAGAACAAAAAACCCAGTGTGGATAACAAATGCAGTGAAAAGGGCGATAAGTGACAAGAAGGCATCATTCAAAAAATGGAAAAAGGACAAATCAGAAGACAACCAAAAGGAGCACAAAAAACACCAAAAGGAGTGTCACCGAGTGATTAGGAAAGCAAAAAGAGAATATGAAGAGAGACTGGCGGGGGAAGCAACAAACTTCAAATCATTCTTCAGGTACGTCAAGGGGAAGCAACCAGCAAGGGAGGAAGTAGGACCCTTGGATGATGGAGACAGAAAGGGAGTGGTAAAAGAGGAAAAGGAGATAGCTGACAGGCTAAATGAGTTCTTCACTTCAGTCTTCACGAGGGAGGACACAACCAACATTCCGGAACCCGAAGAGATCGTAAAAGGAGATCAGGATGAAAATCTGGTCCAACTAGAGGTAAGCAAAGTGGATGTCCTCAGGCAGATAGACAGGCTAAAGAGCGACAAATCGCCAGGTCCGGACGGCATTCACCCAAGGGTACTCAAGGAACTAAGGAACGAAATAGCTGAGCCACTTAGACAAATATGCAACCTATCCTTAAAAACTTGAGAGATTCCAGAAGACTGGAAAATAGCAAATGTCACGCCCATCTTCAAGAAAGGCTCAAAGGGAGACCCAGGAAACTACAGGCCGGTGAGCTTGACCTCGGTCCCGGGAAAGATGATGGAAGCGCTGATTAAAGACTGCATCTGGGAACACATCGAAAACACGGGGCAGCTAAAGCCGAGCCAGCATGGCTTCTGCAAGGGCAGGTCATGCCTCACAAACTTGTTATACTTATTTGAGGGGGTAAACAGCCAGGTGAATAAAGGGGAATCTATAGACATCATTTACCTTGACTTCCAAAAAGCCTTCGACAAGGTACCAAATGAAAGACTGCTAAGGAAGCTATGGAACCATGGGGTGCAAGGGGAGGTCCACCGATGGATCAAAAACTGGCTGGCGGACAGGAAACAGAGGGTTGGAATAAAGGGCCATTACTCATACTGGCAATGGGTCACGAGCGGAGTTCCGCAGGGGTCGGTGCTGGGACCGCTCCTGTTCAATATATTTATTAACGACCTGGAGGCAGGAACAAAATGTGAGGTTATTAAATTTGCGGATGACACCAAATTATACAGCAGGGTTGAAAGCAAGGAGGACTGCAAAAATCTCCAAAAAGATCTGACAGCGCTGGAAGAGTGGGCCAAAAAGTAGCAAATGAGCTTCAACATAGGGAAATGCAAGGTCATGCATGTAGGGAAAAAGAACCCGATGTTCACTTACAAAATGGGGGGATCACCGCTAGGGGTGAGTAACCTTGAAAGAGACCTGGGAGTGATGGTAGACACATCGTTGAAGGCTTCGGCGCAGTGCGCCACAGCCTCAAGGAAGGCAAACAGAATGTTGGGTATCATTAAGAAGGGTATCACGACCAGGACGAAGGAAATCATCCTGCCACTGTATCGTGCAATGGTGCGCCCGCACCTGGAGTACTGTGTCCAGTACTGGTCGCCGTACCTCAAGAAGGACATGGCGGTACTTGAGAGAGTCCAGAGAAGAGCAACAAAGCTAATAAAGGGTATGGAAAACCTCTCATATACTGACAGACTGAAGAAACTGGGGCTTTTCTCCCTGGAAAAGCGGAGACTTAGAGGAGACATGATAGAAACCTTCAAGATCATGAAGGGCATAGAAAGAGTAGATAGGGACAGATTTTTCAAATTACGGGGAAACACAAGTACAAGGGAGCACTCAGAGAAATTGAAAGGGGAAAGGTTTAGAACAAACGCCAGGAAGTTCTTTTTCACTCAGAGGGTGGTGGATATATGGAACGCGCTACCGGAGGATGTGATAAGCAGGAGCACGCTACAGGGCTTCAAAGAGGGTCTGGACAGGTACCTGGAGGACAAAGGGATTGAGGGGTACAGATAAGAGTAGAGGTAGGTAATAGGGATAGGATTAGAGGATTAGAGGCAGTTACAAAATTAGTCACGGACACTGTTCAGGCAATTAGGCCTGATGGGCCGCCGCAGGAGCGGACCGCTGGGCAGGATGGACCTCTGGTCTGACTCAGCGGAGGCAACTTTAAATAATCTTTAAATAATCATTATAGCTTAGAATTCCTATGTTTCCAGGCAGATTTTCTGGGTCACCAGGCCGCAAAGTGGTATAAAATTTTATCTAATTATTTGAATAAGAAACCTAAAAATGGATTAAGAGATATTTGGAGCATTGAGATTAAGCACCAGATTAATGCATCTCAATGGCCACGTATTTGGTCTTGGAGAATTAAAGGTACGATGTCGGCATCTATTAGGCAAACATGGTTTTTCTTGTTGCATAGAGCATTCTGGACCTCTACTAGATTACAAAAATTAGATTGCTCTAAGTCTAATAGGTGCTGGCATTGTAAAATTGAAATTGGAACTTTAGATCATCTTTTATTTTATTGTCCATGTATTCAGGCATTTTGGTTATCAATCTGGGATCAAGTTAATCTTTTAATGGAAAATCATGTGGCATTGTCATATGATACAGTTCTATTTGGAATGTGTATGAGATCTAAAAGCCAAATATCTGCAGCAAATAATAAGCTTCTGATGATCCTTACAGGTGTAGGGATACAACAAATAACACTTAATTGGAAGAATTGTTCTAGACTAAATTACAGCTTCTGGTGGAACTCAGTGTGTCATCTGTACAAAATGGAAAGGTTAATTGCAGTACAAAATGGTTATTTTAATAGATTTCAGGATGTGTGGGGGCCAATAATAAAATATTATAATGATTAATGTTAATTTATTATTCTTTTTCCTTATGTGATAATTGAAGGAAGGGAGGGGTGGGGGAATTAGGGAGAATTGCATATATATTGCATATTTTTAAATGATTAATATACATATGAATTTTATTATTTGTGTATGGTTATGGGAGGGGGTGGGATATAAAGTTTTTAGATACACATTGTGATGGAATTTTGTATTTAATGTACACTTGATGTATGTATTAAAATGAATAAAGATTTGGAAAAAAAAAATCTGGAAACCCAAGATGGCTACTGCGACAGCGTTTTGGTGCTAAAAACGGCTCCAAAATGGCTTAAAATAAAAACCCCCAGTGAAAAAGGGATTTTAAGAGATGTAGAAACCTGGAAAAAAAAAGGTTTTAAAGAACCCCCACCCCTGAATTTCCTCTTAGGCTGTAACAGCCTTACTCACTGTGACAAGTGCTAGATATGTGTTGCAGCCTGCCTCAGCTCCTAACGTAGCTGGATCTGGGAGAAGAAATCATTGCCTTAAACAGACCGCTCCGCCAATGCTGAATCTTTGGGCTGCCAGTCAGACTGGAGTCTCACTGAACCTTGAACCCCCGCAGACTTGTGGATGTGAAAGGGGGAGGCAAAACACAACTGGCACCCTGCGGAGCCCCACTAAGGTCCCTACGGATGCTTGACAGCCAGCACTGAAGCCCCTGTGACCCAGTAGGCGAACAATGCTACAAGGGGAACAGATCCTGAGTTCCAGAAAAGTTTCTGCAGGCTGGTTAACAGGTACCACAGAGGAATTGGCCTGTCACTTGCAGACCTCAGTCTGCTTCTCCTCCATGCAGGCAGAGCTGAACACTTGACAAGAGGAGCTCTGAGCACCAATCTGTCAAAAAAATAGCAAAAAAGACCAAAAAAGAATAAAGAAATAGACAGATTAGATCAGAAAGACTCCTTCCGATTCATGTGCAGAAGGAATAATTGAAGGGGGCAGCAGAGCTCTCTAGTGAAGGAGGAGGAATTCAAAAGCTAGAGAGGATTCCTTCTGCATGGCTCACATGCATGGGGATATTACCTGTCTTTCCAGAATGACACACCTATTGCACTAGAAAGGCGGTTAATAAATCTCAATACATAGGTTTACAAAAAAGTGGACTAATGTAATAATGATGTTTAATGACTTATTATTGGCAAATGATGTAGAGATTTCTCTAAAAAGTTGAGCACACATTGGGTAGGTCATTGTTTGGTTGAACTATTTTAATCCAGCAATGGTTTTAAAAGAAGAACTAATAAGAAAAACACTTTCACTAAGAAAAATGCATAGTGTTAGATGATATATGAATAACACACCAAAGGCTTAATTGCAATTTGAAAAATGGAAGAAAAAGCCTCAGACAAGGGCCCTCCCACCTCCACAAAGGATGTTTTAAAGGTGATTAGCTGTTCACCTCATTGGCAAAAAACCTCCATTACATTGCAAGAAAAAAGCAGGAGATGTGTTTGGCGTCCCATTTGAAGTTTGATCGGATACTTTACACCCTGAGGCAGCAGATTTGTGAAACGCTGGCCACCGTTGGTGTAACGATCAACAGAAGATAAGTTGAAAGTCATTTCTTTTATCTTTTAATATCTTCTTCAAACATAGATAGCACAGCATAGAGCTTTTTTCTTGCAGTGTAATGGAGGTTTTATGCCAATGAGGTGAACGCCTAACCACCTTTAAACCATCCTTTGTGGAGGTGGGAGAGCCCTTGTCTGAGGCTTTTTCCTCCGTTTATTCAAATTGCAATTAAGCCTGAGGTGTGTTATTCATATACCTCTATGTATATGAATAACACACTATGCATTTTTCTTAGTGAAAGTGTTTTTCTTAGTAGTATTGATTTTTCACAATATCCGAGTCTTTTTGGCTTTAAAAGAAGAACTAACAGGCCTGGAGTACTGCAGAATCTTAGTCCTATAAGTCCCATTTCTTTTTGTCTCCAGAGTGTATTATGCCTCCCTGCAGGTCCTTCCCTCCTTGTAGTGCCTCAAAGTTGCTTGGGATGGCATAAGGCAACATAAAACTATTCTTCAAAGAGACCTTTGCTCCAGAGGAGTGTGAGGCACAGTGGTTAAAGCTAAAGCTTCAGCACCCTAGTGTTGTGGGTTCAAACTCACACTGCTCCTTGTGACCCTGGGCAAGTCACTTAGGCCCTGATTCTCCAAAGTGCATCCCAATTTTAGGCGTCCTACAGCTGTCTAATCAGCCAATCGGGATGCACGTTTAAAAAAAAAAAATGCTCCCCAGGCAAGCCTGAAGGCGCCTCCGGGAGCCTAGGGAGACCCGCAAGATGCCTAAGCTCGTCTAAGGGCCTTAGGCTGAACCTAGGCGGCCCTACGCGTCTCCCTAGTAGAGGAGAAGCTTAAAATGTAGGCCAGCAAAATGCTGGCCTACATTGTAAGTAGACGCGGCCACTATACTTATCGCGGCAAGGGATCTCTCTGCTGCTATAAGTATAGCGGGCCATGGCCCCCTGACCAGGAGGGTGCCCAAACCCTCTGCCCGAAGACGCACCACCCCCCGACACTACCGACCGCCCCCCCACGACATTACCGATCTCCCCCCCCCCCCGACAATATCTTTCGCTGGCAGGAGGTTGTCCAATCCCTCCTGCCCGAAGACGCACCCCCCCCCGGCGCTAACAACCACCAAACCTCCACTCCACCAAACCTGTTCTTAGATGGGTCTTGCACGTCTTGAGCCGGCAGGCACGCCTCGTCGAAATGAAGCGGGCCCGCCCCTTCCCGGCCCATCCCGCCGAAGCCTAAGGCCTGATTGGCCCAGGCTCTAGAAGCCTGGACCAATCAGGCCTTAGGCATAGCGGGTCCGCCCATCCCCACTTAATCTAAGCCCTGATTGGCCAATCAGACCTTAGACTTAGTGGGGATGGGCGGACCCGCTATGCCTAAGGGCTGATTGGTCCAGGCTTCTAGAGCCTGGGCCAATCAGGCCTTAGGCTTCGGCGGGAAGGGGCGGGCCCGCTTCATTTCGACGAGGCGTGCCTGCCGGCTCAAGATGTGCAAGACCCATCTAAGAACAGGTTTGATGGAGTGGAGGTTTGGGGGTTGTTAGCGCCGGGGAGGGGTGCGTCTTCGGGCAGGAGGGATTGGAGGGGGGGGCGGTCGGTAGTGTCGGGGAGGGGCGGTCGGTAGTGTGTGGGGGGGGTGTGTCTTCGGGCAGAGGGTTTGGGCACCCTCCTGGTCAGGGGGCCACGGCCCGCTATACTTATAGCGGCAGAGAGATCCCTTGCTGCGATAAGTGTAGCGGGCCATGTCTAATCTAACCCGTTTCTCTAACCCGCGTCTGTAACATGGACGCCGGTTACAGAATCGGTGTTTAGTTTAGGCCGATTCTGAATAGGATGCCTCTCCCGGGCGTCCTATTCAGAATCAGGGCCTAGGTGTCTTGCGGGCCTCGCCTTCAATATAGGCGGCCTGTCTGGGGAGCATTTTTTTAAAAAAACGTGCATCCCGATTGGCTGATTAGACAGCTGTAGGACGCCTACAGCTGCCTAAAATCGGGACGCACTTTTAGAGAATCAGGCCCTTAATCCCCAAGTACATTAGATAGATTGTGAGCCCAACAGGATATACAGGGAAAAATGCTTGAGTACCTGAATAAATTCTTGTAAACCGTTGAGCTCCCTTGGGAGAACGGTATAGAAAATTGAATAAATAAATAAATACCGTGTAGGATCTTGCTGTAGACTAAAAATTCCTCCAAGGCTTACAATATTGCGTTGGTTCTCAGGTCCTCCATAGCTCAGAGTGACCTGAAACCAGAAATAAGTCTAATGAAACCCAGGGCAGGAAAAGGAAGAGGGAGGACAAGAACAGAGAAAGAGGACAGGGGGCATGGTTGATCCTGTCCTATTCAAAATTATAGTTATTTTCTATTATCTATTGTATAGATTGTAAACCACCTTGCTAGGCATATGTGGCTAAAGGCAGTATAGAAAGTTCTCAATAAATAAAGGATTTCTGCAGTGGATGAGATTGATTTACCTGTTTCAGGATAGATGGAAGTCTCTGCAGATTCTCCAGGTGGGAATGGAAAAGTGATGTGTGCAGTAGTTTTACCTCCAGAAGACCTTCAATAATATAACCAATGGTACAGTCATCAGGGAGACGCATCTTCTCAGCAGTGTTTATAAAGTTTCCCATGCTGGAAAAAACTAAGAAGGTTCAGCATGTCTGGCAACTTCACAGCCCCATAAAACATAATTGTTTTCAATTCAGTATCTACAAGTAAAAAGCATTTACTCACAAATTGCCCACTCTCTGTTTTAAGTAAAAATATTCACACTATACTGAAGATATCCCCAGGATGGGTACAAGCTGTAGGCAAACCTCTATATGTACTTTTATTTTCACATAAAAAAATGGGTGCAAAGGAAACATTTGGGGCTCCTTTTACGAAGCCGCGTTAGCGGCTTTATCGCATGCACATTTTTAGTGTGCGCTAACCCCTACGCTAGCCGAAAAACTAACGCCTGCTCAAGAGGAGGCGGTAGCGGCTAGCGTGGCCGGCAAGTTAGCGTGCACTATTACGCATGTTAAACCACTAACACGGCTTCATAAAAGGAGCCCCTGGTCTTACCTGCTATTTTTCTTTCCTTAGGTCCAACCAGACCAGTCCATCTGTCAGCCAGCAGCTGGAGACAGGCCAATGAGATACGAGCTCTGCACTCTAAAATCTCACCAGTATTACTCTAACAAAGCAAATGTAAACTAACCTAACAAAACACTGGAACCTAAATATTGGAAGAAATCAGCCAATATAATACCCTCTAGTCCACTAAAGCAGATAAACCAGATAAAAGGAAAACAGTTACAAAAATATTTAAAAATAACCTTCTAACTATAGGGAGGGCTTCCGGACTGGTCTGGTCAGACTCAAGAAAAGAAATTAGCACGTTAGACTAGATTTCCCCATCCTTTTCATCCTCAGAAGTTGTGGGATGTAGAAAAGCAATCCTTGATTTACCCCCATTTTATTTATTCAAATTTTTCAATAGCAAAGGAATTAGCACATCAACCACGATTACAACCCAGGGCCTAGTTAGGTACTTGAGTCAGCCACTGTTGGAAACAGGATCCTGGGCTTATTGGACCTTTGGTCTCTCCCAGTATGGCGATGCTCTTAAACATATAACATACCAATAATCAATGTACACAACCATCATTCCAACTAATCCCAATTTTCTTCTCTTCACCTAATCCTTACTGAGGGTGGGAAGAAAATATTCCCAGCGCTTCCCCCCTCCAAAGGAAGCCTCATTTCTAGCCTAGAAACACAGCAAATAAAGAGTAAGAAGACCAGATGCTTTCTCTACAAATTTCTTCTGGTGAAACTGAAGGAGATTTGGCCCAAGAGGAGCCATTCCTTTAGCTGAATGTGCCCTCAAACTAAGAGGGTCTTTGCAACTAAAGCTGGAAGGCTAGAAATGGGACTGATGGCTGCTTTTTAGAGAGTGATGAGGAAAAAGTGGACAAACTGCCAATATTTCTGTTCTGTGTTCAAGAAAAATCCTGGAGAAGGACTGCTAAGGGCACATATGGGAAGGAAATAAATACTGCACTGTTCACAAAAGAAACTTGAAAAACTGAATGTAGAAAAAGCCATAGGGCCGAATAGGATAGATTCAAGAATATTGAGGGAAATCAGAGAAATCCTGTTGGGACCTCTGAAGAGTTTAATATAAACCTGAAGAAGTGGGAAACTACAGGCCAGTAAGCCTCACTTTGATGGTTGGAAAACTAATGAAGATGCTATAAAATAAAGGATAATTAACTTCCTAGAATCCACTGGGTTGCAGAATCTGAGGCTGCATAGTTTACCAAAGGAAAATCCTGCCAACTGAATCTGATTTTTTTTTTGACTGGATGACCAAACAGCTGGATAATAAATATGTGCTGGATAAGGTCTACTTGGATTTCAGCAAAGCAGAGCTCATAAATCTTTAGGCTCTGTCTCCATCTGCTGGTCATAGCTTCTGGGCTGGTCTGAAGGACCTTAAGAATTTGTTTTTTGATGTGTGTATATATACAGGGGTTTTTTTCACTTGTTTATATATATTTTTTATTTTATGATATTATGCTCAATTTCTTTCTTTGAACAATTTGAGATTGGCAGTGCAACAAATTCCCAGAGAGCTCACTGGCAGTGCAGAACAGATGTGGTCCCCCCCCCCCCAAGTTTTTTTTGTTTTATGGCACAGAATTCACCGTCATACCACCTTCAGCACCTCAATAAACTCTGCTTACAGATAGGGCCCCTTTTCCTATGGGCTGTGTCGCATTTGTTGCAATGGTACTCTCTAACGTGGCTTTCTACCAGGGGCCCCTAGTGAACTGGAATTCTGTGGTAATTCTTCTGGACTGTGCTACAGTTTCACTGTCCCTGGGACTTTCTTCTTGATTTAGCTGTGGACATTGACAGAATTTGATACACATCAGAAATTAGTTCCTTGATGGATCCATTTATTGAGGAAAATGATATTCTGGAAGGATAGGGGGGTTGCACTTCTCACATCAACTTTCTGACTTCTTGTTAGTTCACCAAGTGAACTATTTGTAATTATGCCACTCTGTCCTTTCCTTTTTTAATTCTTTATAATGTAGTTGAACGCTGATGGATAAATATTTTTGGTGAGCAGATGGCTTTATAGAAATCAGGAAAATTACCACAGATGAAGGTGTCATGTGAAAGTAATCACTTTGTCAGAACAGGAGGAGGAGAACTGAAGAGCATTCAGTGATGGATGGTCAAAAATAACACCATGAAAATTCAATTGAAAAAGTACAATGATAAAAAATACTGTGATAAAAATCCAACCGGACCCTACACAGTCCGTGTTTCGGCAAACACGCCTTCCTCAGGGGTCCAATGGTTTGCAACCTCATTTTTTTGCTACTTCAGCTTGTCTGCGGTGTTCTTTGCTCACATGTTTAAAGACAATAAACTGTTTTCAGTCCAATTCTTTATATGTGAGGTTGCAAACCATTGGACCCCTGAGGAAGGCGTGTTCGCCGAAACACGGACCGTGTAGGGTCCAGTTGGATTTTTATCACAGTATTTTTTATCATTGTACTTTTTCAATTGAATTTTCATGGTTTTATATGTCAGTGTTTAATAAATTATCTCCAGAACATCTGTATCCATAGTTTTTGTTTTCATCGGTGGATTGTTTTCACTGTGGATCATTGGGTCTCCCCATTTTTCTTTGGTGGTCAAAAATAACATTCATGAGAGAAAATATGAAGACTCTGCCAGTTCCTGTAATCCAATAAACCCAAAGAGAGAAGGAGCAAGGGGAATTAGACATTTTCTTATCATGCTTATCCCTTCAATTAACTCCTAGAACAGTGGTCTTAAATTTGCGGCCCGCCAGGTACTATTTTGAGGCCCTCGGTAGGTTTATCATAATCACAAAAGTCAAATAAAACAGTTTCTTGATCATATGTCTCTCTAGCTATAAATGACAATATTATTATTAAGACTTAGCCAAATGGAAAGATTTATCAACTAGAAAGAGTTTTATTGTCATTTCTTTAATAAGACATTAACTCTTTTTTTCTGAGGCCCTCCAAGTACCTACAAATCCAAAATGTGACCCTGCAAAGGGTTTGAGTTGGAGACCATTGTCCTAGAACAAGCCAAGACTAGTGAATTCCAACCAATGGACAGCAAAACAGGCCAGCAGCCAAATCACTTCTTGGTTCTGGACCTTCTATCTACTTCTGTAGTCCTTCCCATTTAGATCCCTCTTCTTGAGATAGCTACATGATTTAACCAGTTCAGATTCTCATAGAAATGAAATCTGCTGCTGGAGAGATGAACAGAAGAGCTGATTAAGACTGAGAGAGGAAACTGAAAAGAAGGCCATGTCTAAGCTATTAGAACCAATGGGAATTAGCAGAAGAATGTGTTACAAATGCTCTCTGACTGATTATTCTATGTTTTGTGAAGATCTAAACCCCGAGTTGCTTTACACCTTTCTTCTGCATGGCTTAATGCCTCCTCTGTGTATAAGAGAGAAAGAAGAAATGAGAAATGGAAAAAAAAACAAAAACATAGGGATAAAAAGGAATTCTTGGGGATCAGAACACAGTCATATCTAAGGACCCCACCGCTCTCAGCAATGTTCCCTAGTACTACAATCACAACCAATAGTATAAATACAAGGAAACCAGCCAAGTTCCCAACAGAACACTTCACTAACACTTCCCAGCGCCAAGCCATGTGGATCAATTTTACAGCTCCAATAGCTTAATTACAATTTCCCAAGCAAAGTTAGTAAGAAATTAATATTTCTTGAACCTCTTAATTTATTTTGGTGCTGTTAATTCAAGTTGAAACAAATATTACAATCAGCATCTGAACAAGAATCCAGAATAAGATCCTGAAAGTCCTTTTAAAAGGCCCATTGATTTTCCTTACCTTGCCCAGGGACTCATCTTCAGAGCCAGACCTCTACTGATACAAAATCCAGCTCCTCCTGTAGCAAACCAGAACTTCACTGAGGTCTAGAGAAGGAAAGCCACAAAGGAGGACATTTTCAGCCCAAATATCTAAGCCATTTCTTTTCTTCCCTTAACCTAGCTAAGAAAATACACTTTTAGCAAGTTTGGAAAATTTTATGCAGAAATTATGTTTTCAAATCTGCACACATTTCTCAGCAAAACCTGCTTGTAGTAAAAACAAGGGAAAACTGGTGGCTCTTTTGTACCCGTAGGCAGTTTTCAAAGAGAAAGTACTTTCTTTTTGAAGACTCGGTATAAGGTTTGTAGTCACCGATGTGCATCTAGAAGAGCCATTTGAAAAATGTCCCTTTATTTCTAACATGAGTTTGCCTTTCCTCAACTATAACTTTTGTCAGTAAGTCAGGATAAATCCAATACTATGCGATTAGTGACTCATTGTTGGACGAGATGCGTACCGACCCATCACTTCGTACGCGATCTGCAGCTTCAATGGGGTGATCCAAGCTAGGCCGCCCCAAATACACATCTTGACTGTGAGAAAAAGCTGCCAGCAGGCGGTGTAGGGCACTCAGGTTGACATAGTTGTCATCATCTACATGACAGAACCATCTGCAACCAAAGAGGAATAAGTAAACAGAATATAGCAAGCAGTGTCAAAATCCACATCCGTGCTGCACCTTACCGTCATTCTGGCACATATCTAATAATCTAGCATGTATGCAATAATTGGGCATATGAACAGACTAATGAGGAAGAATGTGGTTTTAGCAAAGGTCAACTTATTGGAATCTTTGAAAGTAGAAACACAGATCTCTTTAAAGATAAGAGCAAACTAATTGATATAAGAGGCTCATTTTCAAAGCACCTAGACATACAAAGCACCATAGGTACTTATCGTGCTTTGAAAATGAGCTCTATCATGGATTTTCAGATGGCTCAGGAAATTATGGTCATGGAATAGGATGTAGTAATTGATTCGAAGTAGGATTAAATGGTCAGTTTTTCCAATTGTGGAATGCTTCTGGAATCTGTACTGGGACTGGCGTTTGACACATTTGTAAATGGTCTGGAAACAGTAACAAGTGAAGTGATGAATTTTACAGTTTACACAACATTATTAAAAGTTGTAAAACCAGAACGAACTATGAGGTTGTGCTCCTTGGATCAAGCTTCGAGGGTGAGTGTTAAGAACTTGTTTGTAAGTACAACAATTTACAAGCTTTGAAAAATCATAACTTGGTGGCTATATTTAGAGAACTGGGATTCGTAGCCTGGTTTTCAATGACTCTTATTGCAGCTTCTATTCCACTTTTGTGGGCAATTAATTTCTTACCTTCTCATTATTTATAGACCTTATCTGTGGGTGAACTAACTCCTCCCCCCCAGTCACAGTGTCTGTCTTTTACAGGCTGATGCTCAGAACTCCTGCACTGAGACAAAACCTTCCCAATGTTTAATACTAATAGTATGCAAATCATATGCACACTTTTAGTGTTAAGCAAAGCTGTAGTGCACATACCCAGTGCTCACCAGCCTGTCTGTTCTACAAAGCCCCATGAACCATGGATCTGCTTCTGGTAGTGAAAAAAAGGCAGAGAGAGGAGACAGGCTAAGGTGATAAGAGCCAACCAGGAGGAAAGAGAGGGAATGGATTCAAGAAAGAAAGCCCCGAGAGAACCCCCTAGCCAAGGCAACTTTCACCAGCAGTTCTCTGCAAATCCTATCCTGCAGCAAGGGAATCGTGGAATTGGTGTGGAATAGCTAAGCAGTTTGTTTAAATATATTTACATGCTATTTGCACTGCTCCCTGTGCTGGTGCTCTCAGAACATGTGCACAGCCTAACACCAGTGCTATTTGCCTCTAATGCTTAAAGACCTACGTTAGCAGATCTGGTATGGGATTCTCTGCATAGCAGACATGGCTGAAAGTGAGGGAGGAGGGGTATCGGCCTTTCGTATCCTATGTTGTCCCCCTTGTTATCTTAATTCATCTATGTTTTAAATTATTTTTTTAGACTATGTTTTTTATGTAAACCGCTTAGGATTGTTTTAAGCAGTATATCAAACCAAAATAAACTTGAGACTTGTCATCAGTATCTGCCTTCGAGATACTTGATCATCACATTGTCCCGTACATCTAGGAGAGGTGGTGGAATAGTGATTTTGTGTGCTGGTCAAAGGTGAAATAATGTTGCCTGCTTTTTCTTATAGAGAAGACCTCTTTGTAAAATTGGGAATAATTCCCTTGAGCTTCAGGATAATGTTCATTAGATTACTGTACAAATTGTGACATTTCTCTAATCTTGGGGGAATTTTAACATTAACTTTGATGACTTAAGATTGCTTTGCATATTTATTTCAGGGTTTTTTAAAATCAGATTTAGAACCATTACTTTAGAAGCAGGATTCTACTTATATGGGTGGACATCCTTTGGATGCGATACTATCAAGCCTGGAAACAGAGTTTGCTTTACAGGATTTTTTTTAAAAAACCAAATCCCCAAAACTCTTCCACTGTCTTAATATGGTCATGTTGCAATTTTGGAATATTTCAAAACAAAGGTATGTCAAGGGTGAACATTTTACATGGAATCTCCATTACATAAATCCTAATAACTTTGTCCCCCCCAGAGGACTTTGGTTCTAGACCACTTATAGAAGAAACTGATATGTGAAATGAGATTTTGGATAAAGCTTTAAATCAGGGGTGTCCAACCTGTGGCCCGAGGGCTGCATGCGGCCCCGTGAAGTATTTTGTGCAGCCCCAGTCGAGGGCGATGCAGTGTTTTTCTCTGCTGCCCCTGGGTGTGTACCGTCTTGCCAGCTCCCTCCTCTGTCTTGCTGCGGCGTTTGCACGGCCCCAGAAAAGATTTTTGGGGCCAATGCGGCTAAGGGAAGCCAAAAGGTTGGACACCCCTGCTTTAAATGAAATTGCTCTGCTTTTGGGTAAGTGTAATATGCAGTATCTTAGTGGCATAATGTTGATAAAGAAAGGTCAGGTCAGGTCAGGTGAGCTGAGTGACTATGGTGAAGACACAGGATACCAGAGTTTCACTGTAGTGGTGCCATTACGAAAGGTCTGTTATCTAATGTCATTCTTCAGGCTAATAATCTGGTGCAGAGACTGCGTTTGCTTGTTAGTAAGTCACATGGAAACTAAATATCTGACAGGAAAAGAACGGACATCTTTGAAGGAGATCCAGGCATGTTTAAGGATAAATCGATAACACATCAGAAGTTCAAAGTCTTGGATAATTATGAATGGCATTTAAATTTGCCACTAAAGTATTTGCTAGAGATCTTACAGGTCCCTAAAGACTCTGTTCCACCTATTGGTGCTGCTGTTAGGTGCCATTGACTCGTGCTTGTGTCCTAGTGACTTGATGAATTGCAGATCTAAAAAGAAATTGATTTTGTGCTAGTCTGGAAAGGTCGTCTAGCATCGTTCCACCTATAATGAGAGCTTATTATGTAGACTGGAGAGGATCAGATCAACAAGAGGTAAGGCATGGTGCGTCAGTGGAGAATTTTGATCTTTCTGGAAGGATCTGGACCAGGAATACTAAAAGCAACTGTGGCAGAATCCAGTTCGGACTCACCCGAAGCACTGCCCACATGCACACAAAACAGCACAAACAACTACTGTAAAAAGGTGCCACAAGAAGAAAGATTTTCTTTTTCTCGAGACCCGAGTCTGTTCCTTCACAGACAAAGGAAAGGCACAAGCAACTGCTTAGTCTTCATAGCCTTAAATCACTTCCACATTTATTTTCCTTATGGGCTTGGCTTACCCTGCTTTAGTAGAGACCAGTTACCCCACGTCCCAAACCTTTCCAAGGCTTCCTCAGCTTACAGCTAGGAAAGGGGAAGTTTCTTCCTTCCTCAGAGATTTTTCTCTCTGGTGGGAACCTCTCTCCAATGATTCTACTCTGTGGCAGATAAACACCTCCCTGATGAACCCCACCCTCTGACTCAGCAGGGTTATCTTGTTAAGGTAGCTCAGCAGTGAGCTGTAAAGCCCAGTGCAGCTTGGGACCTGTAGTCTTCTCAGTCTTGGGCTGGCAACCCTGCAGTATGGAGGTGAAATGGTAGCATTAGCAGAAGCAGTGGCAACCAAGGGGGGGGGGGAAGTCCGCCCCGGGTGCAGAATTATGGGGGTGCACAGCCGGCCAGGTCCGGAAAATTCAGCGGTGAATTTGAAACAGCTCCCTTTCTCCCTCCCTGCCCCTTACCTTCGTGGCCGCGAGTCTAAATTACCTTCTTACAGCAGCTGGAGTTGCGTGTGGCTGCCGTAAAGGTCATCTCTGATGCAACCGAAAGTTGCATCAGAGACGACCTTTACGGCAGCCATACAGCAGCTGGCTGCTATACGAAGGCAGTTTAGACGTTGCCGGCCACAGGGCAGGGACGTTGTCCGGGGGGGGGGGGGGGGGGGAAGAAAGCGCCAGGAAGGTAAGGGGCAGAGAGGGGGAAAGGTGGGTTGGAGAGGAAAAGACGCTGAAGGGAAATGGGTAAAACAGAGGGGGAAGGACGCTGAAAGCACATGGGGAAGAAAGAGGTGGGGGAGAAGGACGCTGAAAGCACATGGGAAAGACGGGGGGGAGAAGGACGCTGAAAGCACATGGGGAAGACAGAGGGGGGAGAGAAGGACGCTGAAAGCACATGGGGAAGACAGAGGTGGGGGAGAAGGACGCTGAAAGCACATGGGGAAGACGGGGGGAGAAGGACGCTGAAAGCACATGGGGAAGACAGAGGGGGGAGAGAAGGACGCTGAAAGCACATGGGGAAGACAGAGTGGGGAGGACTCTGAAAGGACATGGGGAAGAGAGAGTAGGAAGAAGACACTGGCAGGGAAGAAAATAGAGATGCCAGACTATGGGGGGAGCAGAGAGAAGAAGATGGGTGCCAGACCAATTTGGAAGGGGGGAGAAAGGGAGAAGCACATTAACGGTGCAAATGGAAGACGCAGAGAGAAGAGAGACAGTGGATGGAAGGAATTGAATGAGAAGATGAGGAAAGCAGAAACCAGAGAAGACAAAGGTAGAACAAAAATTTTCTATTTATTTATTGCTTTAGGAGACATGTGTCACTGTTTCTGTGGTGTTGCATTGTATGCAGAGTTCAGCTTCTTGATGGTTCAATTTAACCTTTGTCTATGTATTTCTATTTTATCGCCCCTTTTACAAAACTGTGAAGCGTTTTTTAGCGCCAGATGGGTGGTAGCAGCTCTGATGCTCAGAATTCTATGAGCGCCAGAGCTGTTACCACCGTGGCTAAAATCCACACTACAATTTTGTAAAAGGGGGAGGGGTTAGTTTGTGATGACATGTTCCATATTAAGCGAAGGTGTTTTCTGTGTTCTGTGTGTTCGAAAGACATGGTTTTCTGTTAGGATTGACGGTGTAGGATTGATATGTACTAGTCTGGCTTGTTTAGTTTTACAATGGGTGTATTGATGTTGTACTGCTCACTGTAGTATATAAGATGCTGCCTTTTCCTAGGTACTCATGTGTGACGTGTGGCTTGTTACTAAAAATCATGTTTTTCGTACAGATGGGGGGGTGCCAAAAAATGATGAGCCCCGGGTGTCACATATGCTAGGTATGACGCATTTATGGTGCTTACGTTTCACCACTAGGATCATTTAAATCAAGAGTCACCTTGTGGAAGCCATTTCAGAAGTATGAGACGTTTTGGCGTCCTGTTTTGAAAGAAGTCTGATCGGTTGGGATACACCTGAGGTAGCATGTATTTGTGAAACGCTGGCCACCGTTGGTGTACCGATCAGTGAAGATAAATGGAAATATTTCCTCTATCATTTAATTTTCATTGGCATACTACAGCACAGTATAAGACTTTAACATATTGTGAAGGTTTTTTGTCAGTGAGGTGATCGCTCGACCACCTCTTTAAGCTGTTTTGGTGAGGTGGGAAGGCACTGTCTGAGGCTTTTTCCTTCATTTTTTGATTGAGTTAAGCCTATGCTGTTCCTGTTTTATACTATTGGACATCTTCATATTCAATATTGAAAGTGTTTATCCTAACATATGCTAGGTACGCCACTGAGCAGAAGGTAACTCCTTACTCTTTCACAGCAACCTGGTTTTTTGGCATTGGACCTAAATCATAACTAGATCTTTAGACTGTATGTTTTCTTGGTCAAAAGGTTCTAATATTTCTTGTCCTTTGTCACTTAAATCAAGTGGAAGATATTTTTTGCTATTAAGTCTCAGGTGTGTCATTTTTCCTACAATTTCCCTACCAGTGTTTTGCAACATACGAGGCTAAAGTATTGTTTCCTGAACTTGACCAACTTAAGAATTTTCTGGAAGCAAGGAAACTGGCCTGTATTGGCATCTACTCTGAGCTTTTTTGGGGCAGATAAGCTACTTGTAAAATAATGCCTGTGTTCATTGTTAAAGATTTTTTTCTGAATTTTCCTACTTTCCATGCCAAGATAATTAGTACAAAACGCCCCGACATCTTTCCAGTTACAGTACCCCAATTATAGAATGCATTACCCACCTATATTAGAGAAGAAAAAAATAAAGGATCAATTCAAAAGCAAACTAAAATGCTATTTATTCAAAGATGCCTTCAACCTACTTTAACTAATACACAGGTTTGCTAACTTTGCCTTCAGATTTCCTATTTCTATTTCCCATCCATATTGTTTTTTTCCTTAAGTGTCTTCCTGTCCTATCATAAAATGTATTTCTTCCCCTTTTCCCCTCGGATCATGTACATTGTAATGTGTTTATGAATTTTTTATGTAGCTTGTTAAAACCCTTTTATGCTTTGTACAGTGAGCCCTCCGAATCTGCGGTTTCAGTATCTACGGATTCAGTAATTCACAATTTTTTTTTTTTTTTTAAATAAAGCTGCATTCTGGATCTTCCTCGCCTCTCTCCCGGCATCCCAGACCTTACCTGGTGGTCTAGCGGGCTTTTTGGGCAGGAGCGATCTTCCTACTATGGGAAATATTTCTGTACCAAGAATGTTTTGTTTGGGGCCAAAAGAAAGTGTAAAGGGGATGGGACTCAACATGCTGCTTTTTTGGTGTGGCTGACATATTTTAGACAGGTAGTTCACAAGGAGCTAAAGTGGGAACTGAATGACAACCTCAGGGTGCTGAGGCAGCTGCTTTAACCACTTCTCCACTCCACATAATAGAAAATGTGAAAGCTCACACGTACTTCTTTGAAGATTCAATGAATTTATCATACTCCACAGCCATCTTACAGCAAAGAGCTTGGCGGGTGTGCACAGAAGAGCAGTTGGTATTGATCACCTGACTTCCTGAGAATTGAAAAGAGAAAATAGAAGCAGAATTTATCATTTTTGTCTACAAAACTCCAAGTCTGGCTACTACCAAAAGACATAGTGAATTGAAAATGAGAATATTCCTGGAAGGAATAGAAGTGCAGAGCCACAGATCCACTTGTGGTAAAGGGTTTGAAAGGCAGACCATTTGCATAAAATCTGCATTTAAAAAAAGCTTATTCTAGTTTCCAACCTTTCTTTCTCATATCTTCATTCACTACAGCCTGCCCCCTTTTCTCTCATCTTCTTCCACCTTCTTTCTTCCCAACTCTTCTCTTCTAATTCCTCCAAAGTTTATGATACTTATTTCCACTCCTCCTGCCTTTCCTCTCAATTTCTCATCTCTCCACCCTCCTCTTTCTCTAGCTGGTACCTTCTATCATTTCCTCTTCTCTATCAGTTTCAAGTTTATTAGGATTTTATATGCCGCCTATCAAGGTTATCTAAGCGGTTTTTACAATCAGGTACTCAAGCATTTTCCCTATCAGCCATTTATGTTCCTTAGCTTTGTACATTGCCCCACGATTATTACATTACATTAGAGATTTATATTCCGCCATTACCTTGCGGTTCAAGGCGGATTACAAAAGATATATAAATGGGGATTACAATGGAAGAATAATTGTCATTTCTAGAGTTGTAAAGAGTAGATCATTTTTCATTTCTAGAGTTCCCTTCTTTTTCTTTTCCTTTCCTTCCAGCAGCAAGAGAATAGCAGTCTTTCAAGCTGCACTGCTTCTTTCTAGTCTTCCTGCTCAGGCCTTTTCCCACATGGGACAACATAGTGCTGCACTAATTAGGTCTGTGTTGCAAGAGGAGAAGATGCAAGAGTTGTAAACCAAGCCAGGAGACAGCAAGGCTGTATCTTCCTCCCGATTTGGCTAGGGGTAGGCTTACCATAAGTTTTGGAAAACCCAGACATGTGCTCTCTTTAGAGGACTGTCTGGACGGTTTTCCTCAAAAGGGGCAGTCTGTCTGGGTTTAGCTGGCTCTCCCGACTCCCCCACCTACTTCCTCCCCAGCTGCTGAATTCAGTCTTTGGGCAACCAGCAGCAGCAATGAGGTGAGCCTGATGCTGCCAGCCTGCTCTGAAAGCCACCTAAACAGGAATAGGAAGTCGATGCAGAGGCGGCTTCTAAGGGCAGGCCGGTGGAAGCAGATTCACCTCATTGCCGCTGCCGGCTGCCCAAAGACTGAATTACAGCAGCTGGGGAGGAGGTAGGTTGGGGAGTCGGCAGCTAGAGAGAGAGAGAGGTCATGAGGGGAAGTTAGCAGCATCAAGGGTTGGAGGAGGGAGGGCTGGAGAAGCATTATGGAGAGAGTACTGAAGAGCTTGGAGTAGGGTAGTTCTGGATGGGAGGGGAGATATAAACAGCAAGACAGGTTGCACCCATAGGAGAAGGGGGTTGAAAAGAAAGAGAGAGAGAAAGAAAGAAAGAGAGAAAGAGAAAGAAAGAATGAGAGAGAGAGAGAAAGAAAGAGAGAGAGAGACATGGACGCTAAAAGGGTACAGAGGATGGGAAGGGGCACCAAGGAAATGGGTGAAAGGTAGGGGGATTGTGCAGAGACTGAGTGGGGTCATGTTTCCTCTTTGTCATCACAAATATGGTAACCCTAGTTAGGGGAGATTTGTGAAGGATTTTAGTTGGATGAGATTGGAAAGGTGAATCACAGGGAAGGGGGTGAGCAGTTGGGCTGTACCAAACTGGACTTGCTGACTAGGAATGGGGAGAAAGGATTACAGAGGAGGGGAGGGGAGGAAGAGAAGGAGCCAGCCACACGTTGGGGTTGAATGTATGGTAGTCAATCCCTTCTCGCAAGAATTCTTGTAGGGAGCTTTCTTTTGCTCTGCCTCCCATTTCCTCAGTTCGTACCAAAGCAGATGGTCAGCCCTTGAGAGAAACAGAAGAGAGAGGGGTATGGGGACACTCTCCGAGAAACATGTCTGTTCTGCTCATATCATTAAACATATAACAGATAAACAAAAAAACCCAAAACTTAACCATTTGCAATACATAACAAGGTGAAAAACAAATAAGTCACCAACTTGAGCTCCATCTGCACTAAAAATGTGGGAGATTTCATATTTACCCCCTAGCTTCTTCAATGTGGCAGTCACATCTTCTATTCTCGTCAAGGAAAGAAACAAGATGTCTGGATTTCCCAGCAACTGTGAGGCAGTAAGCAGGCAAATTAACATCTGATAGAACAGGCTTTAGGAATGGAGTGTATCTACTAGAAAGAAGATTATCAAGGTAAGAACCTAATCTTTCCTTCCAATGTGACAGGCTCCATTCCTGAATGTGTGGGACATATCAAAGCAGTCCCCTGAGTTTAGGATAGGACAGATGAGTCTGCTGTCAGAACTGAAGATCTGAATGTGGAGTCCTGTTTGGCCACCACATCCATCCATGAATGTATGGAGATCCCAGCTTCTCCCACAGCTCTTTAGATTTCATATGGGGACACTGCCGAAGATTCCACCCATGAGGAAGTTACGCTTCAGTAGAGTGCAGACGTTTTCCACTTCTGATATAGGCTGAAGAAATGGCCATACAGATGCATCTCAAAATGGTCGCTTTTGAGGCTGGCTGACCTTTATAGGCAGCCTCAACTAAAATGAACAGATGATCTGACAATCAAATTTTGTTCATTACCTCTAGATACCGCAGTAAGAGTCTGCACACATCCAACAATTTCAATACCTGATCACTCTTTTTCTCAATCCCAAAGAAGTGAAGGCAGGTAAGTAGACTTCTTAATTGATGTGAAAGCTGGAAACCACTTTTGGTAAGAAAAATGGGGCTGTGCGTAAGACCACACCTGAATCTGAGATTCTGAGAAATGGATCTCTGCAAGACAAAGCCCGAAGGTCTGACACTTGTTGGGCAGAGGTAATCGCTACCAAAAATACCATCTTGATGGTGAGGTCTATCAGGGAATCTTGCTCCAGAGATTCATAGGGTGTTCTTGCCAGTGCCCGGAAGACCAGATTAAGATTCTACATTGAAAAAGGTTGTTGCATTAGAGGACAGAGGTGTAACGTGCTCCTCAAAAACCTGGCCACATCTGGATATGTAGCTATGGTGCTCTTATTAATCCTAGGCCCAAAACAGGAGAGCCCTGCAATCTGTAATTTCAAGGAACAAACCGCTAGACCTTTTTCCAGACCTTCCTGCAGGAAGGCAAGCACCACAGAGATCAGAGACCCGCGGGTTCCCCCTTTGGGGTGCGGGGATCTCATGGGGACATCCCCACAGGTTGTGGGGATCCCGCGGGGTTTGATGCAACTGGAGCCGCGAGGCTCGTCTTCTTTTCCTACCTGCCCTGCAGCAGCACACATAGCCGACCGGAAGTCTTCCCCGATGTCAGCGTTGACGTTGGAGGGAGGGCTTAAGGGAGGGAGTGAGGTACAGATGAGAGGGAGAAATACTGTGGTGGAAAGAGAACAGTGGGAAAGATTGAAATGGATGTAAGAGGGAGGAATGTTGGACATAGTGGTGAAGGGAATGGAGGGAGAGATGTGGCATGGTCCTGGAGAGGGGTGATAGAAGGAGAAATGTTGGGCATGGGGCTGGTGGGCAGGGGCGAAAGATGAGAAAGGGATAAATGCTGGACCATGGTAGGAGGAACCAATGGACAGCAACAGAAGAATTTACAGAAGATGGGAAAGCGGAAAAAAGAAACTGGGACCAACTTTATGGAAAAATAAGTCTCCAGACAACAAAGGTAAAAAACAGAATTTATTGACTAAAATATGTTAGCTTTGAGAAATGTATATAGCAAATGTCTTTGTATTGTGTTCAAAAGAAAAGGAAATGCATTTCTGGTTTTATTTCTACAGTGTTGAAGTACTTGCTGACCTTTGCTGTGACTGGTAGGGATCCCCAAGCACTGCCAGCAGAGGACCTCCTCTAGAGATGGCCAGAACTCCCCTCCACCAAGCACAGCAGTCGCTGGCAACATCCATGAGCCACTGAGGTGCCAGCATCTGTGACTCAGGGACGCTACTGCTGCCTGCCAAGCTTGGTAAAAGGGACCCCCAGCCAACTGCAAAGGAAGTCCTCAGCTTATCAGCTGAGTATTTATATTTACATTAGAGGCTCTGGTAGAAATTCATTTACAAAGTATGTATTCTTCCCAATTAATATTTCCAAATTAATAAAGTGTCTTTGCTTATTTGTAAATGGGTCTCTACCAGAGCCTTTAGCCCTTTCAGGACCAAGGGACATATTTGTCCCATAACTTTAAAATCCTATAAATTTTGATTGGGATAGTCTACAGTTCTAAATGTGATATGTACGGATTCCATATGATACTGCCTTTATGTAAACAAACTGGTTCCGACATTCATTCATTAGCGTCGTTGCCAGATTGACGAGAAGATTCACATGCCACACTGTCCATAAGCCAGAAGTGTGATTTTTTTTAAAAAAAATAATGATATTTCACAAAAAAATCAATTTTTTGGCATCTGCAAGCCCTTTTTACCATAAAAATGTCGTCAAAACCACAAAAATTGGCCTACGATCCTTATGGTCCTGAAAGGGTTAATGCAGTAGCATAATTTAATGAAATAACTATTTCTGAAGTTTCTAGGGACGGGTGGGGACGAGGGGATTCCTCACGGGGACGGGTGGGGACGAAGGGGATTCCTCGCGGGGACGGGTGGGGAAAGAAGGATTCCTCACAGGGACGGGTGAGATTTTGGCGGGGAAGGGTGGGATTTCTGTCCCCGTGCAACTCTCTAGTCCTCACTCCTGTAAGTGCGCCAAGCTTGGAAGCACCTCAAGGTGTTCTGGATCATGCAGGGAAACTGGACCCTGTGTGAGCACCCAGGGATGATAGGAAAGTTTGAGACTTTGATCCCTTTGCAGATAGACTAGGTCTGTATGTTACGGTTGCTTTGGCCAGTCCGATGTTACTAGATTCACCGACCCCTTGTACGCCATAATCCTGCGCAGAAGTTGATCTATCATGGGCCGAGGAAAGGCATAAACAAGACCTGCGTTTGGCTAGGGTTGTACCAGGAAGTCCAGGCCTTTGCTGCCTGACTCATGTCTTTGACTGAAGAACCAAGTCACCTTCTTGTTGGTTGCCAAATGTCAGGCGCCTCCACCAATTCACAATGCAAATGAAGGCTTCCTGAGAGAGTGACCACTCCCCGGGATCCAGGGTCTACTGGCTGAGGAAATCCATTTGCACATTGTCCACTCTACCACATTCGCTGCCGAAAGCGCCAGAAGATGGGTCTGCCCATCAAACAGTATCTGGGCTTCCAAGCGTAAAGCAGCACTTTTGGTGCCCCCCTTGGCAATTCATATAGGCTACCGCCGTCACATTGTCCGAGAAAACAGGTACTGCTTTGTTCTGCAATGCGCTCATGAACTCCTGAAAGGCCAGGCGGATGGCTTGAAATTCCAAGCGGTTTATTGACCAGTTCCTCTGGGAAAGGGACCAGTGCCCCTGAACTGGATGCCTCTCGCAATGTACCCCCCAGCCGTATAGCCTGGCATCCATCGTCAGAGCTACCCATGCAGAGATACAAAGGGAAAGTTCTCTGGTGAGAGACTGAGGTTCCAACTACCAGGCAAGACTGCGATGAGCTTCCGCTATCCAAGGCAGCTGCTGATGAACTGCATCCCTCTGCAGGCACCATTGGGATAGGAGCATATCCTGGAGCAAACGCAAGTGCACCCTTGCCCAGGAGCCTATGTCCATGTCACAACCATTGATCCCAGTACCTGAAAATAATGCCAGCCCATAGGAGTAGACTTACTCTGAAACTCCCATATCTGATGCAGAAGCTTCTCTCTGCAGACTTCTGGGAGGAACACTTTGTTTTCCCTTGTGCTGAACCAGACTCCTAGATACTCCAAGATCTGCATCAGCTCCAGGTGGCTTTTCTGAAAGATGACCACCTAGCCCAGCTCCTGTAGCAGTTGAATCACTCTGTGAACCTCTAGTCTGCCTTTAGATTCAGAATGGGCTCTTATTAGCTAATAATCCAGATAAGGATGGACTTGCATGCCTGCTCTGTGCAGGTGTGCTGCAACAACCACCAATACCATGGTGAAGGTCCTTGGTGTTGTGGCTAGCCCAGAGGGCAAGGCCACGAAATAGAAGTGTTGCTCCAGCACAAGGAATCGCAAAAACTTCTGTGCTCTGGAAAAGTGGGAATGAGCAGATAGGCCTCCATCAAATCCAGGGAGGTGAGAAATTCCCTTGGTGCCACTGACACAATCACTGACCTCACTGTCTCCATTTGGAAACGTGGAATCTTGAGGTTGCATTCACTGCTTTGAGGTCTAGAAGTGGCCTCCTGTCTTCTGAGCCTCTCTTGGGCATATGAAGTATACAGAGCATCTGCCCGAGCCTTCCTCTGGTTTGGGCTCTATGGCTTCCAAATCCAGCAACCTTTGCACTTTTTCTCTAACTTTGGCCGCTCTTTCCCAGCTTCCCAGCCAGAGAGTCTTGAAAAAGAGCCAGGAAGGGATGAAAGAACTTGTACCCTTCCTGTATAATGTCCATGATCTTGTTATGAAGAGTTAGCCACACAATGGTCATCAGATTAGTTACTGTGAATGGAGACCAACTAAAATCCATATATTGTGGTAGTTTGGTAAGGCGAGACCACATCCATCCTTTATGGAAGGAAGATACAGTGAAGGGTAAATCTTCAGAAAGGCTAATCTAATTTACTTGGATTTAAATGGCTTTCAAAATTGACTTTATATACACATTCCATGTGGATACAAACACGTGGGGACAAGGTTAAACGTTAGAGCATTTTAAAAAATTTATAGTAAACTAATTCTCTCTATAAGTACAGAATAGCACTTGACAGAAGTAAATAAAATTAGATGTCAACACACTTATTTTATGCCTATTTTGCAATTGTCCAGAAGGCTGGTCACATACAAGGGTAATTTATAAAACTATTTTCTGCATATAAAGCCTGTTTTACAACAGACAAGGGATTGCAGGACGGCATGTGTGCATAAAAGGCTGGGCACAGAAAAATGCACAGTTCCTTTTATGTAATCTAAGTGCTGCTACATCCGGTTTGGGTGAAGCAAGACAGACTTGCGATGCACGTGCTTATTCTATAATGTGGACACGCTCACATTTATACATTTGGAACAGTATGGCTCTGGTCCTTATGTTGCTTTTAGGCAACAGACACCTTTTTCAACTGGACTATGAAATCAAGCTTAACATTAGAAATACAAATTTCAGGCCAAACCACTAACCATATTTATTTATTTATTTTAAGAATTTATATACCATTTAAATCTAAATGGTTTACATATCGTTACATACATAATTCAATAAAACAAATAAAATCAAACAAACATTAACATATAATCATCAGAAAATCACGTAAAGTGCCCATCAAAAGAACAATTGCACAGATCAGTTCCTAGAAAAATGCATTAACAAATAACTGCGTTTTTAGTAGTTTTCTGCAATTACCCTTGTCATAACATTTTTGTAATTGACCGACAAGTGAGTTCCACAATTTGACCCCCGCACAGCAAAAGGCCATTTTACTGGTCTCAGCATATTTTGGATTAGCATTTGTTTTTAATAACAGTGAGTTCTCAGAACACAGAGACCTAGATGGTAAATAATTTGACATCTTACTTTTAAACAAATCAGGTATGTTTCCATTCAAGAATTGATGGCAAATCATTATTGCTTTATATTGAGATCTAAAAACAACAGGCAGCCAGTGCAATTGTTGGTGATAGGGCGAGATGTGATCGTATTTAGGCACGCCTGTTATCAACCTTGCTGCATTGTTCTGCACCACTTGCAATGACCTGCATCTTGTCTAGATAATACCATTATCTGAACTACTGTGCGGAAATCGTAAGGAGACAACGTAGGACAGGGGTAAATATGGTCAGTATTGCCAAATTCAATTTTACGTTAGCAAATCAAGAGCATAACCATAGCAGACGTGCCAGCTGCAGGAAAGAGAAGGGAGAGGAAAGGCAAAAGCTAAGCATGTACACATGCATGGGTGCTCTAGTTCATGGACCCTCTAATGGTGATGACAGCATGAGATGTAAACATTTTACCTGCTATCTGTCGCAGTTCTTCATCCTCCCAATCTGTGAATATATATGTCTGAGGAATACAAACAATTTGTCATATTACAGTCAGCAAAGGCTTTTTTCTGCACATCACTCAGGCTTTTCAGACAGACAGGATGCTCCCATCATCATAGCATAGCAGGTAGACCAGAACTCAGCAACCAACAGCATGGCATGACTGTTGCCCAAATCATGGTACCGTATGAACCACAGTTTCAAAAGCATTTAACTTGTAAAAACTGACTTGTCTGAAAACAGCTTTCCTCAGAGCCTGCATAAAGTATTTGCAGGATTTCAAAACATTTGACACTGTCATTGCCTGGGGAAGGGATGTTTAAGGCAGGGATGTAAAGAATGCACAAAGAAGCAGAGGAAGAGGGAACTTCTGTGCTTCTCTCCTTGCATAAGCAAAATTATGCACATAGTTTTCTTTGAAAATTGACTGTTAAGTCTACAGGAGAGTATTACTCAACGTCACATCTACACAGGCTTCCAAAAACTGTATCTGAATTCTGTGTAGGGGAGAATTATGTTTCCAGACAGAGGGATATCTATTTTATGTTGGGGAGCCTTGGTTTCAATGGATTAGGAGAGGAATTTGCTTATTTGATTTGTGGATGAGGGTGTCTACTATGCCTTATTACCTGCTGTTTCGCTCTTGAGATCCAGGTTTTGATAAGCAGATCCAAACGTGTTTTGTGATACTTCCTTGTGGTTTTCACAGCAATGAAAATTTCCTTCAATTCCAATATTTCCTTCTCAGAATTGCTCACAGACAAGGACAAGTTCTTTAGCACACTTTCAAGAGGGTTTGATGAGTTGGTCTGAAGATTCTCAAATTCAAGATGTGATATCCCTGTGTCCAGACTATAGTCTCTCCATTTTTCTGGGTTTTCATTTGCTTCAAAATGTGCAATAATTTCTGAAGAAAGCTTAGAATCCATAGGTTGAAGCTGCTGTAGTGTGTAATTCTTTTCACATTTACCATTAAAAGCAGGTAGTAGGTGGTGGTGAGACTTCCAACGAGAGTGGAATTGAGGGATTAGGAGCAATATCAACGTACAGAAAATGACCGAGAGCAGGAAGCAGAGCTTATTAAGTCCCATGCATGAGTAATTCATTCTTCAGGTTGCTCATTTTCTGTAGGCCTGGGCAATGATCCACTCTCTAGATCAATGAATTACACACATCATTATTTGAGAGAGAACAGTGTGTTAAGATCCTCAAGTACCACAGATACAATAAGAGATTAAGAAACCATGCCAGAAAGATACAGAAATAGTCCCAATTGTATCGAAAGCCAATAGCTCAATTAAGGTGAAATTCAGTTTTACCTATTAATTTATTTTCCTTGAGTCCTAAAACCAGTCCAGAACCAATGGGTTGTGCCTACTAACCAGCAGATGGGAGACAGAGCCTATCACTTGCGAGCACTGCCCTATATAGAGCACCGTGCAGCTACAGTACAGCAGTATTTTTGTAGCTAAGTAGCATCAAGCCCCTGCCTCCCTGAGGATGTTGTCTAGTGCAGCACAGCAGAGTGGTGGCTCAACAGCCTAAGATGAAGGGAATTGGAAGTTTAATGTAGATGCCGTATATGAAAGGACGACTGACAGCATTTATGAAAGAGATGTACTCAGCCAAGACTGCAAAACAGCCTGAACAATATGAGGCCTCACTGGGAACACATGGCACCACACTGTCTAAAGTGTTGGAGCAGAGAGAGGATGCAAATAATGGCGCTTAGTGAAATCGGAGATACTAAAATGAAGATTGTGGAAGCAGTGGTTAATAAATTGGAGGAAAAATTAGAGCTTTTTAAAGTATATATGGATGCTGTGGAGAAAGAAGTACAAGAGAGAGCACAAGAAAAGTATATTGCAATACAGAAACAAATCAAGTAGCTTTTAGAAAAATTGAAAAGACCAAGAGAACCAAACTTAGGCAGACTGGATGGACTGTTCAGGTGTTGTCATCCACTGTGAGAATGCAAAATTTGTGGTCTCTATGGATGGAAGATGTAAATGATGAGTATTAAAAAAGAAGTAGATACTTTTTAAAGATGCTTGAGTATACACAGCACCAGCAGGGTAGAGGGAAAACTGGGCTTGTAAGAGGCCTCTGGCATTTCCAGACTCTATATTTTATTAGTGCAACACGACCAACCACCGGGGCATTACGCTCAATATTGGGAAACATTGTTGCAGCACACGCTTACCCCGCAGCAATGGAAGTCCATATTGTGTGCTCTACCTAGGGTCTCAATTGCTATCAATATTCACTGATCTATTCACTTAGAAAATACGATCACTTAACAACTGCCTTCTTAGACTCTCACTGGCTACCCATACAAGCACAAATTCAATTTAAATTCCACTGCCTAGTATTCAAAGCGTTACACGGCTCTTCCTCCTCCTATCTAAACAACCGCTTAAACCAGATCTCCACCTCAAGACACAGAAGAACCTCGAACCCTTTCGCCTTCCCTCCACTCAAAGGCACACAACGCAAGAAAATGTTTGACAACCTTCTGGCAACACAAGCAGCAAAACTCAACCATTCCATCTCCAATCTGATGACAATATCAGACAACTTCAAAACATTCCGAAAAGAAATCAAAACCCTGCTTTTCAAAAAATACATCCAAATATCTTAACCCCTCCTCTCTTACCTCCAGAAGATTCACCTACCTCCAGATAATTCTCCCCCAAATTAACCACCTAAACACCTTCCAAGTAAACAAACCCCAAAAATAGATTGTAATCTTACCCTCTCTAACTGTATTCCATTTGTCTCTTTCTCACAGTTCTGCACTGTCAGTTTAATATCCATCCCTTAAGTTCCCATAGGATTCTATCCAGCTATCTCCCTATGTTTAAAAAAAAATATATATATTGTATCTTCACTGGAAAATGTCCAGACAAATCTTT
Source organism: Geotrypetes seraphini (assembly GCF_902459505.1). Classification (NCBI taxonomy): domain Eukaryota; kingdom Metazoa; phylum Chordata; class Amphibia; order Gymnophiona; family Dermophiidae; genus Geotrypetes; species Geotrypetes seraphini. Next base: position 1,408,194 of record NC_047093.1, on the reverse strand, counting down.
TGTAATCCGCCTTGAACTGCAAGGTATAGGCGGAATAGAAATCCGTAATGTAATGTAATGTAATATGGTGGAAAATGGTTATAAAGTTTTATATCGGTGGTATTACACACCTGAAAAGCTCCACAGGATCAATTCAAACATATCTGATCTCTGTTGGCGCAATTGTGAAGCACAAGAAACGTTTGCTCATATATGGTGGTCGTGCCCTAAAGTATGTCCTTTTTGGGATATGGTATTCTCCATTATGTCAGATATTTGTGGGGTTTTAATTGTTAAAGAGGTGGGCTGTGACTCCGCAGGGAATGCCAACTAAGTTCTCTCCCTTCATTGCTTCTTTGGCGACTGCAGCGCGCCTGGCATTGACTGCAGTATGGCGTCAGGAGAATACTCCATCCAAGGAGCAACTTCTATGTAAATTGGATTATGTATATCGTATGATTAAGTTAACTACTATGAAACATCATAGACTGGGAAAGTTTCAGATCCGATGGAAGCCATCTGTTTAGCTGTATCATACCGTTATACATGCTGTTTCCAGAACCACAGGGGGGTGTGGAGGGGGGGAGGTCGGGGATTATTGAAGGACATATGATGAGGGGTTATTTGCATTGTATCAAAGAGTCATGTTACAACAGTTGTTGTTTTTTGTGCAGTACTTGTATTTCTATGTTCTTTTTCTCAATAAATATAAATTTGAAAAAAAAAATAAAAAAAGAACTGGGCTTGAAAACAGCAGAGGGATAAAGATTCTAGACTTCCTTGGTTAAAAAAGGCATGGAAAGAGGATCCTGCTTGCAGTTCACGGAGATAAAATGATAGTTTGGAAGAGGTGGGCATAGATAAATATGGTTCATTGTTTATTTCATCTGCAATGATACAGGAGTTGGAGTGATATAAAGTTCTCTTTTATCAATACTTTCTGCTCTAGGATCGTTTGGGAAGAAGAAAACCTGCAGAGGAATACGAAGCCACTCCAAGGCAATAAGTGGTAGATAACCCTCTCCAAGCTTTTGTATGGGATCTGAGGGATGAAACTTGTGGCTGTGCTGGATTCTGCAAAGAGAGGAATAAGAGGGCTATGACGGAGGAGTTGCAGGGAAGTGGGAATATTAGACCGTACGTAGTGGGATTATAAGGTCATTTGAGTTCTTTAGCGAGGGGCTGGGGTGGGGAGATGAAGATTTGGATGGGGTTGAATTAGAAAGAAGACCCCAAGGCCTGCTTGCTGGAAATACCTTCTGCTGGGTTTTGAATTGCTGATGTTAGCTACCAAATAGTAACTGCAGGTAATCAGAGATCACCATAAGGCTCTTCACTAGCTTAGCTTCTGATAGTGAGAGCTGGCTTACTTAGGGTGGCCAGGCCATAGGCTGGTTTGCTAAAGAAGTAATCTTCAAGTTTATTAAAAATTTTGATCAAACACAAATCAAAACTTCTAAGCGTTTTACAATTTGTAATTAAAAAGGAGGAGACAATAAACGAGTAAGTACTCACATAACAATACTTGACCAACTAGAAATAATAGGAAAATAGGGAGAACTACAAATTAACAGTAAAGAATACATGAAAGGTAAACCAGGGTGGGGAGGCTAGGGAATAAAGATTATGAAATAACTCTGGCTGTAACCTAATCTATTTAACAGTCAAATGCATCTTGGAAAAGGTAAGTCTTTAGATTTCCCTTGAGCTTATCTAAGTTTTTTTCTGCCCCGATATGAAAAGGCAGGGAATTCCATATTGTAGGGGCCGTGATTGCGAATGAGGTAGCCTGACGTGTGCTAATAATTTTCAAGGATGGCATATGAAGCAGATGCTGAGAAGAGGATCTTAGAGCTTTTATAGGATCATGTGGAAATGAGAAGTTTATGGTTAAAGGCTGGTTCTTTAGTGGTTTGAGTTTTAAATGTAAGGATAGCTATTTTATATATGATACAGTGCGAAATTGGCAACCAGTGAGCTGATTTTAATAAAGGAGTAACATGATCAAATTTCTTTTTATTTGTGATCATTTTTATGGCTGTGTTTTGTATCAATTGTAAATAGTGGATATCTTTTTGATAGATACCCTTTAATGTTACCATTTGATAGAGTAGACAATAAAAAAATATCTCAAGTAATTTCTCCTTGTCTATCCCCTAAGGTAAGAATTCAGGGTCCCAAGAACATAACCACCGCCTATATTACAAATATTTCTTGCAATTAACAGAAGGAAAACAGCACAGTAGACTGGTGATGGGGTCTTGGACTGGTCTGATAAGATTCAAGGAAAGGAAGAAAGCAGGTACTCATCAAATTTCACTTTCCTTATTGTTCCTACCCAAACCAGTCCATGCTCTGACCACCTGTTTGCCCACAAAGGTAGGCCAGCTTCTAAGGCTACCATTTCCAGGTGGATTCACATGGTCTTTTCTGAGCTGGAAATAAGCCCCATGCACCTCGGAAGCGGAAATTCATGCAGGACGTACTTCTTGAACGGAGAAACTTTAACTAGGACTTCAGTAGAAAGAGATTTAGGAGTAATCATCAGTGCAGACATGAAAACTGCCAATCAAGCGGAGAAGGCTTCATCTAAGGCAAGGCAGATATTGGGTTGTATCAATAGAAGTTTTGTCAGCCGAAAGCCTGAAGTCATAATGCCGTTGTATAGGGCCATGGTGAGACCTCATCTGGAGTACTGTGTGCAATTCTGGAGGCCACATTACAGTAAAGATGTGCGCAGAATTGAATCGGTTCAGCGGACGGCCACCAGGATGATCTCGGGGCTCAATGGTCTCTCGTACAAAGAGAGACTGAACAAATTGCAGCTCTACACTCTCGAGGAAGGTAGGGAGAGGGGAGACATGATCGAAACATTTAAGTACCTCACGGGACGTGTCGAAGTGGAAGATTATATTTTCTTTCTCAAGGGATCCTCGGCCACAAGAAGGCACCCGCTCAAACTCAGGGGCGGAAAATTTCATGGCGACACCAGAAAGTATTTCTTCACAGAGAGAGTGGTTGATCATTGGAACAAGCTTCCAGTGCAGGTGATCGAGGCAGACAGCGTGCCAGACTTTAAGAATAAATGGGATACCCATGTGGGATCCCTACGAGGGTCAAGATAAGGAAATTGGGTCATTACATTACATTACATTGCGGATTTCTATTCCGCCTATACCTTGTAGTTCAAGGGCATAGACAGGGGGTGGGTAAGCAGAGTGGGCAGACTTGATGGGCTGTAGCCCTTTTCTGCCGTATCTTCTATGTTTCTATTCAACCAGAGGTGTTTCGTCCTCTTGAGCAGAGTCGTTGGCTGTTTCTTTGGCCGCTACCTGGTCCTCCTTACATACATTCACCAATTTCTACAGGATCAATGTGGCAGCCAAGCAGGATGCTGCTTTTGATGCCTCTGTTCTGGCAGCTGGCTCATCGGTCCCACCCTGAATTTTTGGGACTGCTCTGTTACGTCCCACTGTGGGATTGTATAAGAATGAAACATTAGTTTTGTACCTTTGCTAATCTTCTTTTTTGTAAATCCACACTTTATTCCAGGAACACACCCTATTCTTTGCTGATTCGCTTCTGATACTGTTAATCACAGCTTACTCCTTCATATGCTGTCCTCGCTTGGATTCCGTGAATCTGTCCTTTCCTGGTTTGCCTCCTACCTCTCCCAACATACCTTTAGTGTATGTGTTGGTGGGGCCTCTTCTGCTGCTACCCTGCTAGTGGTTGGCATACCCCAGGGTTCTGTCTTAGGACCTCTTGTCTCTCTAAATAATAATAATAATAACTTTATTCTTGTATACCGCATTACCATGGAAGTTCTATGCGTTAACAGATGAAGAGACTGTACATTTACAGCGAAGTTACAATTTCGTTAATGTTACATTTACATTTTAGACGATACATATTCGGTCAAGTTACCTTTACATTTTAGACAATAAATATATGGTGAAGTTATTTTGGCAGCTAGGTTATATGTTCAAAGTAGTTACATTTGCTATAAGTTAGATACTGCGGCGTTACAAATAGCAGTGTTACACGAGGCGGTAAGGGTCTAGGGGGGAGAGGTCAGAAGAGAAGGGAGGAGGAGGGAGGAATTTGTCAAAAGGAGGAGGAATTTGTCAAAAAGGTAGGTTTTAGTTAACTTCCTGAATGTTTGATAGTGGGGGGAATTGGAGATGAGAGTAGAAAGGCATTTGTTCCATTTGCCCGCTTGGAATGCTAGGGATTGGTCAAGGAATTTTTTTGTAGAGGCAGCCCTTCAGGGAGGGAAAGGAGAACAGGTAGGTATTTCGAGTACGAGAGGGGCCAGCAATTTCAAGGTGCTCAGATAGGTAGATTGGTGAAGAGCCCGCTAAGGTTTTGAAGCAGAGGCAAGCGAATTTAAAGGTGATTCTTGCCTCCACCGGCAGCCAGTGGAGTCTCTACACCTCTGCCCTCGGTGCCCTTATCTCCTCCCATGACTTCCAGTATCATCTATATGCTGATGACTCCCAGATCTACCTCTCTACACCTGAAGTCCAAGAAAAAGTCTCTGCCTGTTTGGCTGACATTGCTGCCTGGATGTCCTGCTGTCATCTGAAACTAAATATGTCTGAGACTGAGCTGTTCCTCTTTCCTCCTAAACCCTCTGCTCATCCTTTCTCCATCTCGGTAAATAATACTGTCATTGTTCCAGTCTCCTTTGCTCACAATCTTGGAGTCGTCTTCAATTCCAACCTCTCATTTTCTATGCACATCCAACAAGCTGCTAAGACCTGTTGTTTCTATCTCTTCAATATCGCCAAAATTTGCCCCTTCCTCTCTAAGCACACTACCTTTGTCTATACTATCGTAACCCTGTGCTTAGATTACTACAATCTACTTCTAACTAGTCTCCAGAAGTGTCGCTTCTCCCCCATGCAATCTGTGCAAAACTCTGCTGCATGACTCATCTTCTTCCAACCTCGCTACTCTCATGTCACCCCTCTCCTTAAATCACTTCACTGGCTTCCTATCAGCCATCGCATACAGTTCAAGCTCCTATTGCTGACCTACAAGTGTGTTCATTCTGCTACCCCTCAGTATCTCTCCTCTATTCTCTCTCCTTATACACCTCCCAGAGAGCACAGTTACTTACCGTAACAGGTGTTATCCAGGGACAGCAGGCAGATATTCTTGACTGATGGGTGACAGCACCGACGGAGCCCCGGTACGGACAATTTTAGAGTGATTGCACTCTAAGAACTTGGAAAGTTCTAGCAGGCCGCACCGCGCACGCGCGAGTGCCTTCCCGCCCGACGGAGGCGCGCGGTCCCCAGTTAGGATAAGCCAGCTAAGAAGCCAACCCGGGGAGGTGGGTGGGACGCAAGAATATCTGCCTGCTGTCCCTGGATAACACCTGTTACGGTAAGTAACTGTGCTTTATCCCAGGACAAGCAGGCAGCATATTCTTGACTGATGGGTGACCTCCAAGCTAACAAAAAGAGGGATGGTAGGAAGGTTGGCCATTAGGAAAACAAATTTTGCAAAACAGATTGGCCGAAGTGACCATCCCGTCTGGAGAATGCGTCCAGACAATAGTGAGATGTAAAAGTATGAACTGAGGACCAAGTGGCAGCCTTACAGATTTCCTCAATAGGAGTGGAACGGAGGAAAGCTACAGATGCTGCCATAGCTCTAATTCTATGGGCCGTGACAGAACCTTCCAGAGTCAGTCCGGTCTGAGCATAACAGAAAGAAATGCACGCTGCGAGCCAATTGGACAGCGTACGTTTAGAAACAGGATGTCCCAATTTATTCGGATCAAAGGATAGAAAGAGTTGAGGGAATGATCTGTGGGGCTTAGTACGGTCTAAGTAGTAAGCTAAAGCCCGCTTACAGTCCAAAGTATGCAGGGCCTGTTCTCCAGAGTGAGAGTGAGGTTTCGGAAAGAAAACAGGCAGAACAATGGATTGGTTGATATGGAATTCAGAGACAACCTTAGGGAGAAACTTTGGATGTGTACGCAGAACCACCTTGTCATGATGAAAGACGGTAAAGGGTGGGTCTGCTACTAGGGCATGGAGCTCACTGACCCTCCTGGCAGAGGTGAGAGCAATCAGGAAGAGAACCTTCCAAGTGAGAAATTTGAAAGAAGCCGTGGCCAAAGGTTCAAACAGAGGTTTCATTAAGGCTGAAAGAACCACGTTAAGATCCCAGATCACAGGAGGAGGTTTAAGAGGTGGTTTCACATTGAAAAGTCCTCGCATGAATCTGGAGACCAAGGGATGAGCTGAAAGGAGTTTCCCATGGACTGGCTCATGAAAAGCAGCAATAGCACTGAGGTGGACTCTGATGGAAGTAGACTTGAGACCAGAATCAGACAAAGAAAGAAGGTAATCCAACACGGTCTCCACAGCAAGGGACGTAGGATTATGATGATGAAGAAGACACCAGGAAGAAAACCGTGTCCACTTCTGATGGTAACATTGCAGAGTGGCCGGTTTCCTGGAGGCATCCAGAACAGAACGAACGGGCAGAGATAAAAGAGTATCATTTGAAGTCAGCCTGAGAGATACCAGGCTGTCAGGTGCAGAGACTGGAGGTTGGGATGCAGAAGGGTCTCCTGATGTTGTGTGAGCAGAGAAGGAAATTGTGGAAGTAGAATAGGTTCCCTGGAACTGAGTTGAAGTAGAAGGGAGAACCAATGTTGCCTGGGCCACCGTGGCGCAATCAGAATCATGGTGGCCTGTTCCCTCTGGAGCTTGAACAAGGTCCTGAGCATGAGAGGCAGAGGAGGGAAAGCATACAGGAAGAGATTGGACCAATCCAGGAGAAATGCATCCGCTGCCAGACGGTGAGGAGAGTAGAGTCTGGAGCAGAAGTGGGGCAGCTGATGATTGTGAGGAGCTGCAAAGAGGTCTATCTGAGGAGTGCCCCACTGAGCGAAGATGGACCGCAGAGTAAAAGGATCGAGTGTCCACTCGTGAGGCTGGAGAATTCTGCTGAGCTTGTCCGCTAAGGAATTCTGTTCTCCCTGAATGTAGATAGCTTTTAGGAATAGGTGGTGATCTGTGGCCCAAGCCCAAATCTTCTGGGCTTCCTGGCACAAGAGGCGAGAGCCCGTCCCACCCTGCTTGTTGATGTAATACATCGCAACTTGATTGTCTGTGCACAGTAGAAGGACCTGAGGAAAGAGAAGATGCTGGAAGGCCTTGAGGGCATAAAACATCGCTCTGAGTTCCAGGAAGTTGATGTGATGTTTCATTTCCTGGGCTGTCCAAAGTCCTTGAGTTTGGAATTCGTTCAAATGAGCTCCCCAGGCATAAGGGGAGGCGTCGGTGGTGATGACAAGTTGATGAGGAGGTAGATGGAACAAAAGACCTCTGGAGAGATTTGAGGATATCAACCACCATTGTAGAGACTGATGAAGAGAGGAAGTCACAGATATGTGTCGTGAGCAAGGATCCATCGCTTGGGACCACTGGGTCGCTAGGGTCCATTGAGGAGTGCATAGGTGGAGACGTGCGAAGGGTGTGACATGAACTGTGGAGGCCATGTGACCCAAGAGTATCATCATTTGCTTGGCAGAGATGGAACATTGATGAAGCACCTGCTGACAGAGAGATTGAAGCGTTTGAAGACGGTTGAGTGGCAGGAACGCTCTCATGAGGACTGTGTCCAAGACAGCTCCGATGAATTGAAGCCTCTGAGTGGGGATGAGATGAGATTTGGGTAGATTGATCTCGAACCCCAGAAGTTGAAGAAAGAGGACGGTCTGGTTGGTGGCCTGAAGTACTGTCTGAGAAGAATTGGCTTTGATCAACCAATCGTCCAGATATGGAAAAACCTGAAGGTGGTGAGAGCGTAGAAAGGCAGCCACCACAATCAGACATTTGGTGAACACTCTTGGAGAGGAGGCCAGACCGAAGGGTAGCACCTTGTATTGGTAATGACAATGGTTGATCATGAAGCGGAAGTACTGTCTGGAGGTCAGATTGACCGGTATGTGAGTGTATGCTTCTTTGAGATCTAGGGAACATAGCCAGTCGCCTTGATTGAGAAGAGGATAAAGAGTAGCTAGAGAAAGCATCTTGAATTTCTCTTTGACCAAGCATTTGTTTAGATCGCGAAGATCTAGGATGTGTCTTAGATCTCCTGTCTTTTTGGGTTCCTCTTATCTAGAGGAACCACCTCTATAGCGTTCAGAAGGAGGAGGGATTGAACCTCTTGAAGAAGGAGGGAAGACCGAGGAGTGTTGAAAGCAGACTCTCTTGGCAGACTTTGGGCAGGAGGTGTCTGAAAGTTGAGAGAGTAGCCGTGGCGGATGATGTTGAGGACCCACAGGTCCGAGGTGATGATTTCCCAACGGCTTATGAAATGCATAAGGCGTCCTCCTATGGGCTGTGGAAGATGAGTAGAAGGAGGAAGACTGGCTATGTCCAGGAGAACCAAGTCAAAAGGGCTGAGTTGACTTTTGAGAAGGAGGAGGTTTCACTTGCTGTTGCTGCTGGGCAGGTAGAGCAGGTTGCCTCTGTTGTTGCCTCTGACGCCTGGGTTGTTGCTGTGTCTGAGGTAAGGGACGAGCCACAAACCTTCGTTGATAGGCCGATTGTTGACGAAAAGGCCTAGAAGGTGGGGTCTTCTTCTTTGTCTTAAGGAGAGTATCCCATCGAGTCTCATGAGCTGAAAGTTTCTGAGTAGTAGAGTCCATGGATTCTCCGAACAGCTCATCCCCTAAGCAAGGTGCATTGGCCAGTCGATCTTGGTGATTGACATCGAGTTCGGACACTCTGAGCCAGGCCAGTCGTCGCATAGCCACCGACATAGCCGTGGCTCTAGAGGTCAGCTCGAAAGTGTCATAGATTGATCTGACCATGAACTTGCGCAGTTGCAAGAGCGATGAAGAAGTTTGGCGAAAGGCTGATTTTTTACGGTCAGGGAGATATTTCTCAAAAGATGACAAACTTTGAATAAGATGCTTAAGATAAAAGGAAAAATGGAAAGCATAGTTTCCTGACCTGTTCGCTAGCATTGCATTTTGATACAGCCTTTTGCCAAACTTATCCATGGCCTTACCTTCCCTGCCAGGAGGGACAGAAGCATATACACTAGCCCCCGTGGATTTCTTTAAAGTAGACTCTACTAATAAAAACTCATGGGGGAGTTGAGGCTTGTCAAAGCCTGGAATTGGTATAACCTTATATAAGGAGTCCAGTTTACGGTGAGCTCCTGGAATGGTCAAGGGTGTCTCTAGGTTTTTGTAAAATGTCTCTCTTAAAATGTCATGGAGAGGTAGCTTGAGAAATTCCCTTGGAGGCTGGTCAAAGTCAAGAGCATCTAAAAATGCCTTGGATTTTTTGGATTCAGCCTCCAAGGGAATAGATAAAGAGTCACACATCTCTTTAAGAAAAGAGGTGAAAGAAGTTGCATCAGGTTTGGAAGACGGATCTAAACCAGAAGGATCCTCGTCCCCTGATGAACACTCTCCCTCAGAGAGGAAAGGCTCTTCTGAATCACCCCACAGATCAGGGTCCCTCACCTGAAAACTGCGGTCTCGTGACTCCGGTGTGGAGGGTTCTAGATGTCGAGTTTTATGAGTCGACTTACCAGACCTCTGTGAACCGGTACCGGGAGATGTTAAAGGTTGTGCCGGTGCCGAAGTTTGAACAGCCTGGTGTCTCGGTTCCGGTGCCAAGACTGGCATTGATACCGAAGAAGTGATGTGCCCCGGTATCGACAAAGTGGATGCCGATAAAGGGGCTGCTGCACCGCCGGTACCGGCGGCTCAGACCGGACCGGGACTGGAAGGCTCGGAGTCAAAAGAGCAGGGAGTAGCTGTTGGAGTTGTTCCTTTAGCTGGACCTGCAGGACTGCGGCAATGCGCTCGTCCAATGAAGGCACCGGTACCGCTTTTTTCTTCTGCGGTACCTTGGGTGCCGCTCTACACTCCAAAGAGGAACCCGATGTCGAGGGGCTAACCTCAATCGGAGCGGAGCGCTTCCGTGGGCGCCTTGTGGTCGGCAGGATTGGACTCGCTGCTACTGAGACCGGAGGACGCTCCAACGGGGAAGGCTTCTTAGCCGGCTTACCTGCGGGGTGTGACGCCGGCGCGGTGTCGACGAAGTAGGTGCCGACTGAGATGGGGCCGATGTCGGTGCCGGTGGTGCGGAATCAGACATCTCGGCGCCGAACAATAACTGCTGCTGTATCTGGCGGTTTTTAAGTGTTCTCTTCTTTAAAGTCGCACAGCGGGAGCAGGCAGACGCTCGATGGTCAGGACCAAGACACTGCAGACACCAGTTGTGTGGGTCTGTCAGTGAAATTGGTCATGCGCACCGCTGGCACTTTTTAAACCCGGGTTGAGGGGGCATGAAAGTGAATACGGCTTCTGCCAAATCGAAGGCCGAGGCCTCGATGATGGCAATAGGCCCCGCCGGGGCTAACCGAAAACTGAAGAAAAAAATTAAGTTTTTTTTTTTTTTTTTAAAGAAAAGAAAAGAAACAACGGAAATAAAATTTCCAAAAGGATTTACGCGAGCGGGAAGGCGATATTTACTAGAAAAAAGAACTTTCAACAGCCGTTGAAAGAAACGCGTCTTCTTAGCTCCGCGGAAACTAAGAAACTGGGAACCGCGCGCCTCCGTCGGGCGGGAAGGCACTCGCGCGTGCGCGGTGCGGCCTGCTAGAACTTTCCAAGTTCTTAGAGTGCAATCACTCTAAAATTGTCCGTACCGGGGCTCCGTCGGTGCTGTCACCCATCAGTCAAGAATATGCTGCTTGCTTGTCCTGGGATAAAACTCCATTCCCCAGATAAGCTACTCTTAGCTGTGTCCTTCTCCTCCACTGCCAATTCCAGACTTCGTTCCTTTCATCTGGCTGCCCCCTATGCCTAAAATAAATTATCTGAGTTTGTCCGCCACGCCCCTTCCCTTGTTTAAAAGCAACTGAAAAGCTATCTTTTTGATATAGCCTTCAATCCTTAACCCTACTCCTCTGCCCACCAACCCAGCTAGCTGATTAACCGTTCCCCTTAACTATATCCATGATATCCTGTTTGTCTGTTTAGATTGTAAGCTCTTTTAAGCAGGGACTGTTTTCTTCTTCTTTGTGACTCTGTACAGCACTGCATACATCTGGTAGCACTATAGAAATAATTAATAGTAGTAGTAATAATGAGGGAGTTAATATGGATTCAGCCAAGGGAAATCTTGGCTCACCAATTTGCTTAATTTCTTTGAAGGTGTAAATAAACATGTGGATTAAGGTGAGCTAGTTGATGTAGTGCATCATGAGAGACTCCTGAGAAAATTAAAAAGCCATGGGATAGGAGGCATTGTTCTGCTGTGGATGGGAACTGGTTAATAGAAAACAGAGGGTTAAATCACCTTCCCAGACCACTCTAAACTAAATTGCCTTATACAGGATACAAATCATGCAAGTCTGCCTGGTCCTAGCCTTAGTTCTTCAATTTATACCATTCATATTCTAATTAGAGATCCTCTGTGTCCATCCCACACTTTTTTGAATTCTGTCATCGTTTTACTCTTCACCACTTCACTCGGAAGGGCATTCTAGGCATCCAGCACTCTCCATGAAAAAGAATAACATTACTCCTGCAATCTCAATTTATGCCCTCTAGTTTTACTATTTTCCCTTCTCTGGAAAAGATTTAGTTCTATATAATAACTTTCAAGCATTTAAACATCTATATAATAATATCAGCCCGTCTGTGAGGGGATCAGGGATCCTCCCTCACCAGTGCTGCAAATGTACTGTTGGGCAACAGGGGGAGCTAGCACAACAGTAAGTAGACTCCAAGTCCCGGAAGGCACTGAGCCACACTGGGAAGATGATGCAGTCTAGCTGAAGCAGAGGGGTGGGACTCAGCTAGAAAGAAGGATAAAATGCCCTAGCAGGGAGCTAATCAGAGAGGTCCCAGAGGAAGAGACCTCTACAGAGAAACCTTTCCTTGGTGTAGGCTGGAAGGAAGCCCTGGAAGGGCTGATAAGAGGTTTCCAGAGAGAGAAGCCTGCTATATGGATTGAAGACTTCAATGTTAAAGGTGCTGGCTAAGGTAAGCCAACCTCATCATTTGAATATTGTAGAACTCAATGTCCTGTGATAAATGAAGACTGAAATGTGGAACTGAATTATGTTCTAAGAGTTAAGTCATTGGTTTGCTTTCTCTGAGCCTATGAGGAAACAGACTCAGGTCTGGAGAAAAATAAAAGTTTTGTTGCACCTTTTAAAGTGTTTTGGGTGAATGTATACAGAGTTCAGGAAAACCCGTATTGGACTCTATCACACTGTCCCTCCTTTCCTCTAGAGTATATACATAGACACAGTTACCTATGTATGTCAGGACAGCCAGAAAAGAACTTCCCGCTCAGCTGTAATTGTTCTACTTCTAAATAAACACCTCTCCCATCTCTCTTACTCTATCAGCATTGCTCTCAGCATACAAGTTAATTCAGCCAATACACACAGAGGGCCATATTCTATTTATGGTGCTTACCACGATTCTGTAAAAGGTACCTTATAGAATCACGCTAAGCACCAGCGCACAACCATTAAGGCCAAGGAAAACCAGGCCTAAATCCCTGTGCTTAACTTGGGCACAAATTGGGCATATTCCATAACAGTGTGCATACATTTTAGGAACACTCACAATCTGCACATGCTCCTCCTCTGGCCACACCCCCTTTTCAGATCCACAATAGAACTGGTGCACAGTTAACAAGTTGTGCATATAACTTTTAAATTAATCCAATTAGCACCATTTACAAGGTGCTAATTGCCAATCACCAGCACTTATTAGGCTTATCAAACAATTTAGGGCTAGATTCACTAAAGGATAGTGAGTCAGTTGATGTTGGCCGATTTTAAAATAGCAATTGATTCACTATCAAGTTTGCATGCTGAGTTGGGGCAGACCCTGACAGTAGTGTGAGGAGAAGCAGCCTCCTGTCACTGCTGTCAGGGCTTCGGCTTTTTTTTTAATCGGGCAGTTATTTTGCGTGTATTACACACACAAAGTAACTGCTCAATTAAAAAAGTCCCCCCCCCCCCCCCGAAGTGGTTTCTCACTCCCCAAACCCCCCAAAAATGCCCCCTCAAAATGCAGCCCTGCTGAAAAACAACAGGCAGGAAGGATGCCAACTCCCTCCTGCCATCCCAAACCCAGCTTGGCTGGGCCCGACCCAGCCCACCTCCCTCCCCATACCTATAGCTATGCCGGAAGGCTGGGCCCGGCCCACCCCCTCCTCCTCCCCGCACCTTTAAAATCGTTGGGAGCAAGAGGGGTGCTCAGTCCCTCTTTCTCCAGGCCTCCTCTGACACCAACTGCGGCCTTAGGTCACGCCCCAGTGCATCATGTGAAGCACAGGGAGGGGCCTAAGGCCCTGATTGGCAGAGGTGCCTTAGGCCCTCCCTTGGGAAGAGCCTGTGGCGCCTCAGCCAATCAGGGACTTCCTTAGGGAGGATTCTAAGGAAGTCCCTGATTGGCCTCCAGTTAGATAAAAGTGCCCACATAAACAGAGAAAGTCAACATCTCCATATGAGGTTGCCATGTCTCAGGCTAAGCAAACCACTGTGGAGCATGTTCTAATACTGGCAAAGACAATTTGATGGTGGTTCTCCATCCTAGCATGACTTGCCTCCTGGCCTTGTTGTTCTTTCTCTGGGCATCTGATGTCAAAGTCCTGCATTTTTACGTCATATTCCTGGTAACTCCTAGAAAAATATAGCTTGTGTTCTTTTGTAATGAGTAACAAACTGCTAGTAAATTCCATCTAAAAGAGAAAATAAATCCTATCCACGAAGCACAAAACCTGTATGTCCCCAGGTTTAGGAAAGGGTGCAAAAAAAAAATAAAATAAAAACCCAGCGTGGATAACAAATGCAGTGAGAAAGGCGATAAGTGACAAGAAAACATCATTTAGAAAATGGAAAAAGGACCAAACTAAGGACAACCAGAAGGAGCACCAAAAGGACTGTCACCGAGTGGTTAGGAAAGCAAAAAGAGAATATGAGGAGAGACTGGCGGGGGAAGCAAAAAACTTCAAACCATTCTTCAGGTATGTGAAGGGGAAACAACCAGCCAGGGAGGAAGTGGGACCTTTGGACGATGGAGACAGGAAGGGAGTGGTTAAGGAGGATAAAGAGATAGCTGACAGGTTAAACAAGTTCTTCTCGTCAGTCTTCACGAGAGAGGACACATCCAACAAATATGCATTCGACAAATATGCAACCTATCCTTAAAAACTGGAGAGATTCCGGAAGACTGGAAACTAGCAAATGTCACGCCCATCTTCAAGAAAGGCTCAAGGGGAGACCCAGGAAACTACAGGCCGGTGAGCTTGACTTCGGTCCCGGGAAAGATGATGGAAGCGCTGATTAAAGACAGCATCTGGGAACACATCAAAAACACTGGGCAGCTAAAGCCGAGCCAGCATGGCTTCTGCAAGGGCAGGTCATGCCTCACAAACTTGTTATACTTCTTTGAGGGGGTAAACAGCCAGGTGAATAAAGGGGAATCTATAGACATCATTTACCTTGACTTTCAAAAAGCCTTCGACAAGGTACCACATGAAAGACTGCTAAGGAAGCTATGGAACCACGGGGTGCAAGGGGAGGTCCACCGATGGATCAAAAACTGGCTGGCAGACAGGAAATAGAGGGTTGGAATAAAGGGCCATTACTCAGTGGGTCATGAGCGGAGTTCCGCAGGGGTCGTGCTGGGACCGCTCCTGTTCAATATATTTATTAACGACCTGGAGGCAGGAACAAAATGTGAGGTTATTAAATTTGCGGATGACACCAAACTATACAGCAGGGTTGAAAACACGGAGGACTGCAAAAATCTCCAAAAAGATCTGACAGCGCTGGAAGAGTGGGCCAAAAAGTGGCAAATGAGCTTCAACATAGGAAAATGCAAGGTCATGCATGTAGGGAAAAAGAACCCGATGTTCACTTACAAAATGGGGGGATCACCGCTAGGGGTGAGTAACCTTGAAAGAGACCTGGGAGTGATGGTAGACACTAGAGAATGACACGGTGACAAAATTCATCACCGTTCCCGTCCCCGCGGATAACCGCGGGAATTAATCCCATGTCATTTTCTAGTGTCTATTTCAATCCTAATCCTTCTACACCAGCATTCTTCAAAGCAAAGCTTGCGGGTCAGTGGTTGAGGCCATTCGTACTCTGATTCTTCCCTCTCTCCTCAAAGAATGACATGAAGATGGTTTCCCGCGGTTATCCGCGGGGACGGGAACGGTGATGAATTTTGTCACCGTGTCATTCTTTAGTAGACACATCATTGAAGGCGTCGGCGCAGTGCGCCACGGCCTCAAGGAAGGCAAACAAAATGTTGGGTATCATTAAGAAGGGTATCACGACCAGGACGAAAGAAGTCATCCTGCCACTGTATTGTGCAATGGTGCGCCCGCACCTGGAGTACTGTGTCCAGTACTGGTTGCCGTACCTCAAGAAGGACATGGCGGTACTCGAGAGAGTCCAGAGAAGAGCAACCAAGCTAATAAAGGGTATGGAGGACCTCTCATATACTGACAGACTGAAAAAGCTGGGGCTTTTCTCCCTGGAAAAGCGGAGACTTAGAGGAGACAAGATAGAAACCTTCAAGATCATAAAGGGCATAGAAAGAGTAGACAGGGACAGATTTTTCAAATTATGGGGAACCACAAGTACAAGGGGGCACTCAGAGAAATTGAAAGGGGGAAGGTTTAGAACAAACTCCAGGAAGTTCTTTTTCACCCAGAGGGTAGTGGATACATGGAACGCGCTACCGGAAGATGTGATAAGCAGGAGCATGCTACAGGGCTTCAAAGAAGGTTTGGATAGGTACCTGGAAGACAAAGGGATTGAGGGGTACAGATAGGAGTAGAGGTAGGTTATAGGGATAGGATTAGAGAATTAGAGGCAGTTACAAAATCAGTCAGGGACACTGTTCAGGCAATTAGGCCTGATAGGCCGCCGCAGGAGCGGACCGCTGGGCAAGATGGACCTCTGGTCTGTCTCAGCGGAGGCAACTTCTTATGTTCTTAATATCCCAGAACCCGAGGAGAACATAAACGGAGACCATGATGAAAAGCTGGTCCAAATAGAATTAAGCAAAGAGGATGTTCTCAGACAGATAAACAGACTAAAGAGCGACAAATCACCAGGTCCGGACGGCATCCACCCAAGGGTATTAAAGGAACTGAGAAACGAGATAGCGGAAACACTACATCAAATTTGTAACCTATCCTTGAAAACTGGGGAGATCCCAGAGGACTGGAAAATAGCCAATGTCACACCCATCTTTAAGAAGAGATCAAGGGGTGACCCGGGAAACTACAGGCCGGTGAGCTTGACCTCGGTTCCGGGAAAGATGATGGAAGCATTGGTCAAGGACACAATCTACGAACACATAGAAAACAATGGACAACTGAAGGCGAGCCAGCACGGCTTCTGCAAGGGAAGGTCATGCCTCACGAACTTACTGTATTTCTTTGAGGGAATAAACAGCCAGGTGGATAAAGGGGAATCCATAGACATTATTTACCTTGACTTCCAAAAGGCCTTCGACAAGGTAAACATAGAAACATAGAAATAGACGGCAGATAAGGGCCATGGCCCATCTAGTCTGCCCACCCCAATGACCCTCCCCTACCTTTCTCTGTGAATAGATCCCACGTGTCTATCCCATTTGGCCTTAAAATCAGGCACGCTGCTGGCCTCAATAACCTGAAGTGGAACACTATTCCAGCGATCAACCATCCTTTCAGTGAAAAAGAATTTCCTGGTGTCCCCGTGCAGTTTCCCGCCCCTGATTTTCCACGGATGCCCCCTTGTTGCCGCGGGACCCTTGAAAAAGAAGATATCTTCTTCCACCTCGATGCGGCCCGTGAGATACTTGAATGTCTCGATCATGTCACCCCTCTCTCTGCGTTCCTCGAGTGAGTACAGCTGCAACTTATCCAGCCGTTCCTCGTACGGGAGATCCTTGAGTCCCGAGATCCTTGAGTCCCCTTGGACTGGGAATAGTACCCTTGGACTGGAAAACAGCTAACGTCGTTCCTCTGCACAAAAAAGGTTGCAGGACAGAGGCTGCGAATTACAGACCGGTAAGTCTCACATCGGTAGTGAGTAAACTCATGGAGACACTCATCAAATGCAAATTAGACATGATACTAGACGAGGAGGAACTACGCGATTTCCACCAACATGGATTCACCAAGGGTAGGTCCTGGATTTGGGTGAGTCCCTAGACGTCGTGTACTTGGACTTCAGCAAAGCTTTTGATAGCGTCCCCCACCGCAGGCTATTGAGCAAAATGAAATCGATGGGATTAGGTGAAACACTTACAGCATGGGTTCACGATTGGCTGAGTGGTAGACTTCAGAGGGTGGTTGTTAATGGTACCATCTCTAAAACGTCGGAAGTAGCCAGTGGGGTGCCGCAGGGCTCGGTCTTGGGCCCGATCCTGTTCAACATATTTGTAAGAGACATGACTCAAGGGCTTCAAGGTAAAATAACATTATTCGCTGATGATGCCAAACTATGTAATATTGTGAGTAACGGCAATCTGACTGACTGCATGATGCAAGACCTGCTTTTGTTGGAACAGTGGTCCTCGACCTGGCAGCTTAGCTTCAACACTAACAATTGCAAGGTCATGCATCTTGGCAACAATAATCCGTGCAGAACATACACATTGAATGGAGAAACCTTAGCAAGGACTGCCGCAGAACGGGATTTGGGGGTGATCATCAGCGAAGACATGAAAACGGCCAAACAAGTGGAGAAGGCTTCATCTAGGGCTAGGCAAATGCTGGGTTGTATCCGGAGAAGTTTTGTTAGTCAGAAGCCCGACGTCCTAATGCCTTTGTACAGAACCATGTGAGGCCTCATCTGGAGTACTGCGTACATTTCTGGAGGCCACATTACCGCAAAGATGTGCTGAGAATCGAGTCGGTACAGTGAATGGCCACCAAGATGGTCTCAGGGCTCAAAGATCTATCATACGAAGAAAGGCTGAACGAATTGCGGCTATACTCTCTCGAGGAACGTAGGGAGAAAGGGGACATGATTGAAACGTTTAAGTATGTCACTGGTCGCATCAAGGTAGAAGATGATGTTTTCCTTCTTAGGGACTCTCGGCCACAAGAGGACACCCGCTGAAAATAAAGGGCTGGAAGTTTCATGGCGACACCAGGAAGTACTTCTTCACTGAAAGAGTGGTGGATAGCTGGAATAAGCTCCCAGTACAGGTGGTTGAGGCCAGTAGCGTGCCAGTTTTTAAGAACAGTTGGGATGCTCATGTCGGATCTCTACGAGGGAAAAGGTAATCAGAGAGCGATTAACTAGGGGGGGTGGGTCAATGGAGTGGGCAGACTCTATAGGCCTTGGCCCTTTTCTGCCGTCACTTTCTATGTTTCTATCCGGGTGGCCATTCTCTGGACCGACTCCAGTCTCAGCACATCATTATGGTAATGCGGCCTCCAGAATTGCACACAGTATTCCAGGTGGGGCCTCATCATGGATCTATACAATGGCATAATGACTTCAGGCTTACGGCTGACGAAACTCCTGCGTATGCAACCTATGATTTGCCTTGCCTTGGATGAAGCTTGTTCCACTTGATTGGCAGTCTTCATGTTCTCACTGACGAGAACATGAAGACTGCCAATCAAGTGGAGCAAGCTTAGGAAGCTGTGGAGCCACGGGGTGCGGGGGGATGTCCACCGATGGATCAAACACTGGCTGGCAGGCAGGAAACAGAGGGTTGGAGTAAAGGGCCATTACTCAGACTGACAATGGGTTACGAGCAGAGTTCCACAGGGGTTGGTGCTGGGCTCGCTCCTGTTCAATATATTTATTAACGACCTGGAGACGGGGACGAAATGTGAGGTTATTAAATTTGCTGATGACACCAAACTCTGCAGCAGGGTTAGAAACACGGAAGACTGCGAAGACCTGCAAAGAGACATAACGAGGCTGGAAGAGTGGGCAAAAAAGTGGCAAATGAACTTTAATATAGAGAAATGCAAGGTCATGCACATAGGGAAAAAGAACCCGATGTTCAGCTATAAAATGGGGGGATCATTGCTAGGGATAAGTAACCTTGAAAGACATCTGGGGGTGATGGTGGACACAACATTGAAAGCATCAGCACAGTGTGCGACAGCCTCAAAGAAAGCGAACAGAATGTTGAGTATCATTAAAAAGGGTATCACGACCAGGACGAAGGAAGTCATCATGCCGCTATATCGTGCAATGGTGCGCCCATATCTGGAGTACAGTGTCCAGTACTGGTCGCCGTACCTCAAGAAGGACATGGCAGTACTCGAGAGAGTCCAGAGAAGAGCAACCAAGCTAATAAAGGGTATGGAGGACCTCTCATATACTGACAGACTAAAAAAGCTGGGGCTTTTCTCCCTGGAAAAGCGGAGACTTAGAGGAGACATGATAAAAACCTTCAAAATCCTGAGGGGCATAGAGAAGGTGGACAGGGACAGATTCTTCAGACTGTGGGGAACCACAAGTACAAGGGGTCACTCGGAGAAATTGAGAGGGGACAGGTTTAGAACAAATGCGAGGAAGTTCTTTTTTACCCAGAGGGTGGTGGACACATGGAACGCGCTTCCGGAAGTTGTGATAGGCCAGAGCACACTACAGAGTTTCAAGGAAGGTTTAGATAGATTCCTAAAGGATGAGGGGATTGAGGGTTACAGATAGATGTAGAGGTAGGTTACAGAAATGGTCAAGAACTACTTCACAGGTCACAGACCTGATGGGCCGCCGCGGGAGCGGACCGCTGGGTGCGATGAACCTCTCGTCTGAGTCAGTGGTGGCAACTTCTTATGTTCTTTGCTGTTATCCTATATTAATTAATTAATTATCCCCCTCCTCCCTCCAAAAATATACATACAGGCTATGTCACTGTAACGAGCCGAGTGGTCATTTCCCCATCACGTTGCCAGGACCTGCAGTGCTCCGGGCCAGGTTTTCTAACAACCCTATTTGTATTCACACACATATACACTTCTAAACACTCTTGAAGGTATAAGGAAAAATTATGTTCTTACCTGTTAATTTTCTTTCCTTTAGACGCAGTAGATGAATCCAGAGACTAACATCTACCAGCAGGTGGAGAGAGAAACTGATTAACAGGTGGTCCTCTTAGCTGGCACTCCTCCTGTATTGGCAGTATTGCTTCTTGCCCAAGCATCCAGAACTTGTAATCTGCTTAGCATGTAAAAAACTTCTTTCCCATAATAAAGTCCAAAGGTAATAATACAGAATACAACTACCAACTATAACGAAACCTCTGAAACTCGCAAAAGATAAACCAACCTGCAAAATGTAGAAAGGATGGGGCTCTGGATTCATCTGCTGCGTCTAAAGGAAAGAAAATTAACAGGTAAGAACATAATTTTTCCTTCCTTTGCAACAGCAGCAGATGAATCCAGAGACTGGTGGGATACTGTAACAAAGCAATCCTCAATCCAGGTGGGAAACAAACCCCGCCTCTATAATGACTGAAGCCCCAAAAGTAGCTTGCACAGTCTCTGACATCCTCAATCGTACCATGCTTATAAAATGCCTTCTTAAAAGCATAGACAAATGGCTGCCAAGGAAAACCTCTGGACTCAATCCAAGAAGGTGGCAGTGGTCGAGGTGAAAGTGCATGAAGCTCATGCAGGAACCGCTTCCCTGCCATACAGAAAGCGGAAGCCAAGATCCCCTTGAGGCCTCAAGCGATGGGCGCTTTGGTCGCTCCCAAAGCTTTGTTGTACCTCGCGAAGAAGACAAAAAGGAAGAGTCAAAGTTCTAAGAAACACCATGAAGAGAAGCACGCGCCCCTCCAGTCCTCCTCCCAGAAAGCAGGAAGGAATAGGAAGAGTGACTGAAATGCAATGAAGATATCACCTGAGGAAGAAACAATGGTACTACACTATCCGACACCACAGAATCTGCAATACATAAAAAAAAGGATCCCTGGAGAAAGCTTACAATGGAGAAACTCACCTAAATGGAGTCATGGCTACAAGAAACACCGTTTGCAATGCCCCTCCGTTACAGCGTCAGAAGACAAAACGGTATGTGTTTGAAATTCTGAATAATTATCTTAAGTGTCTACCCTAGATAGGGTATCAACACCGATGAACGAATATGCTATACTATCATCAGGAACCGAACTACAGCTGACTGATAAGCAAGCGAAGAATAAGACACCTGTCTGCTTAAAACATGAAAGGTTGCCAACCAAAGAAGGGAAGTAAATGCTAAGCTCGTGGTCACACCCCTGATGAAAAAAGAAAACACAAGACATAGAAGCATAGAAGAAGTATAGAAGGGCTAAATACCAGGAGAACTGCCTAAGACTCAAAAGAACCCCTCCAGACACTAGCGTAAGCCGCACATATAGACATCTGTTTTGCCTGGAATAAAGGAGAAATAATTCTTACGCCTCGGCTGTGACGAAGAGCTAGGCCTGAATACGACAGTGAGACAAATGGTCAGGTCGATGAATCCCTGGGTGAACAAATCCGAAGACACTGAGAACAACAACGGCTCGCCCACCAACAAACCCCTCTGACCCACATGCCATGGCGTGGCAAAACCGGAGCTACAAATATCATCATGTCGTAAAAGCGAGCCATGAGAAGGCAGTATGCAAGCATTGATCTAGGGAAACACTTAAAGAAGAGTACCCAGAGGTCAGAAAAGAGCAAACGCAGCTACGCACTCTGACTCCCTCGGACTCACGCTCACTGAGCCCGCTTAAGAAGTGAAAAGCTGGCATTTCAAGATAAGGTGAGGAAGTATAGTTCAAGGAGATGTCATCTCTACACAAGAAGCTGGAGCTCCTGAGCGGAGAGTTTGCAATGCTCGGGACGTAGAAGACCCTTGCTGAGTAAGCATGTGGAAACATGTGAAATGGTTTGGGGTTTTTTAATTTTTTTTTTTTGATCTCGCAATTTTTGATCTAACCCTTAATATAATTGAGAAAACATCTAATCCGTACATGGACCTTTTAGCTTGCCAACTCTCAAGCACCACACTAAAAGACACACTAAACTGCATGCTCTGCTACATAGCGCCGGGAAACTGGTCTTTAACAAGAACTGAAGTGGAAGACTTCATATACCAAAACTCACTAATAGCAACCTACATCCTACTCCTAGGAGACCTAAACCTACATCTAGATGATCAATCATCCAAACAAGTAGACAACTTTCTCTCATTTCTCAAAGCCCTATCCTTCCAAATGCTAAATCCACAAACAACTCATGAAAAAGGCCACCAACTTGATATTGCAGCCTTCATGACCCACCAACCATCCTTAACAGAAATTCATACATCTAACGGAACATGGTCCAGATCCATCTGGTCAGACCACTACACCTACACTTTCAACATCAACTGGACCAAAAACAACAAAAAAACTATAACAAAACTCAATAAAGTATCATACACCTCATGCAAACACATCGAACCCTCCATATTTTAGTCTAAAATAGATGAAACTATTCTAGAAAACAACCCCGAGGACTTCATCTTACATTGGGAAAGACTATGCTCCAACACCCTTGATGATTTAGCCCCACTGCAAACCAAATCCAGACCCAGCAGGAGATCAGATAAATGGTTCGACTCCGAACTGCTACAACTCAAAAGACAATGTAGATGACTAGAGAGAAAATGGAGAAAATCTAACTCGGATCATACAAAATCCGCCTGGAAAAAAATCAACAAACAATACAAATCACAATTAAAGGACAAGAGAAAAGCACACTACACCAACCTAATAGGCACTGAAACCCAAGACACCAAAAAACTATTCCAAATTCTAAAAACCCTAACCGACACCAAACCCTACCTGACCACTAACAATACTACCCCCCCTCAGCCACTCTATTAGCAGAACACTTCCAAAATAAAATTATCAATGCAAGAGCTACCCTCAATGACACCTCTACCCATCCTAACAAATTCACAATTCTCCCCATAGATAGGGATTCTACTGCAGCAGAAAGAATATGGTCTCAATTCCCCAACATACAATGGCCTGAATTCAACAAATACTACAAAAAATACAGCCATGCATCCTGTGACCTCAACAACTGCCCACCATATCTCCTAAAAACATCCAGCACAAAATTCCGCGCTCTTCTTCTAAACTGGATACAAATCTCGCTAATAAATGGCCACTACCCTACCAACCTCAGCAAAATCATCCTCAAAGACCCCAAAGGACCGATAGACCAAACAGCCAACTACAGACCCATTGCATCTAATCCACTCTACGTCAAAATAATAGAAGTTGCCAAATTCCTCTCCAATTACCTAGAAAACCATAACATACTCCATCCCACACAATCCGGCTTCAGAAACAACTTCAGCACGGAAACACTACTAGGATCTCTCTTGGACACAGCCAGACAACATCTCAGCACAAGAAAAAAAATGATGCTCATACAACTAGACCCTACTGCTATATTCGACTTGGTGGACCATAACATTCTACTACAAATCCTGGATACAATAGGTATCACAGATAAAGTATACACATGGTTTGAAGGATTCCTTAAATCAAGAACCTACAGAGTAAAATCTGACAAACAAAAATCTGAACCTTGGTCAAACCCCTCCGGAGTTCCCCAAGGATCCCCTCTATCCCCGACTCTCTTCAATCTCTATACAGCCTCCCTCAGCTCTCACCTGGACAAACAAGGCATAACCTCCTACAGCTATGCCAATGACATTACCATTCTCATACCCTTCGATCAACCTGAACTCTCCATGACGAACACAATATACCAAACATTAAAATCAATAGCAACCTGGATGAAAGATTACAAACTGAAATTGAACCCAGATAAAACAAAATTCATCCTCCTAGAAAACAACAAAATACCAACCATAACCAACATTGAAATCAACGCAATCAACTACTCCATACAAACCACCCTAAAACTGCTAGGAATAACTATCGACAGATGCTGCACCATGCAACCGCAAATCAATAAAACAATACAAAAGTCATTCTTAGTCATGAGAAACTTAAGACAAGTTCGGAAATTCTTCAAGAAAACTCAATTCCAGCTCATAGTTCAGTCTTTAATACTAGGCCTACTTGACTACTGTAATATCCTCTACCTCCCATGCCCTACAACCATAACAAAACAACTACAAACTATCCAAAACACAGCACTAAGACTCACCTACTCATTAAAGAAACATGATCACATTACAGAAGCATATCTCCAATCGCACTGGCTTCCGATCCCAGCAAGAATACAATTTAAATTCTACTGCCTACTATTTAAGACTTTATACGGAGACAGTCCAAACTACCTGAATAACCGCCTCATCCACAACACCGCAGCCAGACATAGGAAAACTCACACCCCATTCTCATACCCCCCAATTAAGGAGGTCAAACGGAAAAAACTATTTGATGGCCTCCTGGCCACTCAAGCAGCCAAACTAGACAACCAAATCGCCAATCTACTGACGGCATCCCTCGACTACAAGACTTTTAGAAAAGAAATAAAGACCATAATCTTCAAGAAAACTCTGAAAAAAGAAATAATACCACAAGTCTCAAACTCCACCTCTCACTAAAGCCAACTACCCCAAACAAATAACCTTACCCATTTCTTACTCTCTTTGAAAATGACCAATTTTTTTTTTTTTTTTTGTAAGTTCTTGTTGTAATACATCTTGGATAATTCTTTTGTAATCCGCCTTGAACTGCAAGGTAATGGCGGAATAGAAATCCCTAATGTAATGTAATGTAATTTGAGACACTGAGAGAAGAGGAAGATAAGGTACCACCTACCGAAACATAACCATTGCTTAGACCAGCAACCGAAGAATCCGCACACTTCTGCGGCGGCTGAAAAAATGCAACTGCCAAGATGCTATCCTACAATTCCCTCTTTGAAGGATGGCCTGAAAATCTGGAAACGCTAGACTGAACGTCCATAATTTCAGAAGAGCAAGCGAACACTGAGCCTCTTACTGAGACCAGATTCCTAACGCTGAGCCTGGAAGGAACCGAGCCTCCTAACCACAAAGACTGGAAACCATGGTGACTATAAGATGGCCCATTGATAATTGTGGCATGCCTTTGAAAAAAATCATTTCGCTGAGCCACCAACTTATACTGAACGATGGATAAGGAGTCCATTAGACACTATGGGTGCAGCCTCCTACACCGGGCACTGTCGGCACAGAAGCCAAAGCTGCAGCGTGCTGACGTGAAATCCAACCGAAGGCCCCATTTTCAGAAATGCCACCATGGATTCTAGAACTTGTATATAATCCTATACTCTCGGTCTGAGTGACTGAAGAAAAAAGACAAACCTGAGACTGGAAGTGGTCACCCTGCATGTTGAACAATCCTACGAGATGTTCCAATGACTATCACAGGACAAGAGAGGTCTGTTGGGGATTCAAAGATTGAAATAGATAAATCCCTCATTTGTGTCACCGCCAAACTGACCTGCCTGGAAGGCACCTGAATTAACTGGACGATGAAGGATGTATTTTAGTCCCCTTGTTGCGACAAAACGCCACAACCACTACCATCACCTTTGAACCCATCCTTGGAGCCATTGCTAGGGCAAATGGCATCCGCCGAAAGCGATAGCGCCTGGCCAAGGGGTTAAAAGTGAAGACACCGCAGATATGGTGACCACACAGGAATATGTAACCAATCTTATTTGAGATTCAGTGTTGAAGAGAACTCTCCCAGTTGAACCAATGTAGGAATCATGAAATATACGGTGCCCCCCCAGAAAGAATCTGTGAGAGGAAAAATGTATTCAAATTGTTATCATCCTGAATAATGTCCAAAGTCCATTTTTGAGAAGTCCTAAAGAGCTAGCAGAGGGAGACAAGAAAATAACTTTTCTGCGCAAAATTTAGCTTTAGCGGTGAAAAAATTGAGACAACTAGGAGAATAAAAGAGCCTACCTGGCCTATACCGGAAAAGATAGGCAGGATGGAGGGTACGGAAAGGAACTTGTCCAACCCATACGCCCCTAAAAGGAAAAGCACACTAAATGAAAGCTAGAAATGCCTCTGCCGCCCAAAGGCCGAAGAGCTGCACTTCGCCACCACAACAGCAAGAACCCAAACCCAAAGAAAAATCCTAGGGATGGAACCAACTGTCAAGTTATTGAATCCATGATTGCCACTCCTCCATTATTATATCATATTAAATTGATGCCGCCTATCCTGCCAATACCTTTAAGGTCTAGGAGGTTTACAACAAGAGTCAGCCTAGGCATGTCCATGGAGAATACATGGTTAATAGATTAAGTATGTGGCGGGATCAGGGAGGGTCAATCAGGATTAGTGAGATCATGTGACAAATTTCTTGAATAGAATCCGGAAAAGAGGACATCTGGGACACCACTGCAATGACAGGTTGTCAAGAGTGAGGCGCTATCAATACAATGGAGATATATTGAATACAATATTCGCCAGCATCGCCACTCAGACTTCCTCACTTATGGGCCAGATTTGAAAAGAGAGCCTGCATGCTGTGCAGCTACAGAAAGAAATGGAGTGGAGTAGCATTTGTCATAAAATAAGGGGACGCTGTAAAGGCCTGTGCAAAAGCATAAGAACATGAAAAGCATAGGAAAGAAAGAAAGTTATTCCCCCCTACCATAAGCGAACAAGTTCCGCCAGGTCACCTTGAACTACCGCCCAAAACTGTTCCAATCCAAAACTCCTACTAGTAACCAATTCTATAGCACCACCAGACTCATGCAGTGCTGCACAGATGCACAAAAAAGCATGAAAATATGCAATGCTGTATATCCTTGCCATGCATGGACCCCGGAAGGAAGGAAGAGAAACCCCTGAACAGAGGACTCTCTTACTTCTGATCGCACTCTGCAGTGCTCTGCCTTCTGCTGACACAGTCCAGAAATAAGCAGTAACTGGGAGCAGGGAACAGTACCGAGTTTCCCTCTAAAATGCCCTCAGGCAGATCAGAATGAGCCACAATGAAGAAGAAGTGGCTGCGACTCAAATGTCAACTCATGAGAACCAAAGAACCCACTGAGCCTGCCTGCAGCAATAACAGCAAAGCCTTCCCGATTGATTACAACAAGAGAGATATGAGAGATTCCGCTGTACCTTGAATCAAGGCTGCGCCGGAGAACAAGAAGAGCGCCAATGCAACGGCACTTTCCAGGGAAATAACACCCCGCGCACGTGGGTAAGGCCCAGGGCTGCCGATCCCATACCAAAGTAGCCGCGGAGCAGCCAAAACACACCGCCCCCAAGTGCAGATTTCTGTAACTACAGCGCCCCGCCTCACATGAAGAGGAGCTGGGTGCCGCGGACAATTGCGCGGGAAAAGGCAGCGGCAACGGCTGTGACTAGAAATTTCTTCCCCATAGCTTTTGTTCAACGGCCCCCATGGAGGTCCTAAGATGTTCAGTGCCTCCCACAGCACGAACACCTTTGCACTGCCTCTGCTGCCTTGCTTACAACTTAAACTTGCACAGCCCACACAAAGTACCTCACGAAAGAGAGATAAACCGGCAGACAGTATAAACCTCGAAAAATGAAACGTCTCACACACAAACTCCCATACACAAACCGGCAAACACAATGAATAAACTGAAAGTGTACTCACCCGCACTGACAGAAAAGTTGTCTAAACCAGTAGAAACGAGAAACAAAGGAAAACTAAAATTCCTCTAACCCAAACTGCCAGGAAATCGACAAGACTGGTAGTCAGAAAAGAACAGTCCAGCTACAGCAACATTGTTCTCTCTCTCTCTCTTTTTTTTTTTCATTTGGGAAAGAAGAAAAATTGAGAGAGAATTATCAATACCCCTCAATACACCGGAGGGAAGGGTGGAGCAGGGACCTGGGGGGAGGGCCCAAGTATAACTCCCAAAGTTGGCACCGTTCAGCCGTACACCCCTGTCTCACTGAAGAGAAACCTCAACAGGAGAAACAGAATGGTCATCTCACTGAAGAGAAACCTCAACAGGAGAAAATAATTGCCCTGTCACAGCCAGAATCCAGGAGCTAGTTGAAAAGCGACCATCACCTGCTGAGAGATAGAGCATACTGCCGATACAGGAGGAGTGCCAGCCAAGAGGACCACCTGTTAATCAGTTTCTCTATCTCCACCTGCTGGTAGATGTGTGCTATCCCACTAGTCTCTGGATTCATTTGCTGCTGTTGCAAAGGAATGAACACTTTTATTGGTGTACAGGACCTGAGTCTGTTCCTTCCCAAGCTCAGAGAAACCAAAACTCTATACTTTAAGTTCAGTCTCTTAGTCCAGTTTAACAGTTTGTTCTATATAAAGTAAGAATTCCCATTCAGTGTTTATTCAATCAGCTCTCAGCAATTTCAGCCACACCAGACATTAGCTGTTCCTTTCACAGCAGTGTTAGGCTCTTCAGCAGATAGCCTCAACCAAATAAACATTGGCTTACCGTAGCCAGCACTTTTCCTGTCCAAGCTTCCCTCGGGGTTCTCCTTAACCCACAGCTTCTGAGCCTTCTCTGCTCTCACCTTCCCACAGGTGACCCTCTCCTAAGGCCTCTCATGGGGACCTCCCAGAATGAATCCCAGACAGGGTACATGAAGCTCTTCCTGCCTGGGTTCCCCCCATGTCTCAGCAGGGTAGCCTATTCATGCAATTCAGCGCCACTTGCTGGATGATGGTTGAGCTCTGAGCTACAAAGCACAATGCATCTTGGACCCTGTAGTTCAGCGTCACCTGCTGGATGAGGATTGAACTCTGAACTACAGAGCTCAATGCTAATTGGCCAGTGCCCTCTATTGTCCACCAGCATAACAACATCACTCATGAGGGAGAATCGCCGACTCCCTCACAGTCATCCATCTAATTCTTGGCAAGTATAACTCATTGGTTCTGGACTTGTTTGGTAGGGATGATAAGGAACAAAAATGTCCAAGCACACCTTAAAAAAGTACTACTTACACCTCTGACATTCTGTGAATACCAGAGGTGGCTCTCTTGGCATAATGCACAAGCTTCATATTTATCTTTGATCATTTCACTATTGTTAACTTGTTAATAAAATGCCAAGTTGCCCACTACCTTGGATGAACCTTTTCTTATCCAGTATACCTGACTTATGATTGAGGTTCCTCCTGTCATGGTATGTGTAAAGAGAACGTATTTGAAGATACTACCTCATGCTGTATAACACTGCACCTGGTGGGGGGAGGAAAAACATGGGTAACACATTACACAATAAACTTACACAATATCTCACATCAGACAACTGAAGTCTTCCAAGGTTTCTGAAGATTCCAAGACTCTGCCCTCTCCCCCAGAACCCACTTAGTGTCCCAGTGTTCTTCCTTTAGAAGCGGTGTAACATGATCAAAATTTTTCTTTTTCTTAATTAGTTTTATAGCAGTGTTTTGAAGAATTTGTATTCTGCGTATCTCTTTTAAAGCTGACCCTTTATAAAGGGCATTGCAATAGTCGATTTTTTATATTACTAGTGAGTGTATTAATGTGTTTAATGCTGCTTCGTCCAGGAAAGCCGATAATGATCTGATCATTCTTAGCCTATAGAAACATGTTCTTACTAGTGAACTAACTTGCTCATGGTAACTAAGCTTTTGGTCTAATATGACTCCAAGAATCTTCACCTTAGTAACTGTTTTGAGGTTAATTGTGTTCATAATTATGTTGGTTCCTAGTTCCTGTCCCTCCCTACATGGAAAGAGCATCATGGTTTCTGTTTAAGATGTATTCAGGGATAATTTATTGTCATGTAGCCACCTAGATATTTTAGATAGTTTCTCATTAATTTCTGTGATATTTACAGCTGAACTCGTATCTACAGAGTCCAGAAGTTGTACATCATCTGCGTAAGCAAAGGGTATAAATCCCAGTGACTAACTAAGAGTTAATAGTGGTGCCATAAATGCATTAAACAGTAACGGGGATAGGATTGATCCCTGCGGAATCCCGAAATTTGTTGGTTTTAAATTTGCTGACGATGCGTTGAATATTACTTTAGAAGATCTTTCATTAAAGTAGGATTGAAACCATTGTAGAACAACTTCTGAGATTCCCAAGGATTCTAATCTGCTTAAGAGCAGATGATGATCAATCGTATCGAACGCTGAGGATAAATCTAAGGATATAAGGAGAACCGATTTATACTGATCCCAAAAATATAGGATAGAAGTTAATCCTATTAAAGAGTGCTCGGTAGAGCAGTGCTGTCGGAATCCCGTTTTCTCAAAAAATTCAGAAACTTGGTTAAATACTATTTTTTCAGTCATTTTAGCTATGAATGGTATTTTTGCTATAGGGCGGTAATTTCTAGGATCAACTAGATTCCCCTTAGCATCTTTCGGTATCGGATGGATAGTAGCATTTTTCCATTTATTGGGGATAGTCCCTTTCTCTAGGGAAGTTGAGATTAGTTGATGTATATATTTACCAAATATATTAAAAAAAATTTTCAGAATACATGGAGGAAGTAAATCTTCTTTATTGCTCTTTAAGTTTAATGAAGCGAACAGATTTTTCAGGTACTGTACTGAAGATAGAGAAAAATGGGAACATTTTGACATTGGGATATGGGAACCTATAGATAAATAATCTGTTTCTAGGTCTAAGTTGTTTATAAATATCTGTCTTATCCCTTGAATTTTTTCTAGAAAGAAATTTACCAGATCTTGTGCTATCAGGGTGCTGATTACTCCTTGTATAGCTCGTGATTTAAAGGTTGTTAAAGATTTTAAAATATTAAATAAGGTTGCAGAATTATTTGCTGTTCTAATACGTGATCCGTAGTATGTTCTCTTTGCCTCATTGATTTTATTTTTGTAATATTGTGCTTGACTCTGGTATCTAGCTTGATTGGCCAATGTTTTTTTTCCGCGCCATTTTCTTTCTAAAGATCGAAATTATTTTTTGATAAGTGATAATTCGTTATTGTACCAAGGATTTTTTTGTTGAGATTGTTTTTGTTACTATTGGGACAAGTTTGTTTAGTACTGTGTTACAAAGATTTTCCCATTGACCTATTTGTTCATCCATTGGCATCTTTGTAACATCTGCAGTAAATAATTCAATTACTGAGTTCAGGTTTGATTCATCTAAGCTACTATAATCACGGTACGTGTAAGTTTTTTCTGGGTATCCCTTGTATACGACCTTATGTTCGTAGTACAGTGTAATTAAACCATGGGACAGGCTCTATTTTTGTGGGGGAGAAATCCTGATTAATTTTTTTGGGGACTAACATCATGTTTATTGTATGTCCAGCAATATGAGTTGGTTGGAAGACTGTCATCATTAAGTCTAAATTAGATACAAAATTGGATAACTCTGATGTAAAGGGATTTTCTGTGTTATCAAAATGAATATTGAAGTCTCCTAGTATTAATATATTTTGCAATATTGTGCTGAAGTCCATAAGTAAAGATTGTAGGTGTGAACACAGGTCTCTAGTAATGGGGGTGGAATATATAAGAGAAGTATGTCAAGATCTGGTTTAGCGTTAATTTTAAATTGCAGGTACTCTATTAGAGCCTTAGGTGGAGATTTTTCGAATTCCTTGGCCATCTTTTGCTTAAATATAACTGCTATACCTCCTCCCTTTTTGCCTGAGCGATGATTAAATTGAGAAGTGAAGCCAGGTGGACAAGCATAGTTAATGTATGCCTCATCGCCATCTAGTAACCATGTTTCTATAATACACATTATGTCTATTGATTTTTGAATGATTCATTCAATAGACGATCCCTGCTCAGAAGAACTTACATTCTAATTTGGACAGACATGACAGGCTATCTCAGGGCTGGGGAGTTCCTAGCAGAAGGAATGATACGATGGGAATAGGTATTTGATGGTGAGTGGGAGTTAAGAGTTGAAAGCAGTTTCAAAAACGTGGGATTTTAGCTTAGATTTGAATACTGCTAGAAATGGAGCGTGACGTACTGATTCTGGCAGCCTGTTCCAGGCATATGGCATGGCAAGAAAGAAGGGATGGAGTCTGCAGTCGGTAGTGGAGGAAAAGGGTACAGATAAGAGGGACTTACCCAATGAACAGAGTTCATAGGCGAGCACAGTGGGAGATAAGTGAGGAGAGCATGCACTTGTAAGTCAGTAAGAGGAGCTTGAACTGTATTCAGAAATGGATGGTGAACCAATGCAGTGACTTGAGGAGGGGAGTAATGTGAGCATGGCGGCTGTCACGGAATATGAGTCATGCAACAGCATTTTGAACGGATTGAAGGGATGACAGACGGATGAGCGGGAGACCTGAGAAAAGTCTGTTGCAGTAATCTTAGCAGAGGACAGACCCCTCATTTCCAGAGTTCCCCTAGCTGAGAACCCCAGACCCCTCATTTCCACAGCTCCCCTTCCCCAGACCCCTCATTAGCAGAGGACCTCAGACCCCTCATTTTCAGAGTTCCCCTTCCCCAGACCCCTCATTTCCAGAGTTTTCTTAGCAGAAGACCCCAGACCCCTCATTTCCAGAGTTCCCTTAGCAGAGGACACCAGACCCCTCATTTTCAGAGCTCCGCTTCCCCAGACCCCTCATTTCCACAGCTCCACATCCCCAGACCCCTCATTAGCAGAGGACCCCAGAACCCTCATTTTCAGAGCTCCCCTTCTCCAGACCGCTCATTTCCAGAGTTTTCTTAGCAGAGGACCCCAGACCCCTCATTTCCAGAGCTCCTCTTCCCCAGACCCCTCGTTTCCAGAGTTTTCTCACCAAAGGAGCCCAGACCCCTCATTTCCAGAGTTCCCTTAGCAGAGGACCCCAGACCCCTTATTTCCAGAGTATTCTTAGCAGAGGACCTCAGACCCCTCATTTCCAGAGTATTCCTAGCAGAGGACCCCAGACCCCTCATTTCCAGAGTTCCCTTAGCAGAGGACCCCCAGACCCCTTATTTCCAGAGTTCCCTTAGCAGAGGCCTCCAGACCCCTCATTTCCAGAGTTCCCCTTCCCCAGAGCCCATTTCCAGAGTATTCTTAGCAGAGGACCCCAGACCCCTCATTTCCAGAGTATTCCTAGCAGAGGACCCCAGACCCCTCATTTCCAGAGTTCCCTTAGCAGAGGACCCCCAGACCCCTTATTTCCAGAGTATTCTTAGCAGAGGAACCCAGACCCCTCATTTCCAGAGTATTCTTAGCAGAGGACCCCAGACCCCTCATTTCCAGAGTATTCTTAGCAGAGGACCCCAGACCCCTCATTTCCAGAGTATTCTTAGCAGAGGACCCCAGACCCCTCATTTCCAGAGTATTCCTAGCAGAGGACCCCAGACCCCTCATTTCCAGAGTTCCCTTAGCAGAGGAACCCAGACCCCTCATTTCCAGAGTATTCTTAGCAGAGGACCCTAGACCCCTCATTTCCAGAGTATTCTTAGCAGAGGACCCCAGACCCCTCATTTCCAGAGTATTCCTAG
The DNA here is from genome assembly GCF_902459505.1 of Geotrypetes seraphini. Taxonomy (NCBI): domain Eukaryota; kingdom Metazoa; phylum Chordata; class Amphibia; order Gymnophiona; family Dermophiidae; genus Geotrypetes; species Geotrypetes seraphini. Next base: position 1,374,777 of record NC_047093.1, on the reverse strand, counting down.
CAGAGGACCCCAGACCCCTCATTTCCAGAGTTCCCTTAGCAGAGGAACCAAGACCCCTTATTTCCAGAGTATTCTTAGCAGAGGAACCCAGACCCCTCATTTCCAGAGTATTCTTAGCAGAGGACCCCAGACCCCTCATTTCCAGAGTATTCTTAGCAGAGGACCCCAGACCCCTCATTTCCAGAGTATTCTTAGCAGAGGACCCCAGACCCCTCATTTCCAGAGTATTCCTAGCAGAGGACCCCAGACCCCTCATTTCCAGAGTTCCCTTAGCAGAGGAACCCAGACCCCTCATTTCCAGAGTATTCTTAGCAGAGGACCCTAGACCCCTCATTTCCAGAGTATTCTTAGCAGAGGACCCCAGACCCCTCATTTCCAGAGTATTCCTAGCAGAGGACCCCAGACCCCTCATTTCCAGAGTTCCCTTAGCAGAGGAACCAAGACCCCTTATTTCCAGAGTATTCTTAGCAGAAGACCCCAGACTCCTTATTTCCAGAATATTCCTAGCAGAGGACCCCAGACCCCTCATTTCCAGAGTTCCCTTAGCAGAGGACCCCAGACCCCTCATTTCCAGAGTTCCCCTTCCCCAGACCCATTTCCAGAGTATTCTTAGCAGAGGACCCCAGACCCCTCATTTCCAGAGTATTCTTAGCAGAGGACCCCAGACCCCTTATTTCCAGAGTATTCTTAGCAGAGGACCCCAGACTCCTTATTTCCAGAGTATTCTTAGCAGGGGACAACAGACCCCTCATTTCCAGAGTATTCTTACCAGAGGACCCCCAGACCCCTCATTTCCAGAGTTTTCTTAGCAGAGGACCCCAGACCCCTAATTTCCAGAGCTCCTCTTCCCCAGACCCCTCATTTCAAGAGTTTTCTCACCAAAGGAGCCCAGACCCCTCATTTCCAGTTCCCTTAGCAGAGGACCCCAGACCCCTTATTTCCAGAGTATTCTTAGCAGAGGACCTCAGACCCCTCATTTCCAGAGTATTCCTAGCAGAGGACCCCAGACCCCTCATTTCCAGAGTTCCCTTAGCAGAGGACCCCAGACCCCTCATTTCCAGAGTTCCCCTTCCCCAGACCCATTTCCAGAGTATTCTTAGCAGAGGACCCCAGACCCCTCATTTCCAGAGTATTCCTAGCAGATGACCCCAGACCCCTCATTTCCAGAGTTCCCTTAGCAGAGGACCCCCAGACCCCTTATTTCCAGAGTTCCCTTAGCAGAGGACCCCAGACCCCTCATTTCCAGAGTTCCCCTTCCCCAGAGCCCATTTCCAGAGTATTTTTAGCAGAGGACCCCAGACCCCTCATTTCCAGAGTATTCCTAGCAGAGGACCCCAGACCCCTCATTTCCAGAGTTCCCTTAGCAGAGGACCCCCAGACCCCTTATTTCCAGAGTATTCTTAGCAGAGGACCCCAGACCCCTCATTTCCAGAGTATTCTTAGCAGAGGACCCCCAGACCCCTCATTTCCAGAGTATTCTTAGCAGAGGACCCCAGACCCCTCATTTCCAGAGTATTCTTAGCAGAGGACCCCAGACCCCTCATTTCCAGAGTATTCCTAGCAGAGGACCCCAGACCCCTCATTTCCAGTGTTCCCTTAGCAGAGGAACCCAGACCCCTCATTTCCAGAGTATTCTTAGTAGAGGACCCCAGACCCCTCATTTCCAGAGTATTCTTAGTAGAGGACCCCAGACCCCTCAATTACAGAGTATTCTTAGCAGAGGACCCCAGACCCCTCATTTCCAGAGTTCCCTTAGCAGAGGAACCCAGACCCCTCATTTCCAGAGTATTCTTAGTAGAGGACCCCAGACCCCTCATTTCCAGAGTATTCTTAGCAGAGGACCCCAGACTCCTTATTTCCAGAGTATTCCTAGCAGAGGACCCCAGACCCCTCATTTCCAGAGTTCCCTTAGCAGAGGACCCCAGACCCCTCATTTCCAGAGTTCCCTTAGCAGAGGACCCCAGACCCCTCATTTCCAGAGTTCCCCTTCCCCAGACCCATTTCCAGAGTATTCTTAGCAGAGGACCCCAGAACCCTCATTTCCAGAGTATTCTTAGCAGAGGACCCCAGACTCCTTATTTCCAGAGTATTCTTAGCAGAGGACCCCAGACCCCTCATTTCAAGAGTTCCCCTTCCCCAGACCCATTTCCAGAGTATTCTTAGCAGAGGACCCCAGGCTCCTTATTTCCAGAGTATTCTTAGCAGAGGACCCCAGACCCCTCATTTCCAGAGTTCCCCTTCCCCAGACCCATTTCCAGAGTATTCTTAGCAGAGGACCCCAGGCTCCTTATTTCCAGAGTATTCTTAGCAGAGGACCCCAGACTCCTTATTTCCAGAGTATTCCTAGCAGAGGACCCCAGACCCCTCATTTCCAGAGTATTCTTAGCAGAGGACCCCAGACCCCTCATTTCTAGAGTTCCCCTTCCCCAGACCCATTTCCAGAGTATTCTTAGCAGAGGACCCCAGACTCCTTATTTCCAGAGTATTCTTAGCAGAGGACCCCAGACTCCTTATTTCCAGAGTATTCTTAGCAGAGGACCCCAGACCCCTCATTTCCAGAGTTCCCCTTCCCCAGACCCATTTCCAGAGTATTCTTAGCAGAGGACCCCAGGCTCCTTATTTCCAGAGTATTCTTAGCAGAGGACCCCAGACTCCTTATTTCCAGAGTATTCCTAGCAGAGGACCCCAGACCCCTCATTTCCAGAGTATTCTTAGCAGAGGACCCCAGACCCCTCATTTCAAGAGTTCCCCTTCCCCAGACCCATTTCCAGAGTATTCTTAGCAGAGGACCCCAGGCTCCTTATTTCCAGAGTATTCTTAGCAGAGGACCCCAGACCCCTCATTTCCAGAGTTCCCCTTCCCCAGACCCATTTCCAGAGTATTCTTAGCAGAGGACCCCAGGCTCCTTATTTCCAGAGTATTCTTAGCAGAGGACCCCAGACTCCTTATTTCCAGAGTATTCCTAGCAGAGGACCCCAGACCCCTCATTTCCAGAGTATTCTTAGCAGAGGACCCCAGACCCCTCATTTCCAGAGTTCCCCTTCCCCAGACCCATTTCCAGAGTATTCTTAGCAGAGGACCCCAGGCTCCTTATTTCCAGAGTATTCTTAGCAGAGGACCCCAGACTCCTTATTTCCAGAGTATTCCTAGCAGAGGACCCCAGACCCCTCATTTCCAGAGTTCCCTTAGCAGAGGACCCCAGACCCCTCATTTCCAGAGTTCCCCTTCCCCAGACCCATTTCCAGAGTATTCTTAGCAGAGGACCCCAGACCCCTCATTTCCAGAGTATTCTTAGCAGAGGACCCCAGACCCCTTATTTCCAGAGTATTCTTAGCAGAGGACCCCAGACTCCTTATTTCCAAAGTATTCTTAGCAGAGGACAACAGACCCCTCATTTCCAGAGTATTCTTACCAGAGGACCCCCAGACCCCTCATTTCCAGAGTTTTCTTAGCAGAGGACCCCAGACCTCTAATTTCCAGAGCTCCTCTTCCCCAGACCCCTCATTTCCAGAGTTTTCTCACCAAAGGAGCCCAGACCCCTCATTTCCAGAGTTTTCTTAGCAGAGGACCCCAGACCCCTAATTTCCAGAGCTCCTCTTCCCCAGACCCCTCATTTCCAGAGTTTTCTCACCAAAGGAGCCCAGACCCCTCATTTCCAGAGTTCCCTTAGCAGAGGACCCCAGACCCCTTATTTCCAGAGTATTCTTAGCAGAGGACCTCAGACCCCTCATTTCCAGAGTTCCTTTAGCAGAGGACCCCAGACCCCTCATTTCCAGAGTTCCCCTTCCCCAGACCCATTTCCAGAGTATTCTTAGCAGAGGACCCCAGACTCCTTATTTCCAGAGTATTCTTAGCAGAGGACCCCAGACTCCTTATTTCCAGAGTATTCTTAGCAGAGGACCCCAGACTCCTTATTTCCAGAGTATTCTTAGCAGAGGACCCCAGACTCCTTATTTCCAGAGTATTCTTAGCAGTGGACCCCAGACCCCTCATTTCCAGAGTTCCCTTAGCAGAGGAACCCAGACCCCTCATTTCCAGAGTATTCTTAGTAGAGGACCCCAGACCCCTCATTTCCAGAGTATTCTTAGCAGAGGACCCCAGACTCCTTATTTCCAGAGTATTCCTAGCAGAGGACCCCAGACCCCTCATTTCCAGAGTTCCCTTAGCAGAGGACCCCAGACCCCTCATTTCCAGAGTTCCCCTTCCCCAGACCCATTTCCAGAGTATTCTTAGCAGAGGACCCCAGACCCCTCATTTCCAGAGTATTCTTAGCAGAGGACCCCAGACCCCTTATTTCCAGAGTATTCTTAGCAGAGGACCCCAGACTCCTTATTTCCAAAGTATTCTTAGCAGAGGACAACAGACCCCTCATTTCCAGAGTATTCTTACCAGAGGACCCCCAGACCCCTCATTTCCAGAGTTTTCTTAGCAGAGGACCCCAGACCCCTAATTTCCAGAGCTCCTCTTCCCCAGACCCCTCATTTCCAGAGTTTTCTCACCAAAGGAGCCCAGACCCCTCATTTCCAGAGTTCCCTTAGCAGAGGACCCCAGACCCCTTATTTCCAGAGTATTCTTAGCAGAGGACCTCAGACCCCTCATTTCCAGAGTTCCCTTAGCAGAGGACTCCAGACCCCTCATTTCCAGAGTTCCCCTTCCCCAGACCCATTTCCAGAGTATTCTTAGCAGAGGACCCCAGACTCCTTATTTCCAGAGTATTCTTAGCAGAGGACCCCAGACTCCTTATTTCCAGAGTATTCTTAGCAGAGGACCCCAGACTCCTTATTTCCAGAGTATTCTTAGCAGAGGACCCCAGACTCCTTATTTCCAGAGTATTCTTAGCAGTGGACCCCAGACCCCTCATTTCCAGAGTTCCCTTAGCAGAGGACCCCAGACCCCTCATTTCCAGAGTTCCCTTAGCAGAGGACCCCAGACCCCTCATTTCCAGAGTTACCTCTGCAACTGCAATGTATCTTCCTCTCACCGATTCTTCCGGCAGCAAAGCTCCGTTTCCGGCCTCAACACGTCACTTCCTAGAGCGAGTGTCAATCAGGCGACGTCTCTTACGCAGAGCTGCGCCGTCGCTCCGAGTGGCCTTTGACCCGGAAACGAGGTCTGACCCGGATGTGGACGCGGAGGAGTTGGAGTTGTCGGGGAAGGAGATGCCTCTGCCCATTCAGGTGTTTAATTTACAGGTCAGAGGAGTGGGCCGCGTCCTCCTTCCGCCCCGCTGAAGTGGCCTTGGGTTGCCGTCGTCCGGGGGGGGGGGGGCAGTGGCGCGAGAGGAAGAGGGTTGACGACGACGGTGACTAGCTTGGGAAGGGGGGCGGAGAGGGGGAAAGATGAGGGGCTTGCTAGAGGGTGGTCATGTCGGGGCGGGGGGGCAGTGACTGAGGACAATTTCTACGGTTGGAGGGGGGGGGGGGTGGATGGTGAATGACGTGTTTGAGCTCAGGGGTTCAGCGCTCGGCAGGAGTCTTATGGCCGTGAAGCAAACTCATCGATCTGGCTTCCCTCATTTCATTATACACTGTTGTGATTCTTTTGCCCAAATGTTAGTCCATAAAGTGCTTCCAGCCTGTTAAGTTTTGCTCTTTTTTTGTGCTTATTTGTAAGAGAGCAATTTGTTAGACAACTTGTCCTTAGCTAGGAATCATTTATCACTGTGGGGAAAAAGAAAACTGGCATGAGGTGGTTATGGCTCCACCGCTCCCCTCTTTCCAGTAAGGTAAGAAAATGACATGTGCATTGTGATGATAGGAGCTGCGAATGCAGAGTTCTGATTAATCCACTGACCCACCTTAATCTACCCTGAGTGTGCAAGCTGGATACCTTTTTTTTCTGCTATCATAATGCTGCTTTTTTGGGAACAGACAGGTTCTGAAATGACAGCTGATTTCATAGAATAACATCAGAACAGTGAGAAATTAAGAATAAGGAAAGGAAGAAAATGTTACTTTTCAGTAATTGAATCACAATTATATGGCACATATTGCTGGATTAATCAGAATCTCTTCCCTTACTCTAATTGTAAGTGTAAATTGTTTCCATGTCAAGGGTGGGCATTGCCGTTAACTGTGTTTTTCCCCTTTAGCAGGCGAGCTCTGTATCAGGGACAGGGGGTGCAGAAGGTCAGGACAGGATGAGAGATAGCTCAACCCCCAGCTCAGCTTCTTCGTCAGTGACAGATCTATACTGCACCCCCCACAGCAGTAGGTCAGACCTCTTCCTCCCGGGTACAGCAGGAGACTACAGCCTGAGTGCCAGCCTGTCCGCTTGTACGCTGCTTTATGAGGTACCTGATAGGCAAGGTCCCTCTTTTTACAGGGCAAGAGAGATTGGGGAAAGATTTTTGAGAGAGAATTATTTGAGTTTTGCTGCTTGTTTTGTTGTTTGGTATTATTGTATAAAAGCTTGTGTAAATGCTGAGTAGAAGAGCTTAAAAAATAAATCAACTTCTTTTTGCCTCAATAACTTGAAATGTTGCTTTTAGATCTAATTTTAAACAAGTTGTTTTAAATTACTGGCTGAAAGTTAATTTCTGCTACTGAGACTAAGTTGGTGGCTTATTTAAGTGGGAATGTGCTTGGATCCTCAGTTTTGTTTATATTGCTATTGGTATTTGTTAGAATTCAACTGGTGAGGTTACTGTGGTCATGCTGGGCTTCTCTAATCCCTAGAGCTTTGCTGTGCTAAACTTAAATACTGTATATTCCATTGGTCACTGAAGGGACATGTACAGTTAAAACACCCATCAACGTGTTCCGTTTAATATTGGTGAAAGTTTTGATACTCTCCCTTGACAGACGGTGATTTTACTGCAGCAGCATTTAAGAAGAAAACAAATATCTATGATTCAGTTAAAAAACGAAAATATAAATATAATTTGCTTTTCTGAGAGCAGGCATACTGAAAGAATAATTAGGAAAAGCAACTTTGTTTCTGCTAGTCTTCAACTTTGGTACCTAACATTAAACCAGTTTGATGGGTAATAGTGATATACAATAGTATAGTATTTTTGAACTGCTTTGAATAGCTGTTGCTGAAGAAGTGGTATATAATTTTTAATAACCTACCTGATTTATGCAATAGTTCACTACCACCCAGTTTTTTTTTTTCTTTTATTATTCTTCCAGAGTTGAGGGGAAAGTGGGAAAATTGCTCTTATCATTGGCATAGCCCTATTAGGTACTCAGTTATATCTCAACTAGTCAGTGTGTGTTGTGTTTCTGTTAGTTATTTTCCTTTTGGCATGTCAACTGTCAATGGATCCTGGTCTTTTAATGAACCAGTAAGGCTATTCTTATGTTCTTATATACTTGATTTACTTATTTTGAACCAGTAAACTCCCATGCAGCTTGATGTTGGAGATTTAATTTTGTCATCTTTATTTTGGGCTAATCAGCATATATGATGTCTTTTTCATTACATTGTTCAACAGAGCTGCCTAGTTCAAAGTCGGTTGTGAGATCATTTTAGATCTAAGGTATGATTGAACCTGGAAATCTTTGTTGAAGCCCCTGAAGGTCTGGGTCTTAAGAATGAATGAGTCTTTCAAACATGTGATTTAAGTCTGGAGTGAGGAACTCGCCAGGGCCTTTAACACAAGAGCTCCAATTAGAAATCATTTGGAATGTAAATACAGCTCTGTGGTTTACAGAACACCTCTGGGGACAAAAAGTGTCTGGCCACCAACTTGAATGGAAAAGGAAAAAATAATTTTGATGAAGATAAAGTAAATGTGTAACTTGTGTCTGAGAAAATATCCTTCACATTTCAAGAGAAAGAGAGAAAATTTTTTTTAGCTTGCTTTCTCATTCTTCCTATGAACCTAGGTAACAGTTGAAATATTATGAGGGATGTTAGGCCATTAAAGGGAGAGAAGGAAATAGTGGATGTTGCAGATGGGCAGACTGGATAGGCCATATGGCCTTTATCTGCCGTCATGTTTCTCTGTATACTATCTGTTGCTATAAATGTGAGAACTTTTATACAGTCCTTTACAGACAGTATCTTTTAAATATTTAAGGGAACTGAATCACCCCTGAGGCTGTTGAGGAGCAGATCTCACGTCTTTTAACTTTGAAGTTATTCATCCCAAGCATGCCTGAGAACTTTTCTGAGATAGATCACACTAATATAAAGCAAATGATCATAGAACGTTTTGGCTTGAGTTTTGATACTTAAGAGTCCAGTTCTTCCTAGTTATTAACAAAGTCCAGTCAAATTTGAGTGCTGCCCTTGAGAAGGTTGTAAGTGCTTTTTTAAGAATTTGACAATTTTCCTGATTCTTCAAGGAAGCATTAATAAAATTATTTCTGAAAAAACTCACTCTGTTGTCTTTGTTAATGAAATTCATGCCAGCATCAAACATCTCTTCCTGTCAAAATTATCTGAGAAGGCAATTCTTAAACTGATGAATCAGCTTTTAGAAGAGAAGACCATTTTATGAGTTATGTAAGAAACAGCTGAAAACTCAGCTGTTTGTGGATGCATTTCTAAAGCATGTTGGGATTGACATGATATCAGCTAGTACTTATATAAGACTGTTTTTGTGTTTGATATAAAGTGGTATGTAAACTTTAGATAATGCCCAGTTAGAGAGAGCTCTAGGTTAAATCATTGAATGGAAGCAACTTGGGTAATGCTCTGATCCTGGACAAGTGTATGGATGCTATGATTGACCTATTGCACCCATTTAGACTCTTATATTCTGACAAGGCAACTCAAAGTGATCAGAATCTCTGGAATATGAATAAGATGGTTTCCATTCTTCTTTAAGAATGGTCATTTCCCCAACTGCCACTGTGGCCACAATGAATCCACTGATTGGCCATAAGTTCTTAATGTACATGGATGATATTCCACTTTGTCTGTCCTTCGCTGATTGTCCAGCCTTCTTTCTATGTGAACCGCCTAGAAGTCAGTTTGACTATGGCGGTATAGAAAAATAAAGTTATTATTATTATTAATAAAAAATTGGGAGATTTTAGAAATTACAAAATGAGAGAACTCAGTGAGCGAGTAAAGTGGAGAAGCAATGAGTCAGTCAGTTACTAGACTTTCTGTAATTTGTTCAAGGTAAGTATTGGCCGGATCCATAATATTGTTGTAAAAGGATGGACTTCAGTTGTTTACGAAAGGCACAGTAAGATAGACCATCCTGGAAACCTTCCAGCAATGAGTTTCAAAGCGCCAGCCCAGAGTAGGAGAAAGCCCTTTCCAGTTTGATTTCTTTTGGACCTGGCACCCTAAAAAGGTCTCTCTGCGAAGATCGCAATCTTCCTGGCGAGTATTTGGACAGCTTCTTGCTTAAGTATTCAGGACATAAGAGATGCTATGCTTTAAAGACCAGACAAAGCATCTTAAATTTGATGTGTTTGGCCACAGGTACCCAGTGTAGTTTGAACAAGACTGATGTGATGATTGTGTTTTGGGTTAGGGATTTTTAAAATATGTTTTAATAAATTGCTGCACTTTAAAGTAGACAGGATAAGTCCTAGAACAAAGAAAATGCAATGCAACAAAGGTGATCTGGGCAGGGGAAGAGAATGGGACTTGTATACCATCTTTTTGTGGTTACACATTCAAAGCGATTTACATATGTACAGGTACTATTTTGTACCTGAGATAATGGAGGCAGCAGCTCTACCACTAGGCCATTCCTCACCTCCATGATCATTTGATGATGCAGAGTGGATTTATGTTTAGGATCAGATAATACCATTAGGATCAAACATACTGGCATGGTTATAGAATGAAGTGAAAGAGATTATTAAAGTTATAAGGACATCATTAAAAAAAAAAGGAAAGTGAATCCTGGTGATAAAAAAAAACCCAACCTATAAATACTAACAAGTTAGGTGTGAAGCAGTAATAAAGCTGGCCAATAGAGAATTTGAAAAGCTTGCATTGAGGCAAAAAATAATAGTAAAGCCTTTCTCATTTACCTTAGAAGCAAGAAACCTGTGAAGGGGTTAATTGTGCCATTAGATGACAGAGAGGTAAAAGGGTCATGAAAGATAGAGTCAAAGGAGAAAAACTAAATGCTTTTTTTTAATTTGTTCTTTATTGAGGAGGTTGTTGGAAATATGTGTGTTAAGTGCCATTGGCTCATGTTTGAGTCCTAGTGACATGATGAATTACAAATCTAAAAAGAAATTGTTTATTTTGCTAGTCCAGTAAGGTCCTCCAGCATCATCACCATGGTTGTTTTCAAATTGTCCAGCTATCTGATTACAGGATGCCCTCTTTGCCTGGTTCCTTCTATCTTCTCAAACATGATGTCCAACGCAATGATCTTTCTCTTTTGACAGTGTGACCAAAATAAGACAGTCATCATTTGGGCTTCGAGTCACGTAGCCGATTTTTGATCTCTTCCAGAATTGATTTGTTAGTTCTTCTGGTTGTCCACGACCAGCATAAAATCATTCTCCAGCACCAAAACTCAAACGAGTCAATCTTCTTTCTGTCTTGTTTCTGTAGTGTCCAGCTTTGGCATCTGTAATTGACCACTGAGAAAATGAGTGTGTAGACATGTCTGATCTTTGTTTGGAGTGTTCTTTCCTTGCCTCTGAATACTTTGTCGAGAGCCTTCATTGAAGATCAAAAAAATGCTATTCTGTGAAGTATTTCTTCCCTGCTAGTTGCTTCTTTGTTTAAAAAAGAGCCCAGGAGATTGATATCTTTTACAACTTGTACCGTGTTTCCCCGAAAATAAGCCCTACCACGAAAATGATCCCTAGCATGATTTTCGGGGTAGGTCTTAATATAAGCTCTACCCCCAAAAATAAGCCTTAGTCATAGGCAGCCATGCATCCCCCCCACCGCACCGCCGAACCCCCACTGACCCTCTATCCTTCCCTCCCGCCGACCGCGACCATAAATACCTTGCTGCAAAGGAGCGTCGGGCCAGCAGCACTCACAGGCTGCTTCGCGGCCTTCTCGCTGGGGCTGTCTGTGTAAGAGTTTTGGGATAGGATTGTAGATTGGTAACATGTTAAAAGTTAGAAAACAAGAGTTGGGCTAAATAGTTTAGTTTTCTCAGTAGATAAAGGTGAATGGTGGAGTGTGCCAAGGATCTGTATCGGCACTGGTGCTTTTGAACTCATTTAAAATTATTCTGGAACAAGAAACTAGTAAGGTGAGCAAATATAAAAATGACAGAAAATTGATCAAAGATGGTCTATAGATCATGAGCAGATTGTGAGCAACTGTAAGGCAACCTTGAGAGACAAGTTTCTTCGTATTATAACTTTAGAAAATTGTTTAAAACTTAAATTGTTGTTATCCGCCTAGATTCTATTGTGAGAATAGTGTGGAATATAAATAAATATAAAAATAGAATAGTTGAAATTTTCAAAGCAGAAAAATACTCCAAACTATAGCTACACAATTCTGGGTTCTATATTAGGGGCTCCCACCCAAGAACAGAATCCTGACATAACAGAGAATTTCAATGTGTGTAAAGGATGCAGATATATCCCTGAGCAATTGCTGGCCTTTTTAAATGAGATTTTGTTGTTTATGGTATTGGTGATGTGTGTAAGGTATTTTGAAAGTCAGCCTGAGCCTATTTTGGATGGGCAGATATAAATTAAATGAATTAATTGACCCTAAAGTCATTGAGGGTTGCGATATCTCATTGAAGAACCAACAAACACAAATGAAAGAACTCGTTTCAATATGCAGAGTTCCAAAGGACAGGCATGCATTTGAATTTCTTTGCTTGTCACACTCTTCCCTCCCCCTAAAATATGTAATTGATGTTTGTTTGCAAGTATTTTGCACTTTTTAGGATGTTTTTGAGTGTATGTGTGTGTGTGTGTGTGTCTCTCTCTCTCCCTGTATGGAACTGAGTGTACTGTGCTACTGCAGTTTTTATTTTATTTATATTTTTTTGTGAGTGGATGAAGGAAAATCGGTTTGTTACAAAGAGTGGGATTAATATTTCTGAGGCTAGAGAATTCTAATAGTTGAATGGTATAACAAGGGTTGTAGTAAGGATGGGCACATGCTCTCCTGTTATGGGCACAGTAGTGGGTTGGGCTGAGAGGTGGGTGGCCTTTTCATTTTAGGATATAGAAGTAAATTTCAGTGGACTTGTGTGTGTGGGGGGGAGATGTTAAATAATACATTTCTGTAGTTATAAACGCTGTAGTGTGTTGAGATGACAGTTTCTTCTCCTGTTGCAGGGTGCAGTGGAGCCTATGCAGATTGACGTAGACCCACAGGAGGACCAACAAAATGCATCGGACATCAATTATGTGGTGGAGAACCCAACGCTGGTAGGGAAGTGAATGAGGAAATTGTGTACAGAGGGTTGGAATCTGAGACATTACCTGATTTGATGATGACAGGATCAATCACATGCTGGCCTGAGGAACTTTCCCAGCACCCACCTTCTCTTAGTCACATAATTTGTTTCTTCTGATTCTGTCATATCTTGGTTCCCTCGGTGCTATTCCAAGTCAGTTGTACTCTCTTTTCTTCCTTTCTCTTTTTAGGTACATCTGAGGAAGACATTTTAAGGTTATTTAGGAGTATGGGGGGAGCATTGGGTGGGGAACCCATTTTGACCCATGAGAAAGCAATTCTTTATAGCTGTTCTCAGAGCATTGGCTCAGTAAGAGTGAATGGGATTAGAGGGTAGAGATTACCTCCTGGATATATATCTTCCCTAATGTGGGGTGTAATCTTACTTGATTCTTAATGCTTGCTCACAGAAAAGTCTTTCACAGTTATAAGCAAACTCAAACTCGGTTATCACTGTAATTTTTGAGCTGCAATTCTTTTGTTTTCGTATTGGAGATCTAAAGCTCCACATACTCAATAATTCCAGCACTGAATATGATATGCATTTCCAGTGCTTTATGAGGAGAAGTTTTAAGCCATTAACACAGGTAAATAGAAATTTGCTTGTGTTAGTGTAAATTATGTTCCCTCATTTTTAGCTGTGTGAGGCTAATAAAGATATCTTTAAGTACACCAAAAGCAAGAAACCTGTTAGAACATTGGATGTGTAAGGAATAAAAAGATGCTTGGAAAATCAAAGAGAGTTCTTTGCTTTGGTTATCACTTAAGAGGGTGAAGGGTTGCCTTGGAAATGTAGGGTGAGAGATGAATATGGAGAATCTGAAGTAGACCCGGGCCATAATAAGGCAGCTGGCAAGGGGTCATCAATGTACTGTAATAGCAGACTTCTTAGGAAAGGGGGAATGGCGCAGTGGGCTGAGAACCAGGGAAGTCAAATCCCATGGTAACTCCTATGGGCATGTCACTTAACCCTCCGAGGACAGGGGAATACCTATTGTACCTGAATGTAAGCACCTTGAACTAGGGACAAAAGGATGTGAGCTAAATTTCAATCATCATTATTGCTGTCATTTATTAAGCAAAAATGAGTAAATCAGGCTGTAAAAGAGGGTTTTAGTGCGACAGATTTCAGTGGCTGGCTCCTGGATTTAAGGAAGGTTTGTCAAGGAGATTGTTACTAAGTATACTTCTGCCTATCAACCGAGATTTGTTGACAGCACTTTGTTTGGCTGACCCTTGCTTAAGAGCAGACTCTATTGCTGTCCTGCATTGCAAAATGGTACAGTTGGATTCCTAGCTTTCATTTTATGTGAAGGTTGAAGCCTTTGGATCTGACTAGATGCAACTTTATTTTTAAGCTTTATTTTGAGTTCTTGTTCAAACGCAGAAGTATCAAAGCTCATGTAATTCTGGGTGTATATATATATATATATATATATATATATATAATTATCTCTGGCTTGTGATCATTTTTCAACAGATTCATGAAATAGCACCCATTTTCAATCATTGCACTATTCTAAGACAAATCCTTTTTAATATCTTAGGCCCAAAGTCTAAGAGGAGAAAAATCGTATACGTATCTGTTTCAGAGTTGATTTCTCATTTCTCTTCAAAACACTGAATATTGTTCGCAATGACTTTCAGTCGGTGCTGCAAATAAAAAATCTTCAAGTACTAATATCTACCTTCATGCTACCTTATACCCGACTGGGATCCCAGTTTCGCCTTACTAGGCTTCATCAGGAGTAAATAAACATGTGAAACTAACTTTCATTGCTCATTCAAGGGATTCACTTCCTCCCTCTCCTTGTTGTACCTTGTTGACTTTGTACTTGGTTGTTATCTGTGTATTTGCTCTGTTTATGGATTTATGTATTGTATTTGTTGTTATGTGGCATCCACCAAGAATACACATTTCTCAGATTAATGGATTACAGATCTTTTAAATGTATTGGTAAAGTGAAAATAAAGTGTATTGTCTAATTTCATTCCTGCTCCATTAAAATGTTAGGCATTCTTGTTATGAACATGGTTACTGCTCAAACCATGAGAATAAAGGTATAGATTAAAATTATTAAAATATGGCAATTTTTTGAAATGACAAGCTATTTATTTATCACTAGTTTTTTAGCCCGTTACATTAACGGGTGCTAGAATAGATGTGTAGACTTAGGCTTTTCTTTTCTTTCTTTCCCTGCTGTCCAGCAGCACCCCTTCCCTGCTCCCCCTGTCCAGCAGTAGCCCTTCTCCATTGCTTTTATCTCCCCCCCTGTCCATTAGTACCCTTTTCCTGCTCCCCCTGTCCAGCAGTAGCCCTTCTCCCTTGCTTTTACCTCCCCCCTGTCCAGCAGTAGCCCTTCTTCCTTGCTTTTACTCCCCCCCTGTCCAGTAGTACCCTTTCCCTGCTCCCCCTGCCAAGCAATAGCCCTTCTCCCTTGCTTTTACCTCCCCCCTGTCCAGAAGTAGCCCTTCCCTAGCAACAGCAGCAGATGAATCCAGAGACCAATGGGAAAGCCCACATCTACCAGCAGGCGGAGATAGAGAAACTGATTAACAGGTGGTCCTATTGGCTGGCACTCCTCCTGTTTATCCAGTATTCTCTATCTCCCAGCAGGAAAAGGTCGCTATTCAACTAGCTCCTGAATTCTGGCTGTGACTGGAACTTTATTTTCTCCTGTTGAGGTTTCTCTTCAGTGAGACTGCCATTCTGTTTCTCCTGTCGAGGTTTCTCTTCAGTGAGCTGGCAATGCTATTTCTCCTGTTGAGATTTTCTCTTCAGTGAGACAGGGGTGTCCGGCTGAACGGTGCCGGCTTTAGGGGTTACACCTGGGCCCCCCCAGGTCCCTGCCTCACTCTCCCTCCAGTGATAGAGGGTCTGACTGGGTCTCAATTTTTTTCTTCTTTCCCTTCTCTGTAAAGAAAAAAAAAAAAAAAAGAGACCACAGTTCCTCCATTCTGCCTGGTTACTGCTGATCAACCAGATTTAACTGGCTTCAACCGGCCCTAACAACAAACTTGTGAGTATGTCTGTTTGAACTTCAGGTTCTGTTTGGGAGTCTTAGTAATGTGAGTTCGGTCAACGTACGTTTAAGGCATGGATATTTTATTGAGGCTAAATTTTATGACTAGAAATCCATGGAGGGAGCCGGGACTTCCCGCCCTTTGCATGCACGCGCTTGGTTTCCTTGTTGGTTACAGCGCGGCAGTAGTGGTGCAATTTCATGCTCGCACTTGTTCTCATTGTTGGGTTTCAGTGCAGCAATAGTAGTCCTGTTTATTCTGAGGCTCTCTTTCATCGGTGTTTGTCACGGCCATGTGCAGCTGATTGTGCAGGTGCTGGTTTATAGCAGCATGAGATGGGACATTTTTTTTTTCCGGCGCTGTGGGCCGTTCTTCTGGTTATTCCCTGAGTCTGATTTTATTTCTATGCAAGCCGCGGCAGGGTAAATTTTGCGGGGCTTGAATTCGACTATGTTTCTAGGAGCGTTGATGCAGCGGCCACGTGTCAGTGAGAATCAGGCGTGCACGGCGATGGCGGGAGAGCTGCAGCGTTCCGGTAGTTTATTTCCAGCTGACTTTGGTCAGGGTATGCCGGGGCTTCTCTCCTTTCCGGTTCAGACAAGTTGTATATGTTTCACCAGCTTTGGGACAAGCTTGGGCAGATTTATATGTCTATGTCTGTGTTACTGCTGTACTCCCTTGAAGGAAGCTGCTTGTTTAATCGGACTCTGGGGTTAGCACTCAAGGGGTTTACCAGAGAGACTCTGACCTGTGCTAGGTCACCCAGGCTTGGTTTGTCTCCGGACTGGGGCGACATACGGCAACTCACGGCACGGTGAGATCAGCAGTAAGATAGTGCCCTGTATTTCACACAGGTATCTCATTGTCTCTCTTGGGATCCCTGCAGATTGAGCCTTTGTCTGTTGGTAACTGTCCTTATTTGGGCCTCTGTGCTGAGCTGCATGTGTGTAGTAGTGGCACAGGATATATATGCCTAAAGGTAGAAACATAGAAGATGATGGCAGAAAAGGGCTACAGCCCATCAAGTCTGCCCATTCTGCTTACCCACCCCCTGTCTATGCCCTAATGACCCAATTTCCTTATCTTGACCCTCGTAGGATAGAAACATAGAAGATTTAAGAGGTAATACTTTATGAACACTACCTTCTCTAAAACAAGATTTTCAATAGATCTCTCATTCGATCCCACTTCTACCATTAATCTTCTTCCTCCTACCCTCCTAATGTAATGTAATGTAATTTATTTCTTATATACCGCTACATCCGTTAGGTTCTAAGCGGTTTGAAGAAAATATACATTAAGATTATAAATGAGAAGTAAGAAGGTACTTAAATAATTCCCTTACTGTCCCGAAGGCTCACAATCTAACTAAAGTACCTGGAAATTAATAAAGAAGAGAAAATAAAGATGGTTGAAAAAAGAAAAATTCTATGTGAATTTATAGGATGGAAATTAAACTGACAGTGAAGAACTGTATGAAAAATACATATGGAATTCAGTTAGAGAGGGTAGGTTACAATCTATTTATGGTATTTGTTTAATTGGAAGGTGTTAAGGTGGGTAATTTGGGGGAAGGTTATCTGAAGGTAGGTGAATCTTCTGGAGGTAAAAGAGGAGGGGTTAAGATATGTACTTCCCTTTTATGTACTTTTTCTTCAAAAATTGTATTTCCTCCCCACTTTCCTACTGTTTCCCGTGGTCTTTTAAAAGCATTTACCCCTGTTGGTCTAATTAATATATTATGTATAAGTGATTTCTTTAAAATCTCATTTTTATCTTATGTACAACGCTTTGTAATTTGGAAAAGCGTTTAATCAAATAATTTGAATAAACTTGAAACTTGAAACATGACGGCAGAAAAGGGTTACAGCCCATCAAGTCTGCCCACTCTGTAGTAGTACAAACAGTTTCCAAGTTCGGGCTGTCTCTATGGGCATAATGACACTGCGCATCTTCCTGCGGCCAGGACTCTCTTTCTCTATTTCTGAGGGGGCCTGGACTTCAGATTTCCATGCTTATCACGCTGGTTTCTCCTGTCACCATTTTCTCATGGCACATGCTAGACGGGCCCCCCGACCAGACAGGAAGGGCTGTACAGCTCCTTTTAACCAGGAGCCAGTTACCTATTCTATCAATCCCGCGGAGGATCACGCGCAATGTGTCTGTTAGCCTCATCCCTGAAGCTCTCATTAGCAATGTGAGCTTTGTCTGATACCTGTAAGGATGCTGTTGTTTTCCACAGGGCGGTAGATGCAACATCTTGATTGAGTCTAGTACGTATTCACTTTAAAGGACATACGTATTTCGCTCATGTTGCATGGGGTTAGTACTGTTTTCATGGTTCCAGTATATTCCTCTTTACATTGTGAAACTTGATTTTTCCTAGGAGAATCTTCTTGCAGATCCTACAGTCTCCTCCTGCCATTCTCTGACCTTCTGCACTTCATTCTGAGGGGATCTTGACTTCTTCCAATGACTCTTCAGGCTTTCTCATGAGGGAGAAGACGCTATAATGTCAGGTCAGGGGGCTGTGAAGATTTTTCAGGATGCTTGCATCTTTGCATCCTCCTCAGATTTCCAGTTCGTTCTTGGAGTCTCTATGTTTTGTGTTTCCCTTTTCAGTGTTACTGGTCCTCAGGACAGTTCTTGTAGTTCTTTGGGGACTAAGGGACGTTGTTCCACTTACTGCATGGTGCCCGAGACAGGGGCATTGGGCAGGCTGGATCCCATTCTGCTGAATTAGTTTCTCGGGGTTACTCATTTCTGCAGACAACCTGGGAGTATATTTACATTTTCTCTATGGTCTCCGAATCGGCACTTGGTTTGCCTGCCTCTCTTGGAGCGGCGCTTTCGGTTTTGGCACATGCCATTTCGCCTACCCAAGGCTTCACGAACGTTTTAGGTGATGTGGGCGGTGGTACTGTTTTGGCGCTACCAGGCGATTCATCTAATTTCTTCTTGACTGCCTGCTTGATTCGGACAACTTCCTGTCGGGCCATTTGACTGACACGAAAAGGGTGATATCTTTTCCTCAGTTCTTTACACGTGCATCTTCGAATTTGCACAGCGCTCTTTTCTCCTGTACTATTTATAGGTATATCGGGGTGATGTTTTTATTCATATAGGAGAGACATGTGTTTCTTTCCGGAGACTTGGGTGTGGGGTCTCGGTCTCAGATTGGTATTCTTCTTCGCTTACCATGATCAAGTGTATGGGATTCTGTACAGTTTCTGGGATCCATATTGCTGACTCCACTGGGGACTTCGGCTTGCTTTCCCCTTCTTACGCTACAGCAGTCGCTTTTGATCCGGTGGTTCCCGGTATCTCAGGGCTCCAATTATTTGGTATGCTCCTCCTGCATCGCTCTGTATGATTTGGTGGCTCAGCGCAATTTCTCTTTTCAAGGGAAAAGATAGTCTTTGCTGGACTATCTCATGACCACCGACCATCCTGGGCTGTCGGGTTGGGGGCTCGGTGGCTTCCATCCTCAGCTCCAGGAGTCTGGTCTTCAGAGGTGACTCAGTACTTGTTCATTCTTCTACTCTTGAGCAGGCTACCTTTCTGGAGCTTCAGATCATTCTTCCGGATTGCCGCTGAGGGTCCTTTTGGTCAGTATTAGGATGGGGGTATTTCTCTACAGCTTGGGCAGTAGGTGTTGTACTCATTGGCAGGTGAAGTTGTTCTGCTTCAATGGGTGGACTCTCATCTTCGTCTTCTGTTGGCAGATCCTTTTATGGATCAGGATAAGAGTTTGGATAGACTTTCTCTCTGCGGAATCTGAGCATGGCCCATTTCTTGTATGTTACAGTGTACAGCGCTGTGTACGCTCTGGAAAGTGTGCATGTTAGTAATAATAATAATAATTTATTTCTTATATACCGCTATACCGTGAAGTTCGAAGCGGTTAGTGTAATCTTCTGCATCCTGGACATTGAGATTTGTGGCTCAGGCGTTCTAGCTCTTTTTATGGATGTGAGATCTCCTTGACCTAGACCTCATGGCCTTGTCTCTCAATTCTAAGCTTCCTAGCTTCTTTGGCGGGCCCAGGGAGTGGGAGTTAGAGGGGGTAGCTGCATGGCTCCTTTCTCGCTTCTGCCTTCTCTTTTTCAGTGCTTTCCACTGGCTGATGATGGCTTGGATTTGCCATCTCGAGCTCGCTTTCCGGGCACAGTATTTGTAGAATCTCTGGATTAGCGGCGCCATCCTTACTTTGCGGATTTGATGAGTCTTTCGACAGCCGGGCTAAGAAGTTTCCTGGTATCTCCGGCTTTGCTCGCCTAGGGTCCGATCAACAAGGATATTTGTACTACTTTAGTATTACGACCTAGTTTTTTGAAAAATCTTGACTGATGTGTAAGGGTTATGCGAAGCAGGTTGTTTCTTCTCTTATCCAGGTGCTACGGACGTCTTCTCCTGTGGCTTCTGCTTCCTTTTGGAGGTTTTTCCTTTCTTGGGTGCTTCTTAACGTTTGAACCACTCCAGAGTTCCTTTTTGGCACAGGTGTATTGCCGAGGGCTTAGCGTTCAATTCCCTTCAGCTTCTAGTGCCATTCTTGGCTTGTTACAAGGGCTAGGTTTATTGCTCTTTGCTTACTTCTCAGCTTCATGTAGTTCAGTTCCTAAACAGAGTGCGGTATATTCATGCGCCTCTTAGAAAGCCCGGTTTGGAGTACAATCTTCACGCACTTCTTCTCAGTTTACCGAAGGCTTCATTTCATCCTTATCTTTTGGGACTCTAAAGGGCTGTGCCGTTGAACATGGGGTTTCTTGTGGCCATGGCTTCAGCTCTGCAGTTTTCTATGTTGCAGGCCTTGTTCAACGGGGATTCCTATTTCTGATTTCCGAAATATGGGGTATCAGTTCGTATGGTACCACTATTTCTTTCTAGGGGGGTGTCATCCTTTCTTTTATGTCATGCTTGCTTTTCCTTCCTTCTTCCTGGGAGGAGAAATTGGGAGCAGTGCTTTTATTCACTGCATTTTTTGATACGTACGTAGCGTTCTCCGTGTGCTCGGTTTCTAATGACTTTTAGTTGTTTATATCTACTTTTTGTATTCTTCAAGGGATGCCTCAAACGTATAGCGGCGTCCGAAGCCTCCATCGCTCGATGGGTCCAGGAGGACATTCTTTATGCTTGCTTGCTGGCAGGGAAGCGGTTGGCGAAAGAACTTCATGACCATTCCGCTGGAGCGATGGCTACTTCTTGAGCTCGGCCCAGAGGTTTTTTCCTTGGAGGAGATTTGTCTCGCGGCTAATTGGTCTTCCAAGAGTGCTTTCTCTCCGCATTTCTGCTTGGATTTGGGGGCGCATGCGGTAGGGGCGTTTTGTGCTTCGGTTGTTGCGGAGGCGACGTTTGCTTCCCACTCAGATTTAGGATTGCTTTGCTACATCCCATTGGTCTCTGGATTCATCTGCTGCTGTTGCTAGGGAAGGAAAAATTATGTTCTTACCTGTTAATTTTCTTTCCCTTAGACGCAGCAGATGAATCTAGAGCCCCACCCTTTCTGGATATTGTCTCTCGGTTTTTTCTTTTGCAACTTTCGCAGTTTGTTATTATGGCAGGTTGTTTTCTGTATTATTGCATTTTGAGATTTGTTATGGGAAAGAAGTTTTTTACATGCTATGCCTATTGATGGTTACGGATGCTTGGGCAAGGAGCTATACTGGATAAACAGGAGGAGTGCCAGCCAATAGGACTACCTGTTAATCAGTTTCTCTATCTCCGCCTGCGGGTAGATGTGGGCTATCCCATTGGTCTCTGGATTCATCTTATGCATCTAAGGGAAAGAAAATTAACAGGTAAGAACATAATTTTTCCTTCTCCCTTGCTTTTATCTCCCTCCTGTCCAGTAGTACCCTTTCCCTGCTCCCCCTGTCCAGCAGTAGCCCTTCTCCCTTCCTTTTACCTAACCATATTCAAGATCCCATTTCCCCTTTACCTTATCTATTTTCATCTGGCACTGGTTGGATTTGGCCTCCGGGGGAGCTGACTTCTGCATCGATTGCCGACGCATTCTGGCGCAGGGCCTCTGCTGGGCTGCAGGGAGCTGGTTTGCCCACACTGCATCTGTGGAGCTTGGTGTCCGGGCCGCGGGAGGAGTAGGTTGTGTGTGGGAGCCGACAGGATAGCGCTGTGGCTCCCTTAGTCCCTTGCCGCCACCCCCCCTTCCCGCAGTCCCATTGATACATTTCAGTTTCCTAGGTCGGATGTTATTTTTCGGTTTGAGGGTGCCGGGTAGCTTCTGTCACGATCGCGCCTATGTCGGTAGCCTTCTCCAACACAGGAGCGGCTCATGGGAGGAGCCGTCGTGGCGTCTTTTAAGTTGAAAATAAACTTCGGGCTGTAGGGCATTATTTCCAGACTGCGCGAGTTGAAGAGCAGGCAGGCCACTGGCACAGCTAGGCGCGCATGTACACTCCTACCTGCAAGAGACCTACAGCTCACAGAAAATGGGAGCACGTAGGTAGGAGTGCGCATGCGCGGCTTAGGGTTTTATTATATTAGATAAGGCCTTGTATATTCTTAAAATCTAGAATAAAGAACATTTTGGAGCAAGAGAAAAACATTCTCCATTGCCTGTTGTTCCTAATCAAACAGTTTTATAACAGATAAAGATATCTCCTTGTGGTAAGAAATATTTAATGCCCAGTTTTGCATAGGTCCAGGTAAAAAAAGAGACATGAGGTATTGATGCCCCTGGTGAGATCTCATTTAAAATTTTACGTACAATTTTGGAGACTGCACCTTCATAAAGATGGATTCCGTCCAAAGGAAATCTACTAAAATGGTGTGTGGTCTTCATCATATCCATCCCCCTCCATCCTGTATTTTTTTTTTCTTTATCTCAATGTATTTTTTACCACCTCTTGTACCTTCCTCCCCTGTCATGTCAGTCTTAAGTAATACAGTAAAACCTTGGATTGCAAGTAATTTGGTTTGCAAGTGTTTTGCAAGACAAGCAAAACATTTTATTAAATTTTAACTTGATATACAAGCAATGTCTTGCAATACAAGTACATACAGTATACACACATCACAACTGAGCCGATGGTTCTTCTCTCTCTGACGCTGCAAGAGTGTAGTGGCTGTTCTAAACAAGCAAAGTCTTGCGATATGAATACATACAGTATACACGCGTCACATCATCACAACTGAGCCGATGGTTTTTCTCTCTCTGACGCTGCAAATGTGTAGTGGCTGTTCTAAACAAGCAAAGTCTTGCAATACGAGTACATACAGTATACACGCGTCACATCATTACAACTGAGCCGATGGTTCTTCTCTCTCTGACGCTGCAAGAGTATAGTGGCTGTTCTAAACAAGCAAAGTCTTGCAATACGAGTACATACAGTATACACGCGTCACATCATTACAACTGAGCCGATGGTTCTTCTCTCTCTGACGCTGCAAGAGTGTAGTGGCTGTTCTAAACAAGCAAAGTCTTGCAATACGAGTACATACAGTATACACACATCACAACTGAGCCGATGGTTCTTCTCTCTCTGACGCTGCAAGAGTGTAGTAGCTGTTCTAAACAAGCAAAGTCTTGCAATACGAGTACATACAGTATACACACATCACAACTGAGCCGATGGTTCTTCTCTCTCTGACGCTGCAAGAGTGTAGTAGCTGTTCTAAACAAGCAAAGTCTTGCAATACGAGTACATACAGTATACACACATCACAACTGAGCCGATGGTTCTTCTCTCTCTGACGCTGCAAGAGTGTAGTAGCTGTTCTAAACAAGCAAAGTCTTGCAATACGAGTACATACAGTATACACGCGTCACATCATCACAACTGAGCCGATGGTTCTTCTCTCTCTGACGCTGCAAGAGTGTAGTGGCTTTTCTAAAAAAGCAAAGTCTTGCAATAAGAGTACATACAGTATACACACATCACAACTGAGCCGATGGTTCTTCTCTCTCTGACGCTGCAAGAGTGTAGTGGCTGTTCTAAACAAGCAAAGTCTTGCAATACGAGTACATACAGTATACACGCGTCACATCATCACAACTGAGCCGATGGTTCTTCTCTCTCTGACGCTGCAAGAGTGTAGTGGCTTTTCTAAAAAAGCAAAGTCTTGCAATACGAGTACATACAGTATACACGCGTCACATCATCACAACTGAGCCGATGGTTCTTCTCTCTCTGACGCTGCAAGAGTGTAGTGGCTTTTCTAAAAAAGCAAAGTCTTGCAATACGAGTACATACAGTATACACGCGTCACATCATCACAACTGAGCCGATGGTTCTTTTCTCTCTGACGCTGCAAGAGTGTAGTGGCTGTTCTAAACAAGCAAAGTCTTGCAATACGAGTACATACAGTATACACACATCACAACTGAGCCGATGGTTCTTCTCTCTCTGACGCTGCAAGAGTGTAGTGGCTGTTCTAAACAAGCAAAGTCTTGCAATACGAGTACATACAGTATACACGCGTCACATCATTACAATTGAGCCAATGGTTCTTCTCTCTCTGACGCTGCAAGAGTGTAGTGGCTATTCTAAACAAGCAAAGTCTTGCAATACGAGTACATACAGTATACACGCGTCACATCATTACAACTGAGCCGATGGTTCTTCTCTCTCTGACGCTGCAAGAGTGTAGTGGCTGTTCTAAACAAGCAAAGTCTTGCAATACAAGTACATACAGTATACACACATCACAACTGAGCCGATGGTTCTTCTCTCTCTGACGCTGCAAGAGTGTAATAGCTGTTCTAAACAAGCAAAGTCTTGCAATACGAGTACATACAGTATACACGCGTCACATCATTACAACTGAGCCGATGGTTCTTCTCTCTCTGACGCTGCAAGAGTGTAGTGGCTGTTCTAAACAAGCAAAGTCTTGCAATACGAGTACATACAGTATACACACATCACAACTGAGCCGATGGTTCTTCTCTCTCTGACGCTGCAAGAGTGTAGTGGCTGTTCTAAACAAGCAAAGTCTTGCAATACGAGTACATACAGTATACACGCGTCACATCATTACAACTGAGCCGATGGTTCTTCTCTCTCTGACGCTGCAAGAGTGTAGTAGCTGTTCTAAACAAGCAAAGTCTTGCAATACGAGTACATACAGTATACACGCGTCACATCATCACAACTGAGCCGATGGTTCTTCTCTCTCTGACGCTGCAAGAGTGTAGTGGCTTTTCTAAAAAAGCAAAGTCTTGCAATAAGAGTACATACAGTATACACACATCACAACTGAGCCGATGGTTCTTCTCTCTCTGACGCTGCAAGAGTGTAGTGGCTGTTCTAAACAAGCAAAGTCTTGCAATACGAGTACATACAGTATACACGCGTCACATCATCACAACTGAGCCGATGGTTCTTCTCTCTCTGACGCTGCAAGAGTGTAGTGGCTTTTCTAAAAAAGCAAAGTCTTGCAATACGAGTACATACAGTATACACGCGTCACATCATCACAACTGAGCCGATGGTTCTTCTCTCTCTGACGCTGCAAGAGTGTAGTGGCTTTTCTAAAAAAGCAAAGTCTTGCAATACGAGTACATACAGTATACACGCGTCACATCATCACAACTGAGCCGATGGTTCTTCTCTCTCTGACGCTGCAAGAGTGTAGTGGCTGTTCTAAACAAGCAAAGTCTTGCAATACGAGTACATACAGTATACACACATCACAACTGAGCCGATGGTTCTTCTCTCTCTGACGCTGCAAGAGTGTAGTGGCTGTTCTAAACAAGCAAAGTCTTGCAATACGAGTACATACAGTATACACGCGTCACATCATTACAACTGAGCCAATGGTTCTTCTCTCTCTGACGCTGCAAGAGTGTAGTGGCTATTCTAAACAAGCAAAGTCTTGCAATACGAGTACATACAGTATACACGCGTCACATCATTACAACTGAGCCGATGGTTTTTCTCTCTCTGACGCTGCAAATGTGTAGTGGCTGTTCTAAACAAGCAAAGTCTTGCAATACGAGTACATACAGTATACACGCGTCACATCATTACAACTGAGCCGATGGTTCTTCTCTCTCTGACGCTGCAAGAGTGTAGTGGCTGTTCTAAACAAGCAAAGTCTTGCAATACGAGTACATACAGTATACACACATCACAACTGAGCCGATGGTTCTTCTCTCTCTGACGCTGCAAGAGTGTAGTAGCTGTTGTAAACAAGCAAAGTCTTGCAATACGAGTACATACAGTATACACACATCACAACTGAGCCGATGGTTCTTCTCTCTCTGACGCTGCAAGAGTGTAGTAGCTGTTCTAAACAAGCAAAGTCTTGCAATACGAGTACATACAGTATACACACATCACAACTGAGCCGATGGTTCTTCTCTCTCTGACGCTGCAAGAGTGTAGTAGCTGTTCTAAACAAGCAAAGTCTTGCAATACGAGTACATACAGTATACACGCGTCACATCATCACAACTGAGCCGATGGTTCTTCTCTCTCTGACGCTGCAAGAGTGTAGTGGCTTTTCTAAAAAAGCAAAGTCTTGCAATAAGAGTACATACAGTATACACACATCACAACTGAGCCGATGGTTCTTCTCTCTCTGACGCTGCAAGAGTGTAGTGGCTGTTCTAAACAAGCAAAGTCTTGCAATACGAGTACATACAGTATACACGCGTCACATCATCACAACTGAGCCGATGGTTCTTCTCTCTCTGACGCTGCAAGAGTGTAGTGGCTTTTCTAAAAAAGCAAAGTCTTGCAATACGAGTACATACAGTATACACGCGTCACATCATCACAACTGAGCCGATGGTTCTTCTCTCTCAGACGCTGCAAGAGTGTAGTGGCTGTTCTAAACAAGCAAAGTCTTGCAATACGAGTACATACAGTATACACACATCACAACTGAGCCGATGGTTCTTCTCTCTCTGACGCTGCAAGAGTGTAGTGGCTGTTCTAAACAAGCAAAGTCTTGCAATACGAGTACATACAGTATACATGCGTCACATCATTACAACTGAGCCAATGGTTCTTCTCTCTCTGACGCTGCAAGAGTGTAGTGGCTATTCTAAACAAGCAAAGTCTTGCAATACGAGTACATACAGTATACACGCGTCACATCATTACAACTGAGCCGATGGTTCTTCTCTCTCTGACGCTGCAAGAGTGTAGTGGCTGTTCTAAACAAGCAAAGTCTTGCAATACAAGTACATACAGTATACACACATCACAACTGAGCCGATGGTTCTTCTCTCTCTGACGCTGCAAGAGTGTAATAGCTGTTCTAAACAAGCAAAGTCTTGCAATACGAGTACATACAGTATACACGCGTCACATCATTACAACTGAGCCGATGGTTCTTCTCTCTCTGACGCTGCAAGAGTGTAGTGGCTGTTCTAAACAAGCAAAGTCTTGCAATACGAGTACATACAGTATACACGCGTCACATCATTACAACTGAGCCGATGGTTCTTCTCTCTCTGACGCTGCAAGAGTGTAGTAGCTGTTCTAAACAAGCAAAGTCTTGCAATACGAGTACATACAGTATACACGCGTCACATCATCACAACTGAGCCGATGGTTCTTCTCTCTCTGACGCTGCAAGAGTGTAGTGGCTTTTCTAAAAAAGCAAAGTCTTGCAATAAGAGTACATACAGTATACACACATCACAACTGAGCCGATGGTTCTTCTCTCTCTGACGCTGCAAGAGTGTAGTGGCTGTTCTAAACAAGCAAAGTCTTGCAATACGAGTACATACAGTATACACGCGTCACATCATCACAACTGAGCCGATGGTTCTTCTCTCTCTGACGCTGCAAGAGTGTAGTGGCTTTTCTAAAAAAGCAAAGTCTTGCAATACGAGTACATACAGTATACACGCGTCACATCATCACAACTGAGCCGATGGTTCTTCTCTCTCTGACGCTGCAAGAGTGTAGTGGCTTTTCTAAAAAAGCAAAGTCTTGCAATACGAGTACATACAGTATACACGCGTCACATCATGACAACTGAGCCGATGGTTCTTCTCTCTCTGACGCTGCAAGAGTGTAGTGGCTGTTCTAAACAAGCAAAGTCTTGCAATACGAGTACATACAGTATACACACATCACAACTGAGCCGATGGTTCTTCTCTCTCTGACGCTGCAAGAGTGTAGTGGCTGTTCTAAACAAGCAAAGTCTTGCAATACGAGTACATACAGTATACACGCGTCACATCATTACAACTGAGCCAATGGTTCTTCTCTCTCTGACGCTGCAAGAGTGTAGTGGCTATTCTAAACAAGCAAAGTCTTGCAATACGAGTACATACAGTATACACGCGTCACATCATTACAACTGAGCCGATGGTTCTTCTCTCTCTGACGCTGCAAGAGTGTAGTGGCTGTTCTAAACAAGCAAAGTCTTGCAATACAAGTACATACAGTATACACACATCACAACTGAGCCGATGGTTCTTCTCTCTCTGACGCTGCAAGAGTGTAGTAGCTGTTCTAAACAAGCAAAGTCTTGCAATACGAGTACATACAGTATACACGCGTCACATCATTACAACTGAGCCGATGGTTCTTCTCTCTCTGACGCTGCAAGAGTGTAGTGGCTGTTCTAAACAAGCAAAGTCTTGCAATACGAGTACATACAGTATACACACATCACAACTGAGCCGATGGTTCTTCTCTCTCTGACGCTGCAAGAGTGTAGTAGCTGTTCTAAACAAGTAAAGTCTTGCAATACGAGTACATACAGTATACACACATCACAACTGAGCCGATGGTTCTTCTCTCTCTGACGCTGCAAGAGTGTAGTAGCTGTTCTAAACAAGCAAAGTCTTGCAATACGAGTACATACAGTATACACACATCACAACTGAGCCGATGGTTCTTCTCTCTCTGACGCTGCAAGAGTGTAGTGGCTGTTCTAAACAAGCAAAGTCTTGCAATACGAGTACATACAGTATACACGCGTCACATCATTACAACTGAGCCAATGGTTCTTCTCTCTCTGACGCTGCAAGAGTGTAGTGGCTGTTCTAAACAAGCAAAGTCTTGCAATACGAGTACATATAGTATACACGCGTCACATCATTACAACTGAGCCGATGGTTCTTCTCTCTCTGACGCTGCAAGAGTGTAGTAGCTGTTCTAAACAAGCAAAGTCTTGCAATACGAGTACATACAGTATACACACATCACAACTGAGCCGATGGTTCTTCTCTCTCTGACGCTGCAAGAGTGTAGTGGCTGTTCTAAACAAGCAAAGTCTTGCGATATGAATACATACAGTATACACGCGTCACATCATTACAACTGAGCCGATGGTTCTTCTCTCTCTGACGCTGCAAGAGTGTAGTGGCTGTTCTAAACAAGCAAAGTCTTGCAATACGAGTACATACAGTATACACGCGTCACATCATTACAACTGAGCCGATGGTTCTTCTCTCTCTGACGCTGCAAGAGTGTAGTAGCTTTTCTAAACAAGCAAAGTCTTGCAATACGAGTACATACAGTATACACACATCACAACTGAGCCGATGGTTCTTCTCTCTCTGACGCTGCAAGAGTGTAGTAGCTGTTCTAAACAAGCAAAGTCTTGCAATACGAGTACATACTGTATACACACATCACAACTGAGCCGATGGTTCTTCTCTCTCTGACGCTGCAAGAGTATAGTGGCTGTTCTAAACAAGCAAAGTCTTGCAATACGAGTACATACAGTATACACGCGTCACATCATTACAACTGAGCCGATGGTTCTTCTCTCTCTGACGCTGCAAGAGTGTAGTGGCTGTTCTAAACAAGCAAAGTCTTGCAATACGAGTACATACAGTATACACACATCACAACTGAGCCGATGGTTCTTTTCTCTCTGACGCTGCAAGAGTGTAGTGGCTGTTCTAAACAAGCAAAGTCTTGCAATACGAGTACATACAGTATACACACATCACAATTGAGCCGATGGTTCTTCTCTCTCTGACGCTGCAAGAGTGTAGTGGCTGTTCTAAACAAGCAAAGTCTTGCAATACGAGTACATACAGTATACACGCGTCACATCATTACAACTGAGCCGATGGTTCTTCTCTCTCTGACGCTGCAACAGTGTAGTGGCTATTCTAAACAAGCAAAGTCTTGCAATACGAGTACATACAGTATACACACATCACAACTGAGCCGATGGTTCTTCTCTCTCTGACGCTGCAAGAGTGTAGTAGCTGTTCTAAACAAGCAAAGTCTTGCAATACGAGTACATACAGTATACACACATCACAACTGAGCCGATGGTTCTTCTCTCTCTGACGCTGCAAGAGTGTAGTAGCTATTCTAAACAAGCAAAGTCTTGCAATACGAGTACATACAGTATACACACATCACAACTGAGCCGATGGTTCTTCTCTCTCTGACGCTGCAAGAGTGTAGTGGCTGTTCTAAACAAGCAAAGTCTTGCAATACGAGTACATACAGTATACACACATCACAACTGAGCCGATGGTTCTTCTCTCTCTGACGCTGCAAGAGTGTAGTAGCTGTTCTAAACAAGCAAAGTCTTGCAATACGAGTACATACAGTATACACACATCACAACTGAGCCGATGGTTCTTCTCTCTCTGACGCTGCAAGAGTGTAGTAGCTGTTCTAAACAAGCAAAGTCTTGCAATACGAGTACATACAGTATACACACATCACAACTGAGCCGATGGTTCTTCTCTCTCTGACGCTGCAAGAGTGTAGTGGCTGTTCTAAACAAGCAAAGTCTTGCAATACGAGTACATACAGTATACACGCGTCACATCATTACAACTGAGCCGATGGTTCTTCTCTCTCTGACGCTGCAGGAGTGTAGTAATTGTTCTAAATGAGCGAGGCCTTGTAATACAAGTAAGTATAGTATTTTGTATTAAAGTTTTTGGGTTGTGGAACGAATCATCCGAGTTTCCATTATTTCCTATGGGGAAATTTGCTTTGATATACGAGTGCTTTGAATTACAAGCATGCTTCTGAAATGAATTATGCTCGCTAACCAAGGTTTTATTGTATATGTAACCTCCCTCCCATCCACATTTAGGCCTCCTTTTATGAAACTGCGATAGTAGTTTCTAGCGCGGGGAGCCGCGCTGAATGGCCCGCGCTACTCCCGATGCTCATTGAGTTCCTTTGAGCGTTAGGAGCAGTGCGCGCCATTCAGCGCGGCTCCCCACGTTAGAAACTGATATCGTAGTTTTGTAAAAGAGAGGGTTAATTATCATGTGGTGGAATTTTTTTTTCCTTTCTTTTAACTTTTGTTTTTAAATATTTTTATGGACTGTGAACCGTCTAGATAAATTGATGGACGGTATATCAAAGAAACAATAAATTTGGAAACTTAAAGATCTCAATCTGTATACTTTGGAGGAAAGGCAGGAGAGGGGAGATATGATAGAGACGTTTAAATACCTACATGGCGTAAATTTGAAAAGAAGCTTTTGAATGAGAGGGCTAGAAACATGATGGCAGATAAAGGCCAAATGTCCCATCTAATCTGCCCATTCATTATCTCTTTCTCTCTCTGAGAGATCCCACATGCCTATTAGAGAATGACACGGTGGATGTTACCCGCGAGAAGCCGTGGGTAACCCGCCAGAACGATGGAGGGGGAAAGGTGCTCACCGCAGGTTCGGGGACAAGGCCATCCACCGCCCAGTGAAGTGGTGAATGGCCTTGTCCCCGCAGTTAAGGGAGGGAACGTGCACGGTCACTAATCGCACTGCCCCCTCCCTCCTTCCTATCTACCTACCCGAATCTATCTATCTCCCTCCTCCCCCCCTTTACCTTTGCGGTGTGTTTTAAGGTTGGAGACTTGTTGAAAGCCGCCGGAGCATATGTGCAGTCGCGTGCTTGTGTGGGCGGAAGCTTCTCCTCTGACGCAACCAGAAGTTGCACATGCACGCGACTGCACAAACACTCCGGCGGCTTTCAACAAACTAATCAAAACTTAAAACGTGCTGCGAAGGTAAGGAGGAGAGAGGGAGATGCAAGGACCAAGCAAGGGGTGACAAAGGGCAGTGAGGTGGTGAGAGGGAAGGGTAGATGCTGCAGGGATGGGGTGGTGAAGGGGACGGTGTTCCGGTGACAGGGACAGATTTTTTTCCTGTGTCATTCTCTAGTACCTATCCCAGGCCCTCTTGAATTCAGACACAGTCTCTGTTTCCACCACCTCTTCTGGGAGACTGTTCCACGCTTCTACCACCCTTTCTGTAAAAAAGGCTTCGGAGTAATCTAAGGAAATACTAACTTCATCATATGCCCTCTCGTTACAGAGTTTCCTTTCAAATGAAAGAGACTCCACTCATGCACATTTATATTACATAGGTATTTAAACGTCTCTATCATATCTCCCCTCGCCCTCCTTTCCTCCAAAGCATACAGATTGAGATCTTTAAGTCTGTCCCCATACGCCTTATCACAAAGACCACACAACATTTTAGTAGCCTTCCTCTGGACCAACTCCATCCTTTTTATATCTTTTTGAAGATGTGGCCTCCAGAATTGTACACAATATTCTAAATGAGGTCTCATTAGAGTGTTATACAAAGGCATCAATACCTCCTTTTTCCTATTGGCCATACCTCTCCCTATGCAACCTAGCATCCTTCTAGCTTTTGCCATCACCTTTTCAACCTGTTTGACCACTTTAAGATCATCACATGCAGTCACACCCAAGTCCCGCTCTTCCATTGTGCACATAAGTTCTTCACCCCTAAACTGTACCGTTCTCTCTGGTTTTCGCAGCCCAAAGTTATGACCTTGCATTTCTTAGCATTAAATTTAGCTGCCAAATTTCAGACCATTCTTCAAGCTTCGCCAGGTCTTTCTTCATGTTATTCACACCATCCGGCATGTCTACTCTATTGCAGATTTTGGTATCCTCTGCAAAGAGACAAATCTTACCCGACAACCCTTCAGCAATATGATTTATAAAAAAGTTAAAAAGAACAGGTCCAAGAATAGAACCTTGAGGCACACCACTGATAACATCCCTTTACTCAGAGCGATCTCCATTGATCACTACCCTCTGTCGCCTTCCACTCAACCAGTTCCTGACCCAGCCTGTCACTTTGGGACCCATCCCGAGGGCACTCAGTTTATTTGTTAGACATTTGTGTGGAACACTATCAAAGGCTTTGCCATTTCTGCTCCCAGGTGGTTGATTCTTTCTGTTATCCTCCCTAGACAGTTTGTTCTGTTATTGCCTATTCTTTGTGATGTGGCTTTTGTTTTCCTGTTGGCTGCATTATCAATAAAAATTATTTTTTAAAAATCTAAATACACCACATCTAGCTGAAATCCTCTATCCAATTCTCTGGTCACCCAGTCATAGAAATTGATCAGAATTGTCTGACAAGACCTACCTCTAGTGAATCCATGTTGCCTCCGGTCCTGTAATCCACAGGATTCCAGAAACTTAACCATTCTCTGTTTTAAAAGCGTTTCCATTAATTTGCTTACCACAGAAGTCAAACTTACCGGTCTGTAATTCCTTACTTCTTCCTTACTTCCACTTTTGTGGAGAGGGACTACATCTGCCCTTCTCCAGTCCTCTGGTATTACTCCTGACTCTAGAGACTAGTTGAAAAGGTCAGTCAGCGGAGCTACCAGAACTTCCCTAAGTTCCTTCAGCATCCTCGGATGTACACCATCCGGCCCCATCGCTTTGTCTACCTTTATTTTAGCTAGCTCCTCACAAACACAACCCTCTGAAAATTGATCAGGGTCTATTACTCCTCCATCCCTAGTCATGTTTGTCTTCTGTGGTTCAGCTCCCAGTGCATTAGCCGTGAACACAGAACATAAGAACATAAGCAATGCCTCCACTGGGTCAGACCCGAGGTCCATCGCGCCCAGCAGTCTGCTCACGCGGCGGCCCAACAGGTCCAGGACCTGTGCAGTAGCCCTCTATCTATACCCCTCTATCCCTTTTTCCAGCAGGAAATTGTCCAATCCTTTTTTGAACTCCAGTACCGTACTCTGTCCTATTACGTCCTCTGGAAGCGCATTCCAGGTGTTCACCACACGCTGGGTAAAGAAAAACTTCCTAGCATTCGTTTTGAATCTGTCTCCTTCCAACTTTTCCGAATGCCCTCTTGTTCTTTTATGTTTTGAAAGTTTGAAAAATCTGTCCCTCTCTATGCTCTTCATGATCTTGTAGGTCTCTATCATGTCTCCTCTGAGTCTCCGCTTTTCCAGGGAGAAGAGCCCCAATCTCTCCAATCTTTCAGTGTATGAAAGGTTTTCCATGCTCTTAATCATTCGTGTCGCTCTCCTCTGGACCCTCTCAAGTATTGCCATATCCTTCTTAAGGTACGGTGACCAATACTGAACACAGTACTCCAGGTGCGGGCGCACCATTGCCCGATACAACGGCAGAATGACTTCTCTCGTTCTGGTCGTAATACCCTTCTTAATAATACCCAACATTCTGTTTGCTTTCTTCGTGGCTGCTGCACATTGTGCTGTTGACTTCATTGTTGTGTCCACCAGTACACCCAAATCTCTTTCAAGGTTACTTCCCTCTAATACCAATCCCCCCATTTGGTAGCTGAACATCGGGTTCTTTCTCCCTATATGCATGACCTTACATTTCCCTACATTGAAGTCCATCTGCCATTTATTCGCCCACTCCTCCAGTTTGTTTAGGTCCCTTTGTAGGTCCTCACACTCTTCCGCATTTCTAACCCTTCTACAGAGTTTAGTGTCATCCGCAAATTTGATAACTTCACACTTCGTCCCCGTTTCCAGGTCATTTATAAATACATTGAACAGCAGCGGTCCGAGTACAGACCCCTGCGGAACTCCGCTCGTGACTTTCTTCCAGCCTGAGTAGTGACCCTTCACTCCAACCCTCTGTCTTCTGCCTGCCAACCAGTGTTTGACCCATCTGTGCACGTCCCCTTCCACCCCGTGGTTCCACAGCTTCCTAAGTAACCGTTCAAGGAGTACCTTGTCAAAGGCCTTTTTGAAGTCGAGGTAAATGATGTCTACGGGTTCCCCTTTGTCCAACTGACTGTTTACCCCCTCAAAGAAGTGCAGTAAGTGCAGTAAGAACACAAATATTTGTTAAGCAATTTGGCCTTTCCTTTATCAGCTTCTACATATTCCTCCCCTTCACCTGTGAGTCTAACAATGCCACTTTTGCACTTCTTTCTATCACTAATATATCTAAAAAAAGTTTTGTCTCCCCGTTTTACCGTGTTAGCTATTTTTTCTTCCATTTGCATCTTTGCTTTCCTGACTACACGACTAGCCTCTCTTAACTTTTCCAGATATTTTTGCCTGTCTTCCTCTTTCTGCGATCTTTTGTAGTTTATGAAAGTAGCTAACCCCTTATTATCCCTGGACAAGCAGGCAGCCTATTCTCAACATGTGTGTGATGTCATCCCTGGAGTCCGGATGCGGACAGCTTCGCAAGCAGACTTGCTTTTAGAACTTTTAGAAAGTTTGCGAGTGCTGCATCGCGCATGCGCAAGTGCATTCCCGCCCAGTTCAGGGAGCGCATCTCCTCAGTGCTCAGTTTTCCACAGAGCCGAGAAGTCTTGTTTTTGACGCTCTTCGCTAGACTCAGTTCTAAACTTTGTGCCTTCTCTCACCACAGCTTGTGTTCTGTTATTTTTCAGGGTTGCTATGTTTTTTTGCGGGTTTTCATTTCTTTAAAAAAAAAATAAAATCTTTAGCTTTAATTTTATTTCTTTTATTACGGTGGGGCCTGCTTTGTGGCCTCTGGCGGGTTTCGATTTTGCTGAGGCCATCTTTCCACCTATGTTCATGCCGGTCACAGGTTTCAAGAAGTGTAGCTGTTGCCAGTGGGTGATCTCCCTCACTGACCCACATAGGTGGTGTATTCAGTGTTTGGGCCTTGACCATCGTCCGGAGTCGGGTACTTGCTGTTACCCTTTAACCTCGAGCCCGCAAGCGTCGTCAAATTCAGGTGGAGAAACTCTTTGGTGGTATGCATCCTCTTGCTCTGGTCAAGCTTATGGGAGTTCCGCCTTCTGCCTCAACCTGACTCGTTCAACGGGGCCTCATCCTCGAGTAAATCTGCTAAGCCTTCTCCTGACGAGACGCTTGCCTTGCTGCCTCCCTCAGCTCAGGTGCCAGCAGTAGTTATCAAGCTGCCTAAGAAGCATGTCTCCAAGTCGAAGAGTCATTCTTCCTTGGAGTCACATTTGAAGGCTCTGATCCAGACCATTTTGGATCGTCAGGCAGTATCCTTGCCAAACATACTCATACCTCGACTCTGCTTCCTGCAGTTCAGACTAGTGGTGCCCAATTCGCGATTGGAATCGATTCACTTTGGGTGAATCGATTCGAATTGATTCGTTTTTACAAAAAAACGAACTCACCGATTCAAGTCGGCCCCCTTGCTTTCTTTCTGCCGCCAGAGTCTGTCCATCTAATGTAACTTCCGGTTTTGCAAAACCGGAAGTTACATCAGAAACATGGACTTGGCAAAGGGAGGCTAAAAAGTAGTAGTAAGTTAAAAAAATAGTAATAATGAAAGGTCCAGAGAAGCTTTCATTTCGGGCGTTCTGGCCATTTTCCGTCCCAGTATGATTTCTGATCATTCCCCCATTTGCGGAAAGAGCGGATTGCGGGGAAGGGGGAGAGCATGCCTGCCCACCCCACAGCAAAAGCCCGAGAACCGTGCCAGCCGATCGTCCTCCACCTGCAGCGGCTGCTCCCAGCCAAAGTGAGAGGAAGGACCCGGGGAGGGGGGCAGCTGAACCCTCCCCAGATGCGCGAGAATCTCACCCGTGGCAAGTGCTGAGCTGACATGTTGCGAACGGCTCTGATATTGGCCTGGACTTCCCCCTACAGAACCTGGCCCACTTGGTGGTGTGGGAGTGGCTCTATGAGCACGGCCGCTGGCGACCTTACTCGGTCACCATGTGGCACCACATCGAGAACGTGCTGAAGGAGGATGTCCGGGGAAGCATGATGCTGGACAAGGTGGACCTGCAGCTGGTGTCCTATGTCATCGACCTGCAGTCCATGCACCAATTCCGCTAGGACACGGGTGATTGGCCGAGGGGGCTGCACTGACGGGCATTTTGCCTGAAGGGGGTGAAGGATACTTCCCCTGGCACTGCTGACCAGCAGGTATCGATGGCATCCTCAACTCAGCAGTCTTGTACTCCCATTCTCCCTCTTGTTGGCTCCTCTCCATGCAAATATGAGTGAAGTTTCTCCTCATCATTCTCCCTCCCACAGCCAGTTTGCAGCTTCTCCCCTTCCCCACTTCTGTCCCAAATTCCTCAGTCCGAAATCCAAGATCCTGCTCCCTCTTCCCCCCTACATCTCTCCTCACATGCAGCATTTCCCTTCTCTTGCCCCCCTCTCCCTCCATAGTCCAACATCTTAATGAGCCATAGGTATAGAGTGCCTTCAGTGACTTTATGACGATCCCCTCCATAGCATATTTTAAAAATATATATACAGTAAGCCAGAACAGGGCTCAGGAGAGGAAGGTGCCAAGGGGTGGTGGGGAAGGAGGGAGAGATGCAGGATGAAAGGGTAGTTAAGAAAAGGATATGGTGAATCTGGGGATGGTGGGGTCCATTGCTGCAGCTGCAGGGATGGAGACAAAAAAGGAAAGATGCCAAACCTCCACGAGAGGGAAGGAAAACAGAAGGGGAGGACAGAGATGGAAGATGGATGGTTAGCACGGAGAAAGAAGGAGGGCAAGCACGTTATCAGAAGACAACCAGAGCGTGGGACCAACCTGATTTAAATAATGACCAGACAAAAGGTAGAAAAAATAATTTTACTTTCTGTTTTGAGATTACAATATGTCAGATTTGAAATGTGTATCCTGCCAGAGCTGGTGTTAGATTGCAAATGTGACTTAGGATTTAACAGAAGGATTTAACAGAGAAAGGAAAAGTATTTTTTGTTTACACCACAGCGCCAGTGTGGGTAGGAGAGGGAAAGGGGGTGAAGAGGCTATAAAATAAACCTACTAGGATGTTTTTAAAAAAAACAACAACATCCAGTTGGGCAGGAAAATTGAATTGAAAAATCGATTCATTAGGCTGAATCGAATCGAAATATTTTTCCCAGAATCGGGCAGCACTAGTCCAGACTGAGCACTCAGCAGTAACACCTGGAGTTGAGTCCTTGGCTAGGCCTCGAGTTGAATCTCCTTACTCTATACAAGGAGTCGAGTCCTTAGGAGTGCCTCAAGAGGATTCCACACTCTCTATGCAAGGAGTCGATTCTTTGTGAGTGTCTTGTCTGGAGCATAAGCACGCTATTCAAGGAGCCGAGTCCTTGTCAGTGCCTCGAGATGCCTCGACACCAGGAGTCCAATCTCTTGTGGTGTCTTGATCTCAATCTCCAGCCTCCAGCCCTCGTTCCTCGCATAAGGCATCACCCTTCCCGAGGCATAGGACAAAGACTCCTCGACTTTCTTCTCAGCGAGATCTGCCTGGTTCGAGGCACAATTCTCCACATCAGTTGAGGCATCCATTGAATATAAGAACATAAGCAGTGCCTCTGCTGGGTCAGACCAGAGGTCCATCAGGCCCAGCAGCCCGCTCACACGGCGGCCCATCAGATCCAAGATCCTCTAGTAATCCTCTATCTATACCCTTCTATCCCCTTTTCCTTCAGGAAATCATCCAATCCCTTCTTGAACCCCAATATCGTACTCTGTCCTATCACACCCTCTGGAAGCGCATTCCAGATGTCCATCACCCTTTGGGTGAAGAAGAATTTCCTAGCATTGGTTCTGAAACTGTTCCCTCTTAATTTTTCCGAATGCCCTCTTGTTCTTGTGGTTTTCAAAGTTTGAAGAACCTGCCCTCTCCACTTTCTCTATGCCCTTCATGATCTTGTAAGTCTCTCATGTCCCCTCTAAGCCTCTGCTTTTCCAGGGAAAAGAGCCCCAGTTTCTCTAATCTTTCAGCATATGAAAGGTTTTCCATACCTTATATCAATGTTGTCGCTCTTTTCTGGACCCCCTCGAGTATCGCCATATCCTTCCTAAGGTACGGCGACCAATACTGGACGCAGTACTCCAGATGCGGGCGCACCATCGCCCGATACAGTGGCAGGATAACTTATTTCGTTCTGGTTGTAATACCTTTCTTGATAATACCTAACATTCTAGTCGCCTTCTTGGAGGCTGTTGCGCACTGTGACGATGGCTTCATTGTCTTGTCCACTATTACCCCAAGTCCTTTTCTAGGGTACTTTCAACCATTACCAGCCCTCCCTCGTCTCTTTACACCTCGAGGTTATTCGAGACTTTCTACTTTGAAGTCGATGACGCCACCTCCATCTGCTTCTCCTGTGAGGAATTCTTCACCCAGTGAGTCGTCTATACCTGCATATTCAGGTCTCAGGTGTGAGTACTCCAGGGATGCCTCGCCCTCTGCTCTTCGAGGTGCTTCGAGGTCACTTTCCCTTCGAGGTCAGCCTACCTTGGAACAGATATCCTTTTCTTCTTTCCTACGTCAAATGAGTAAGGAACTCAATATTAATTTGGACTCTGATTCCAAATATACTACTGAGTATTTAGAAGAAATAGGTATGTCTCGATCTCCTACGGAGTCTTTTAAAATACCTATTAATAGAC
Organism: Geotrypetes seraphini; assembly: GCF_902459505.1. Taxonomy (NCBI): domain Eukaryota; kingdom Metazoa; phylum Chordata; class Amphibia; order Gymnophiona; family Dermophiidae; genus Geotrypetes; species Geotrypetes seraphini. The sequence continues at coordinate 1,335,894 of NC_047093.1, read as the reverse complement.
TTCTTTCTCAAACTTTCAGGAGGAACCTTGAAACACCTTATTCCATTCCTGCTGTATCAAGCAAGCTGGAATCCCGTTACAGAATGGTCCACTGACAGGGCTTCGAGAAATCTCAATTATCCTATCAATCCCTTCTTATGGAGTCCTCTCTGAAAAGGAACAACCCTTCCAAGGTTTATGCCACTGTCCCTCCTGGAAGAGAGGGCAGGCCCATGGACAAGTTTGGCTGCCATTTGTGTCAGAATTCTCTGCTGGCAACTAGGGTTCTGAATTACAATTTTATCTTCATTTCTTATTTCAAGCATTTGGTTGACACACTACATGCATATTTCAGGTATGTTCCTCAACACATCTTGCAGGTTTTCAGAATACCATTACCAGTCTGAATCAACTAAACTAAACTAAGCCTTAAGTTTATATATCGCATCATCTCTACGGAAGTGGAGCTCGACACGGTTTACAAAGTTTAAAAATATAGGAAGAGAGAGGAGAAAGATTTACAAGAGCATGTGAATAGAGGAGGATGTGGACAGGGGAAAGAGATGTTAGATGTTAGAGAAAAGCCAGGTTTTCAGTTGTTTTCGGAAAAGTTGGAGGGAGCCCAGGTTCCGCAGCGGGATAGTGAGATCATTCCAAAGGCCTGTGATTTTGGAGAGAAGGGATTTTCCCAGTTTGCCAGCGTGGAGGATGCCGTGTAGAGAGGGGAAGGATAGTTTATATCTGTGAGCGGATCTGGTGGTGGCAGGCGTCCGGACGAGGAAGGATAGAGGGATTAGGGGCGGAAGGATGCCGTGAATGATCTTGAAGGCCAGGCAGGAGCATTTGAAGTGAATTCTGAAAAGTACTGGGAGCCAGTGGAGATTGTTAAGTAGAGGGGAGACGTGATCAAATTTTCGTTTAGCAAAAATCAGCTTGGCTGCAGTATTCTGGATAAGTTGGAGTCTGCGAAGACTTTTTTTTGTTAGGCCTAAATAAATGGCGTTACAGTAATCGAGTTTGGATAGGATGATGGATTGTACAAGGACGGTGAAATGTTGTTGATGAAAGTAGGATCTTACTTTCCTCAGCATGTGGAGACTGAAAAAACATGATTTTGCCAGGGAATTCAGGTGATCGTTGAGAGAGAGGGAGGAGTCGATAGTGATGCCGAGGACCTTGCTTGAGAATTCAAGGTGCAGAGCAGGGCCTGTGGGCAATGTGAAGAGGGTGGGCAGGTGTAATAATTTTGGGCCGAGCCAGAGTAATTTTGTTTTAGATTCATTTAATTTCATCTGTACAAAGAGGGACCAGGCGTGAAGTCTCATTATGCATGAAGTGATATTCTCTTGGAGGTTTGTGAGGTTCTGGTCAGTTTCGAGGAGGATAAGTATGTCGTCTGTGTATGTGTATATTGTTTCAAGGGGGGTTAATTTGAGGAGCTTCAGGGAGGTCATGTACATGTTGAAGAGAATAGGGGATGGGGGGAGCCCTGTGGGACACCACAGGATGGTGACCATGGAGCGGATTTGGAGCCGTTTGTGTTGACAATGTAGGAACGTGCGCGAAGGAAGTTTGAGAACCACTTTAGGACAAAGGAGTCTATTCCTATCTCAGAAAGTTGGTAGATTAATATGTCATGGTGCACGACGTCGAAAGCCGCGGAGAGATCGAACTGTAGAAGAACAGCAAATTTGTTTCAAGCGTGTAATTGTTGCACCTTTGAAATTAAGGAGACTAGGAGAGACTCGGTGCTGAAATTGGGTCTAAATCCGTATTGGTAGTGTTGGAGAATGGAGAATCTTTCTAGGTAGGAGGAAAGCTGAGTAGCGACTATGGTCTCTAGAAGTTTTGTTAAAAGAGGTATGTTTGCTATGGGGCGGTAGTTCGATGGTAAGGAAGGGTCGAGATCGACTTTCTTCAGGAGAGGGGATAAGGCAATGTGTCCCATTTCTGTGGAGAACAGGCCCGATAGTAAAACTTTATTTATAAGGTTGCTGAGGGAAGAGATGGCCTGCACAGGGATGTTTTCATAAAGGTAGGATGGGAAAGGGTCTAAGATGCACTTGCAGGATTTAAGTTTGAGGCAGAGTTTAGAGATCTGGGTTATGGATACGGGTTCGAAAGTGGTCCATGATCTGTCAGCGGGGATAGAGTCGGAGTCATTTGGAGGAAGAGAGTTGTACGAGATAACTGGGGGGAACGAACTCTTTATGGTAGAGATCTTCTCATTGAAGAATTTGGCTAGGTCATTTGGAGATGGGAGGGAGGGGGAGGGGGAGGAGTCATTTTTTTGAAGTTAGGTTTTGCCAGATGTGGAACAGAGTACTGTTTTGGTTTTTTGACCTGGAGATTTTATCTCCGTAGTAGTTCTTCCTGCATACATCTCCTTCAATCGTCCTATGATGCATTTGAGCTTTCCTCGAGGGTCACTGCCTTCTCAGTGGCTATGTGCCAGCTTGCCTGGCTTTGCACTGTGGACAATCCTAATCTTCAGGATCGCCTCGCCAACATTCCTTGTCAAGACAATGACTTGTTTGATGACTCCATCGAGGAGGCCCCTAAGAAGTTGTCTGAACATGAGAAGTCATTTGCTTCCATCATTCGTCCTAAGCCTAAGCCTTCCATCTCTAAGGGTTTCAGGCCTATACCATCTTACCAGCGGCATTTTCCACAGAGGGCAGCTCTTTATACCGGAGCGCCTCCTAAGAAACAACTGCAGCAACAACAACAGAGGCATTAGAAACCTCAGACTCCTGCTGCTCCTAAGGCCTCTCAACTTTTTTGACCGTCTAGTACAGAGCATATCCTCCATCGTTCTGCTTCTGTCCTCTCCCCTTCCCATTGGAGGTCATCGCCATCATGGCTGGGAGATGATTTCATCAGACCTCTGGTTGCTGTCTATCCTCAAGGAAGGATACTGTCTTCCTTTCCTCCAAATTCTACCAGATCTTCCTCCAAGAGAGTATCCTTCCAATCCATCCTAGACCGCCCTTCTTCTTCAGGAAACTCAAGCTCTGCTTCGTCTCCGTGCTATCGAGGAAGTTCCCTTGGAACAGCAGAGCAGGGGGTTTTACTCCCTAGTTCCGAAGAACACGGGTGATCTTTGCCCCATCTTGTATCTCAGAACACTCAACAAATTTTTAGTCAAAGAAAAATTCTGCATGTTGGCTCTGGCATCCTTATATCCCCTTCTAGATCAGAACGATTGGTTATGTTCTCTAGATCTCAAAAAGGCTTACACTCATATTCCCATTCATCTAGCCTCTCGACAGTTCCTCAGATTTCGGGTGGGAAATCTGCATTTCCAATACAGAGTGCTACCCTTCGACCTGGCTTCCTCCCCAAGAGTGTTCACCAAGTTCCTGGTGGTGGTAGCAGCAGCTCTGCGGAGCCATGGTCTATAGGTGTTCCCGTATCTGGACAACTGGCTCATCAAAGCTTCATTATCTCAGGGGATTATTGTAGAGCTCCAACGGACTATTTGGGTCCTTCAAAATTTGGAGTTCAAGGTCAACTTCCCTAAGTCCTAGCTACAGCCCTCTCAAACGTTGCAGTTCATCGGAGCTGTCCTGGACACGTAAGAACAACATTAGGATGCTCTCCTTCGTCTCTGTCACAAAGTGTCTTCACTGCCGACAATTTCAGCAAGACACATGATGAACATAAGAAATGCCTACACCGGATCAGACCTGGGGTCCATCCAGTCCGGTGATCCGCACACGCGGCGGCTCAGCCAGGCGTACCCTGGCAAATACATTAGTCACTCGTATCCCTCAATGTGTTCTGCAAGAAGCTGTGCGTTCAATTTTCCCTTAAATCCTAGAATGGTGGTTTCCTCCACCATCTCTTTTGGGAGAGAGTTCCAGGCGTTCACCACTCGCTGTGTGAAGCAGAACTTTCTGACATTTGTCCTGGCCGTGTCCCCTCTCAGCTTCAGGCCATGACCTCTGGTCCGAGTCTTGGTCGCATTTGCCAATGTGAATAACGCTAATTCTTGCTCACCATCCTTTCCCCCTGCTGGTGAGTGAGCTTACTCCATTTTGTCGATTCCTTTTAGCAATTTAAAAGTCTCTATCGGATCCCCTCTCAGTCTTCTCTTTTCAAGGGTGAATAATCCCAGTTTTCTGAGGCGATCTTTGTAGCTCAAGTTCTCCATACCTTTTACTAGCTTCGTCGCTCGCCTCTGCACCCTCTCCAGCAGTGTTATATCCTTCTTCAGGTATGGAGACTAGTGTTGGACACAGTATTCCAAGTGTGGTCTGACCATTGCTCTATAAAGCGGCATTATGACCTCCCTTGATCTTCTCGTGATTCCCTTCTTTATCATGCCTAACATCCTGTTTGCTTTCTTTGCCGCCGCTGCGCATTGAGCCGACGGCTTCAGGGTCCTATCTATCAGTACCCCCAGGTCTTTCTCTTGTTCGCTCTTCCCCAATGTTATACCTAACAGTTTATACTCATGCTCCTTGATTTTGCTGCCCAGGTGCATCACTTTGCATTTTTCTACATTAAAACTCATCTGCTAATTTTCTGCCCATCTCTCAAGCTGCTTCAAATCTCTCTGGAGTTCCTCGCTGTCTTTTTGTGATCTGATTGCCCGGCATAGCTTTGTGTCATCTGCAAACTTGATGATAACACTGGTCGTTTCTTCTTCCAGGTCATTTACAAAGATATTGAATAAGATAGGCCCAAGAACCGAGCCCTGAGGCACACCGCTAGTTACTTTCTTCCAGGCTGAGTACTTCCCATTTATGCCCACTCTCTGTCTTCTGTTTTCCAGCCATTTTCCTATCCATCTTAGTATATCCCCTTCTATTCCATGACTTTGTAGTTTTTTGAGAAGTCTCACATGAGGTACTTTGTCGAACGATGTGAGACTCACGGGTCTATAGTTTCCAGGTTCTTCCCTTGATCCTTTTTTGAAGATTGGGATGACATTCGCTATCTTCCAGTCTTCTGGTATCCGTCACATGACATCTACCATTCACGTGATTCCTTTTGCCAGACTTCACCTCAGAATTCCTCAGTGGACCTGGCATCCCAGTGGGCGCAGGCTTATGACCCACTCTCTCAACACATCAAAGTGACTCCTTCATTGAGACAGTCTCTCCGCTGGTGAATGCTCTCTTCCAATCTCTCCAGAGGTTTACTGTTTCAAACACCCCCTCATCAGAAGGTCCTCACAACAGATTCTTCAACCTATGCTTGGGGGGCTCATCTCGATGGTCTCCGTACTCCAGCATGGATCATCAGTGTCACATCTTCTTCACAACCAGGTAGTCCTTATTCGAACAGACAACCAAGTCACCATGTATTATGTCAACAAACAGGGAGGAACTGGATCTCTCCCTCTTTGCTAGGAAGCTCTGAATGTTTGGAATTGGGTAATCCTTCACAACACCTTCCTGAAAGCTGTCTACATTCAAGGAGAGAAAAACTGTCTGGCGAACAAATTGAGTCATCTTCTGCAGCTTCACAAATGGACACTCAATTCCTCGCCTCTCCATCACATTTTTGCTAAGTGGGGAACTCCTCAGATCTCTTTGCATCTCCCCACAAAAACAAACTGCCTCAGTTTTGTTTCAGGATATACTTTCCTCAACGTCTTGTGGCAGATGCTTTCCTTCTGGAATGGACGTTTCTCTATGCGTTCACTTAATTCCCTCTTATTCTCAAGACTCTTGTTAAACTCAAACAGGAGCATGCCACCATGATTCTGATGGCTCCTTGGTGGCTCAGGCAACTTTGGTACTCCCTTCTACTTTAACTCAGCATCAGGGAGCCTCTACTTCTACCAGTATTTCCCTCTCTGCTTACACAGAATCAAGGGTCTCTACTTCATGCCAACCCGCAGTCTCTACACCTAACAGCTTGGTACCTCTCCACTTGACTGCCTCTCTACAGTTGTCTCACTCTGTACAGGACATTATCCCAGGACAAGCAGGCAGGTATTCTCACTAGTGGGTGATGTCATCCGACAGAGCCCCGATGCGGATGTCTCACAAGCATACTTGCTTGTAGAAACTTTAGAAGTTTTGAGCCGCCCACACCGCGCGAGTGCCTTCCCGCCCGATGCACCGGGCGTGTCTCCTCAGTTCTTACTTTTCCGCGGAGCCATGAAGTCCGTCTTCGACTCTCTGTGCGTAGTAACTTCACTTGTGCCTTCTGAATCCACGGTTTTGGGTTCTTTTACTCATTATCGTTGGTTCGCGTTGCGTTTTCTTGTTTTTCAAAAAAAAAATTTCCGTCTGTTCGACCCCGTGGCTTCGATCTTGCGGCGGAGCTTTTTCGGCCTATGTCCCGGCCTGTCACTGGTTTTAAAAAGTGTGTCAAGTGCCAGTGCACAATTTCGTTGACGGACCTTCATCGACGCTGTATCCAGTGTCTCGGGCCTCAACACCTTCCAAAATCGTGCCGACCTTGCTCCACACTTACAGCATGTGTTTTCAAGCATCGCTGTATCTTGTGGGAGTCGCTGTTCAACATGGAGGCGTCGCCGGAGCTGTCTTCATCGCAGAGCGCCGCGCCTTCGACTTCCGCTTCGGCCTCGAGTCTTCTCAAGCCTGCCTCGTTCATGCCAGCTTCGACTCTGACGCCTGCTGCGGTGCCTTCCGCTGTCTCCTCAGGTCAGGTAACGCAGCCCCCTATTCCCCCAGTGATACTCAAGGTGCCCAAGGCTTCTAAGCCCAAGCCCATTGGCGGCCGAGACCACAAAGTCCTTGCAGGAGGTCTCATTGCAGATGCGGATCCCTCTTTGCCAGCTTCGTTCCATGCCTTGATGGAGAAGCAATTCGTCGAGCTCTTTACTATGATAGGGCCTAAGCTTCTCTCCCAAATCCAGCCTGGGCACACGGAGGCCTCCCGCGAGGTCGAGCCGCCTCCGGTGCCCCTTCGACGTACACTCTCGCTGCTGGGAGCTGAGCCTCAGCGAGTGTCTGGTCTGGCTTCGAGGCATGCATCGCGAGGAGCAGAGTCTTTGCCCATGCCGCCTTTGGAATTGATTCACTCGATGCATGGAGCTGAGTCTTCCCACTGCCTTCATTGGAGCCGAACCCCTCCTTGCATGGAGCGGATCCTTTGACCTCGAAGCCAAGCCTCGAGGCTTGGCGAGTGCCTCGAGGTGCTTCTTCTCAGCCTCCTCTGCTTCGATCCACTGCCTCCAGCCCCATCTACTCGCTGGACGCCTCATCTGGGCCTCGCTCGCCTCGACGTTCGAGACCTGCTTCTAGACACAGTTCTGGTCGTCGCTCGAGACATTCATCGAGGCATGCCTCACCTCGTTGTAAGCAGCCCTTCAGGGACTATTCTCCACCGACTTACTCACCTCCTCCTATGCCGGAGCTCGAGGACACCATGGGATCGTTTTCTCCCTGCCGATCTCCGGCTTCTGCGGATCAGGACGCCTTGACTTCATCGAGTCCTTCTCGGGGCCCTGCTCTGGCTGACTAACTGTCTTTCTCATCTTTCCTTCGACAGATGGCGGTGGATCTAGATATTACTCTGGACTCGGGTCCAAGCTTTCCAAGGAGTATTTGGAGACGATGCATCTTCCCCAACCTCCAGCTGAGTCTCTCCGTCTGCCTCTGCATAAGCTTCTGGACCAGCTTCATGCGATTTTTCGAGACACCTTACTCCATCCCCGCTGTCCCCGGGAAGTTGGATGCTAGGTACCGCACGGTGCACCATAAAGGCTTCGACAGTGCACAGCTCTCTCACTAGTCCCTCTTGGTAGAGTCCTCCTTGAAGTGGTCTCATCCCTCCCAGGTCTATGCCTCCGTTCCAACTGGCCGGAGGGCAAGACCATGGACAGATTTGGCAGGCGCATCTACCAGAACTCGATGATGGCCTCTCGAGTCCTGAATTATAGCTTTCACTTTGCAACCTACTTTGAGTTTTTCCTCTCAGTTCTACAGAAGTTTCTGCCATATTTGGACTCGCAGGCTCGCTTCGAGTACCAGGAAGTTCTGGCGTCGTTGTCCCAACTTCGTCTGCAGATGATGCAATCGTCTTATGACGCCTTTGAACTCGCTACGAGAGCTGTTGCTTGTTCGGTGGCCATGCGACGCCTGGCATGGCTTCGGACCATTGATATGGACCCGAATCTCCAGGACAGGCTTGCGAACGTTCCATGTGTGGGAGCCGACCTCTTTGACGAGTTTATCGAGGCGGCGACAAAGAAGCTGTCGGAGCATGAGAAGTCATTTCAATCCATTCTCCGTCTGAAGCCCAAGCCTGCTCCTACTCGTCCATCTCGCCCGCCTTTGATCTATCAGCGGTGCTACCCACCGAAGCAGGTGCCTACCATCCGTCAGCCTGTGAAGAGACCACACCAGCAGAAGCCCTCAATAAAAGCCTCAGCCTTCTGCTGTCCCCAAGGCTCCCCAGCCTTTTTGACTGTCTCGTAGGGAGCATAACTTCCATCGTTCTGCCCTCCCCTGTTTTTCCCATCGGAGGTCGTCTCCATCATTTTTATCATCGATGGACGACTATTACCACCGACCTCTGGGTCCTTTCCATCGTAAGGGAAGGATACTCTCTGCAATTCCATCAAGTTCCTCCGGAACATCCTCCAAGAGAGTATCCTTCCAACTTAACCCAGACCACCCTTCTTCTTCAGGAAGCTCAGGCTTTGCTCCGGCTCCGTGCTGTCGAGCCAGTCCCGTTGGACCAACGGAACAAGGGTTTTTACTCCCGGTACTGTCCTATTTTGGACCTCAGGGTGCTCAACAAGTTTCTGGTCAAGGAGAAGTTTCGCATGGCTTCTCTCTATCCCCTCCTCGAGCAGAATGACTGGTTATGCTCTCTGAATCTCAAGAAAGCCTACACTCATATTCCCATCCATCTGGCCTCCCGTTAATTCCTCAGATTTCGGGTGAGACATCTTCATCTTCAATACCGAGTGCTTCCTTTCGGCCTGGCTTCGTCTCCCGGAGTCTTCACCAAGTGCCTGGTGGTTGTGGCCGCAGCACTCAGGACCCATGGTCTCCAGGTGTATCCCTGCCTCGATGACTGGCTCATCAAGGATTCCACAGCTCAAGGAGTCGTTCAGGCGACTTGCCAAACGATTTGGTTCCTGCAGAGTCTGGGGTTCGAGATCAACTTCCCAAAGTCCCATCTGCAACCTACTCAGACTCTTTCCTTCATAGGAGCTGTTCTGGATACCACTCAACTCAGAGTGTTCCTTCCCCCACAGCGACTGGAAACTCTTCTTCGTCTTTGTCATTCGGTGTCTTCTCGCCCGTCCATCTCGGCGAGACACATGATGGTTCTTCTGGGCCACATGGCCTCTACAGTTCACGTGACTCCCTTTGCCAGACTTCACCTCAGGATTCCTCAGTGGTCTCTGGCAACTCAATGGTCGCCTGTGTCCGACCCTCTGACTCGTCAAGTCCAGGTCACTCCTGCTCTGCGGCAGTCTCTTCGCTGGTGGATGCGCTCTTCCAATCTCTACAGAGGTTTGCTGTTTCACACGCCTCCCCATCGGAAGGTTCTCACTACTGACTCCTCGACATATGCTTGGTGGGCTCATCTAGATGGTCTACGCACTCAAGGCTATTGGACCAGTGCGGACCGCCTGTGTCACATCAATCTCCTGGAACTCAGGGCGATTTTCAATGCTCTCACTGCTTTTCAGCATCTTCTTCACGACATGGTGGTTCTCATTCGCACGGACAACCAAGTCGCCATGTATTATGTCAACAAGCAAGGGGGACGGGCTCAGCCTCCCTCTGCCAGGAAGCTCTGAAAGTTTGGGATTGGGCGATTCGCAACAATATCTTCCTCAGAGCTGTCTACAACCAAGGGGCGGACAATGCCTTGGCGGACAACTTGTGTTGCCTTCTCCAACCTCACGAATGGACTCTCCATTCCACACCCCTTCATCACATCTTTTCTCTGTGGGGGACACCTCAGATAGACCTCTTTGCAGCTCCCCTCACCTTCAAACGGCCTCAGTTCTGCTCCAGGATCTACACTCCTCTCCGCCTTGAGGCAGATGCATTCCTTCTGGACTGGACGAATCTCTTTCTATGTGCGTTTCCTCCATTTCCTCTCATTCAAAAGGGTTCATAGACAAAACCGCGGAAGACAAAGGCGCACGCCGACAACTGAGCGCAAGACGGAAGTGCGTGCTCAACGGTGGCGTTGGGGAGGGTTTGGGAGGTTGTAACCCACCTCATTATACTGGAAACTTAACTGTTTCCCTGTTTTTTAGAGAAAAAGTGAAATTTTCAGTAAAATGTTACAACCCCCCAAACCCCCCCACAACACGGTGCGATCTGTATAAAGTAAAGTGGGGTGGTTCCCCCCCACACCCCCCATCGGAGCCCTTTAAAACAGTGATTTTCTTCGGCGTGCGGCTCCGCATTGCGCTCAGTTGTCTGCGCGCGCCTTTGTCCCGGCGCGCTTTTGACCTGACACCTTCAAAAGACTCTAGTCAAGCTGAAGTAGGACCACACCACCATGATTCTGATTGCCCCATGGTGGCCCAGACAACCTTGGTTCTCCCTTCTACTTCAACTCAGCAGCAGGTAGCCCTTTCTTCTACCAGTGTTTCCGTCGCTGCTTACACAGCATCAGGGTTCTCTACTTCATCCCAACCTGCAGTCTCTGCACCTGACAGCTTGGTTCCTCTCAACGTGACTCCCCTTCAGTTTTCTCAAGCTGTGCGGGAGGTTTTGGAGGCTTCCTGGAAGCCGGCTACTAAACAATGCTATTCCCAAAAATGGACTAGATTTTCTTCTTGGTGTGTTTCTCATCATACGGAGCCTCAACATGCCTCCTTATCAGCTGTCTTGGATTATCTGTTGCACCTCTCTCATTCTGGCCTCAAGTCTACATCGATCCGAGTCCATCTCAGTTCGATTGCTGCTTTCCATCAGCCTCTTTGAGGGAAACCTCTTTCTGCTCATCCTGTGGTTTCCAAATTTATGAAAAGACTTTTCTATGTCAATCCTCCCCTCAAACCGCCGCCAGTAGTTTGGGACCTCAATTTTGTTCTCTCTCTGCTTATGAAACCTCCCTTTGAACCTCTTAACAAGGCTCCTCTGAAGTATCTCACTTGGAAAGTGGTGCTTCTCATTGGGCTCACTTCTGCTCACCGAGTTAGTGAGCTTCAAGCATTGGTTGCGGACCCCCCTTTCACTGTATTCCACCATGACAAGGTGGTCCTTCGCACTCATCCCAAATTCCTCCCCAAGGTGGTCTCGGAATTTCATCTGAATCAATCCATTGTTCTTCCAGTGCTCTTTCCCAAGCCTCATTCTCATCCTGGAGAATCAGCTCTGCATACTCTGGACTGTAAACGTGCTTTGGCTTTCTACCTGGAACGCACCAAACCGCACAGAACTGCTCCTCAACTTTTAATTTCCTTTGATTTGAACAAGTTGGGATGCCCTGTCTCTAAGCGGACCATCTCTAACTGGATGGCGGCTTGTATCTCTTTCTGCTATGCCCAGGCTGGATTACCCCTTCATCGTAAAGTCAGAGCCCATAAGGTCAGAGCAATGGCAGCCTCTATAGCCTTCCTCAGATCGACTCCGATTGAGGAGATTTGTAAGGCTGCTACTTGGTCCTCGGTTCATACCTTCACTTCTCACTATTGTCTGGATACTTTCTCCAGACGGGATGGACAGTTTGGCCAAAAAGTATTGCAAAATTTATTCTCCTAAGTTGCCAACTCTTCCACCATCCCATTGTGGTTAGCTTGGAGGTCACCCACTAGTGTCCTGGGATAAAGCAATGTTACTTACCGTTACAGTTGTTATCCAGGGACAGCAGGCAGCTATTCTCACGTCCCACCCACCTCCCCTGGGTTGGCTTCTCTGCTAGCTATCTGAACTGAGGAGACACGCCCAGTGCATCAGGCGGGAAGGCACTCGCGTATGCGCGGTGTGGGCGGCTCGAAACTTCTAAAGTTTCTACAAGCAAGTATGCTTGTGAGACGTCCCCATCGGGGCTCTTTCGGATGACATCACCCACTAGTGAGAATAGCTGCCTGCTGTCCCTGGATAACAACTGTTACAGTAAGTAACATTGCTGTCTAGAGGCTTCCAGAAAGCCTGCCACTAGGCAATGTTACCATCAGAAATGGGCTAGGTTTTCTGCTTGGTGTACCATTCATCACAAGGAGCCGCAATCTATCTCCTTGTCTGCAGTTTTGGATTACCTGTTGCACTTATCTCAATCAGGCTTTAAATCCACATCCATTCAAGTTCATTTCAGTCCATTGCTGCTTTTCATCAGCCTATTGAAGGGAAAACTCATCTCTGCTCATCCTGTGGTTTCCAGATTTATGAAAGGACTTTTCAATATCAAACCACCTCTCAAACCTCCTCCAGTAGTTTGGGATCTCAATGTTATTCTTGCTCAATTGATGAAGCCTCCTTTCGAACCAATGGATTTGGCTCATCTTAAATATCTCACTTTGAAAGTGGTTTTTCTCATTGCTTTCACCTCCGCTTGCAGGGTCAGCGAGCTCCAAGCTTTAGTTGCAGACCCACCTTTCACAGTATTCCATCATGACAAGGTGGTCCTCAATACTCATTCTAAATTCTTACCTAAAGTGGTTTCAGAATTTCATCTCAATCATTCTATTGTACTTCCAGTGTTTTTTCCAAAGCCTCGTTCTCATCTTGGAGAATTAGCTCTTCATACTTTCGACTGTAAGCGTGCTTTGGCTTTCTACTTGCAATGCACTCAAGCACACAGATCTGCTCCTCAACTTTTTCTCTCCTTCAATCCAAACAAGTTAGGACATCCAATTTCCAAGCGCACCATCTCCAACTGGTTAGCAGCTTGCATCTCTTTCTGCTATTCTCAGGCTGGACTGCTTCTTCGAAGTCGAGTCACAGCCCACAAAGTCAGAGCCATGGTGGCATCAGTAGCTTTTCTTAGATCTACTCATTATTGTCTGGATACTTTTTCCAGATGAGATGGCCATTTTGGCCAGGCAGTATAAAAAATTTATTCTCCTGAATCGCCAACACTCCCTCCATCCCATTCTAGTTAGCTTGGAGGTCATCACATGTTGAGAATAGGCTGCCTGCTTGTCCTGGGATAAAGCACAGTTACTTACCGTAAAGCTATTCTCACAACCCACCCACCTCTCCTGGTTGGCTTCTCTGTTAGCTATCTGAACTGAGGAGATGCGTTCCCTGTACTTGGCGGGAAGGCACTCACAAACTTTCTAAAAGTTCTACAAGCAAGTCTGCTTGCGAAGCTGTCCGCTTCCGGGCTCCATGGATGACGTCACCCACATGTTGAGAATAGCTGCCTGCTGTCCCTGGATAACACCTGTTACGGTAAGTAACTGTGCTTTCCTTACCTTCTCAGCTACTACTTTTACTTATGTGTCTCACAAAAAGGTTTGTCGTGCTTACAATCGCTCCTTTCAGTTTTGCCCACCGCATTTCCACTCCTTCCATATGTTCCCAACCAGACAACAATTCCTTGACGTAAACCCCCATCCAAAGTTAGTTTTTTTTAAAGTCTAGAACCTTTGCTTTTGAATGAGCCCTCACTATACCCATCTTAATATTAAACCGTACAATTCAGTGATCACTGGATGAAGTTAAGAGGTGATAGGCTCAGGAATAATCTGCTTTTTTACAGAAAGGATGGTAGATGTATGGAATAGTCTCCCAGTAGAAGTGGTGGAGACAAAGATTGTCTGAATTCTAGAAAGCATGAGATGGCCACGTTGATTCTCTTAGGGAGAGGAAGAGATAGTGGATGCTGCAGATGTTCAGACTGGGTGGGCCATTTGGCCTTTATCTGCCATCATTTTTCTATGTTAATTTACAGATTCTTTGAAAAAGACTTGCTGAAAATGGATCCTTTTGTACAATATTCATAAGTCCACAGGAGATAACATGCGTAGTTGACAACACATTCAGCAAGCACAGCTTTCAAAAAGAACAGCATCCCTTGGGGCTATCAATATGAAAGTACTGACTGTTTTTGATTTTATAATCTATGCAAGGAAGGGCTGGATTTGAATACATTCAAGAAAGCTCTACTGTACTCTAGTCTTAATTATATGTGAACCAAATCAAGCTCCACTAGGAGATGACCCGGTATATAAACCAAAGATTAGATTAGAAAGCTGCTCTACAATAAGGAACCCCAAACAGCATTCGTAACCACAATCACACCAACAGACACACAGCAACCAGCCATACATACCACACGAACCACACCACTTAGGCCCCAAACACTCTTACCAGACACCGCTCAGCATTGCGTCTCTAGTAATCAGCTGAGCCGACGCATCTTTATCTTTTGTATAGGTCACCTTTGCGGATATTTTCTTTCTGTACTCAAGTGGTTGATTCTTCTGTTCTCCTCCATGGACAGTTTGCTCTGTTATAGCCTATTTTGAGAGATGGCTTTTGTTTTCTTGTTATGCTGTTGATTGCACTAACAATAAAAATTATTAAAAAAAAAAAGAAAGCTGCTCTACAAAGCTCAAATTTTTACAAGGTAGTTTTAAACACAGTTGCCTCCTCTGTCACTTCTAAGCCTTGGTCCAAACAGGCAGTTTGCTGACACCTGTGACTCGAAATGGGCAGATGTATGTGGGGTTTGGGGGGCTTTTTTTAACAGTAATCATGTATTGTTTCAAAATAGGAAATACATGTATATTTTTAGGCCTATCCAAAACATGCCCTGGTCATGGGGACGTGTGCTGAATTGCTGCTTACACGTACAAATGCCACAGAACCTTTTAAAAACATCTCATTAGTGTTATGAACACAAGGAGCACATTATTTTTCCAAAAACAAAGATACATATATAGCTAATAAACATTTTTGACTAACCAGCCCAATGCCTAAATATCCCCCCCACCGTTTCCTATCCTGAGCAAAGAAAACATTATATATCTTTCCCATGCCAAACTTTTCAAGAACTATAGACCTCGACAAAAGAATGAACACGCCACCCCTCCTCCTATTTAATTTCTCAAATTATTGAACTTCCTGCTTCTCTACAAGGGGTAAGGAATCCAAAAAAGGAGACCAACGTTTTATAAACTTGTTAATCTTTTTCTCCCCATCTCCCATTACTGGTTATTTCTCTAACCCGAATAAGTGATGCATCTGATTCCTCCACAGCGTCAGTATAGTATAGGCTTTATCCATTGCAATAAAATACAGCGTGTGGTAATTAAACAGGTCTTTCTGACAAACAGTGTTCTGTCTCTTCCAAATCATATTCCAGATCCAACAGGCATAATTTTGTATTTTTAGGAATAGTTTGACCCATTAAGTGTTTCAATGGGTCTACAATTGAGCCCAAAATGGAGGGTGTGTCTTTGAATTACTCTAACAATGAAAATATGCCCTTTTCACAGGTCCACATTTTGGGCAGTTTGTAGACTGATCACTCAAAGTTTCATGTACCTATCTTGGGTATATACAAAGTAGAGAATGACACGGGGAAAAAATCTGTCCCCGTCACCGGCCCACCATCCTCTGCACCGCCCCGTCACCGCCGTTCCCTTCACCGCCCCGTCACCGTCACCGCCATCCCTTTCACCGCCCCGCCACCGCCACTGCCATCCCATTCACCGCCCCGTCACCGTCCCCGCTGCATCCATATAAGCCTTAGTACTGTAATATTTAGCTTATTCCTTTCTTATAAAACAAAGTTCCTGCTGCTGAACTAGAGAAAGAGATGTTCAGCTGGCAGGGCTTTGTTTATAAATTTTTATCAACACAACTAAAGCAAAAAATAAATAGAATTTTTTTTCTACCTTTGTTGTCTGGTTTCTGCTTTCCACATCTTCTCATTCAATTCCTTCCATCCACTGTGTGTCTTCTCTCTGCGTCTTCCATTTGCTGTTACTGTGCCTCTCCCTTCACTCCCCCCCCCAATTGGTCTAGCACCCATCTTCTTCCCTCCGCTCCCCCATAGTCTGGCATCTGTCTTCTTCCCATTCTGTCTTCCACATTTCCCTTCAGGGTCTGTTCCTCTCCACCCTCCTTCAATGTCTGTCCTATTCCTTTCCACCACCACCCTTCCCTCCCTCCTTTACCATCTGTTCCTTTCTACTACCCTTCAGCTCCTCTCACGTGGCTTATCTATCTACCTTCCTCCCTCTTATTTTCATGGCACGTTACAATGTAATTTGTGCAAGCCACTGGAGCCTGCGAGCTCGGTCCCTGTCCCATCCCCACAAACCATCTCGCTTCTGTGCTCCTATTTTCTCCATTTCTAATATCTCCCCTATGTATCTGTCATTGCCCCCCCTGTGTCCATATACCATCCCCATGGCATGTCCCCTTTATGTCTCTGTCCCTATGCCCCATGCACATAATTTCCCCTCTTTCTGTTACCTTCCTGTGTCCAGATTTCCCCTATCTTCCTCTTCCATACCAGTGTGTCTCTTCTTTTCAACCCCATCTAGCTTTTTTCCCTCTTTCTTCCCCCCCCCTGCTTCTAGCATCTGGCTCACCTGCCTGTCCTTCCCTTTCTTTCCTGCTGTGGATTTTTCTTCCGTTTTTATCCCCTTGGCCCAGAATCCTTTTCCCTTTCACTCCCTCCTTCCAATTTGAGCCGGGAACACTAGCGATCGCACGGTCCCCGCAGCCACTACCTGCCTGTCCAATCGATCCTAGTGTTTAGCCAGCTCTCTCCCTTCTCCTCACCTTAGTTTATAGGTTTTCTTTTTCGGCGACCCGCACGCTATCAGAGAGCCGCGCACGCGCGGCTGCTCAGTGTTCAATCTTCTGCTCTGCTGCAACTTCCTGTTTCCGGTTGCGTCAGAGCAGAAGATTTAACACTGAGCAGCCGCGCGTACGCGGCTCTCTGATAGCGTGCGGGTCGCCGAAAAAGAAAATCTACAAACTAAGGTGAGGAGAAGGGAAGAGAGCTGGCTAAACACTAGAATCGATTGGGCAGGCGGGTGTGAGCTGCGGGGACCGCGCGATCCTTCATGCCTCACTGCGGGGACAAGACCATTCACCGCAGCGACTGCTAGTTTTCTTCCCCGTTTTCGGCGGGTGACCCGCGGCTAAAATGCGGTGGCCGCGGGTAAACTGCCACCGTGTCATTCTCTAATACAAAGCATGTTTGTTTATTAAGGTACTTCTTATATACCACCCTTCGCAATATCATCAAGGTGGTTTTTACATTCTGGTATTCTTAAGTATTTTTCCCTGTCTGTCCCAGCAGTTTGCAATCTACCTACAGTACCTGGAGCAACAAAGGATTAAAAGACTTTCCCAGGATCATAGGGAGCGACACGGGGATCGAACCTGCAATCTGAGGGGTACCAAGGCAGTGGTTCTGACCATTAGGCCACTCCTCCTCTTAATAGTGTAGATTTCTAAGAGTTGCATTTTCTGCCAAATATATGCCCTACCTCTCACACCCAAAAAAAAAAAAAAATCCCCGGGTATATAATCCTCTACTAAATCACAAGCTGTTTTGATTGGTTTGTTGGAAAGTAGCTGCCTGATACTTCCTCACAAACTCTCCCTAGAAGCCCTTTACGTACCACCTCCTGAGATAGTGGAACCTTGGACCGTCTTTTGAAGTAGACCACTCCAAAGGTACCCTTTGTCTTTGAAAGTAGTAGTTGTCCAGAATCCTAGGTACTGCTCCACAGTACTTTGTATGTAATGCCTCATTTGAGGAGGCTGATATTTGTTGTATATATTATATAACATCTGGAAGGAATGCACTAGCGGGTCACCCTCCCCACTCCTTTGTTGCAACAGCTTTATGCCTTTCTGACTCCACTCTTAAAAGCCCTTTTCCAACATGCCTGGGGGGAATCTCCATTGCCAAGTAAAGGTAAATACAATAAGTAGAGAAGTGAAATGATATGCCAGATCTCTTCCATCTCAAGTTCCAGGCCCATTTCACAGATTGTAGAAATGTGTTTTGTCTGGGGGTGGGGGGGAGCAGACAGGGACTTTCCTTTCAGATGCAACAGAGTCCCAAATTACAGATTTTACAAAGTAAAATTACAAAAATTTCTTGTCTTCAGCACCCAGTCTCTAGCTTGTATTAAACAAACTATATGTTAGATTTTATGTCAAGGAGACCCAACCATACTCTCCTCCACCCTAGGGATCATAAACGAATTAAGTCTCATCCTTGTTTATTTTCCCTCTACTAAAGGAACTTAGAGATAGCTTATGCCAAATCTATTAACTCTTTTCCTGATAATTCAAAAGGTAAGTTTTGAAGGATATGCAGGAGTACCTTTTTTAATGGGTCTCTTCTTCAAGTTTTTAAGTACTTTTATGTTATTGGTGTTTGTAATTTTTTTCTCTTTTTAGTTTTATCATTTCAAAATTTTACAATAGTGTAAAGTGCAAAAGTAATGCACATAGGCAAAAATCGGAAATCAAAGCATTTAAGGAAAAGAGCAGAGCCCCATTCCGAGCATTCTGTTCTGTACGACGGGCTTATTTTGATGTTTTTCAATTTGCCCCTCCCTCAGGTCACTTTAAGTGTTCTCCTGGGTTCATTTCCTTTGAGGCTTTTCAGCTAGTGTCATAAGTTTGCCCCAACATGTAAATCCATGTAAAATAAGGACTTTGAAAGACGGAAAAACAATTCTTGCATCTTTGCGGAGTGGCTTAATTTTTCACACATCCACAATTCTTAAGCTGAAATGAAGGGATGAGAGACAGTCAAGAACTTGGGAAGTCACTTAAGCAGTCCCTTAGCAAACAACTCTTCTTTCAGCAGTCCTGAGACTCGTATATTAATGCTTCCACCGTTCTTCTTTGCAGGATCTGGAGCAGTATGCATCAAGTTACAGTGGGCTGATGCGCATTGAGCGACTACAGTTTATTGCTGAACACTGCCCACAGCTGCGAGTGGAGGCGCTCAAGATGGCGCTGTCCTTTGTCCAAAGAACTTTTAATGTGGATGTGTATGAAGAGATTCATCGAAAGCTCTCTGAAGCTTCCAGGTATATCTTTGCAATTTCAACTGGAGCTGGAAGACAAAGTCATCGACATCTCTATATGTTTTGTGATAGAGTTGGAAATCTTTCCTTATTTATCTTGCTGTTGTATTTTTGAGTATCACAAATGCCACATGCCACATGTTAAAGGAAGAGCTCACAAACAGGAAAATATTAAAACCCTTGTCTTTTAATATCTTGTTCAATGAAACAATTTGAGGTGCTATCTCTTTCCAGGAGCCCCAAACTGCCCATGATGCTTTACCAATACTACCACTACTGATAGTCATTTCTTTAGCACTACTGTTCTAGGTACTTTCTCTGTCTCTAGTGGGCTCACAATCTTACTTTTTTTGTACCCCAGGCAATGGAGGGTTACGTGACTAGCCCAGGGTCACAAGGAGCTCCAGTGGGAATTGAACTCAGTTCGCCAGAATCGCAGTTTGCTGCATTAACCATTAGGCTAATTCTCTACCCACTGCCATTGTTTTCTTGAGGAACAGCAAGAAGACTTTCTGATATAAACATGTTAAGGGGATCTGTTTCGAATTAGAGCCAGAAAGTAAATAGAGATCCAATTTAGAGAACTATGTAATCCATATTCTGTATTGCTTGGCACACTGGCATAGTACTTACGATTGGATAATATGCCTCACTGCTTCCAGCAGGTGGAGACTGAGATCAAACTTGTATATCAGTATAGCATGCCCCTCTTGCTACCCCAGTTTTCCTCAGTCTCCGGTAGCAGGTGGTAAGGCTTTTCAGCTCCTCTCTTAGCACTGTTTGAACTTTGTTTGTGGACTCCTGGTTCCCCTTTTTGTGCCGGATAGAGTTTGGGTGGGTTCTGTTTGGGGATCCGTCAAACCTCGGGGGTGTTAAACCCGGTGGTACTTGTGCTGTATCCCTCCCCAACCTTCCTCCACCTCCCCATATTTTTGTAGTGGGCCTCTCGTGCAGATTTTGAATTTTTCTGTGGGTTCTAGTATTTTTCTAGGGCCGGGGAGAATTAAGAACAGCGGCGATGGCTCAGCTAGCTTAGCTGGTGAGCTGTGGGGATGTTTTACTTCCAGGATCAAGTTATATACATGTTCCAATAGTTGTTTAAAGATGAGGCGCGGGATGCGTGTGAGGAGCCGCTGCCCACAGCTTTGTGCAATGCAGCACTCAGGGAGCCAGACCAAAGATGCCGCGTTGATCGCACTGTGGACTGGCCTGAAGATAACACTTGGGGGCAGGCTAGAAGGCAAGGCACAGCATGGAGGGAGAGAGACAACAGCGGTAGGGGGAATGCTTTTATTTTTTTATTTAGTGATTGATTTACATCTGCTGTCTGTTCAGGAAGAAATGCATTTATTTCTTTTCCTCTGGGGTTGTACTGCATGCAGAGTCTTGCACATTAGGGTATTATTATATATATAAAGAAAGACAGACAGTGGGAGGGAGAGACACAGAAAGAAAGAAAGACAGATAGACATATTCTAGCACCCTCCCACTGTCTGTCTTTCTTTCTGTCTGTTTCTCTTCCTGGCCCCCTTTTCCTGTCTGTGTTTCTTTATTTCTGTTTCTCTCCCTGCCTGCTGTCTTTCTGTGTGTCTGTTTTTCATTCTCGTGCGCTGCCTCCTATCTTTCTGTCTCGCTCCATGGCCCCTTTTTGTCTCCCCCCAAAGCAAACCAAGATTGCTCCCTAGCCCCCTTTCCCTTTCTCCCCCTCCCCCACTTCTCTGTGCAGCAACAGCAGCATTCCCCCTTCTGTGTAGCAGCAACAGCATTTCCCCCTTCCCTGTACAGCAGCATTCACCCACACTTCCCTGTACAGCAGCAGCATTCCCTCCTTCCCTGTGCAGCAGCATTCCCCCTTTCCCTGTGTAGCAGCAGCATTCCCCCTCTTCCCTGTGCACCCACCCATTGCCTGCTCCCCCTGTTCCCTTCCTTTTCCCTTCCCCGTCCAGCAGCATTCATTTTCTGCTCCCCCTGTGCATATGCCCCACAGAAATTTACTTGCCTCACAGAAAAGCGCTGCACCGCGCTGTTGCTGGCCTCGGTGTCTTCTCTACAGTGTGGCCAACCCTAGCGGAAACAGGAAGTTGTGAGAGGGCGGGCCGCAGTGGAGAGGAGATGGTGAGGCCAGTGGCAGCACAGTGCAGCGCTTTTCATTTAAACGCTGTGAGCATGCGAGAGGGAGGAGGAGGAAAAATAGATGCCGACAGGGGGGTTTGGAGGTCAGGGCATGTGCGGCAAGCCACCGCTCGCGCCTGAAGATTTTAAAAGCGAGTATTTTTTTTTTTAATTGAAAGACGCGGCATTGGCTCCTCTCATGATCCCCACCTGCGTCGGAAGTCCGACGCAGGCGGGGATCGTGAGAGTAGCCACCGCTGCATCTTTGAAAGAACGAACGGCGGCGACGAAGGGAGAGAGTACTGTAGGGGCATGCGGCTCCTACCTGCGGGTCCGTACATCGCGGTGACGGCATTAATGGAGCAGCCACCGCTGCGTCTTTCAACAGGGAGCTGGCCAGACTGGCAGTTAAAGTTGGAGCTTTGGTCTGGCCTGCTTCCTGCTCGTCTTGCCATGTTGTATTTTTTTAGTTGAAAGACGCGGCGGTGGCTCTTCTCATGATCCCGTGAGGAGTCACCGCCGCGTCTTTCAATGAAAAAATACAATACGGCAGGGAGCAGGCCAGACTGAAAAACAGCAAGGAGCAGCAGAGAGCATGGCAGAGTGAAAAACAGAACCCTAAGCCGCGCATGCGCACTCCTATCTGTCACTACACGGAAAAGTGGCGCACACTTAGGAACTGCGCATGCGTGGCCTAGCGTTTTATTATATTAGATATATATATGGTGTTACAATTAGCACTATTATGGGAGCGGGGTCATGGGCGGAGATTGGGAAGAGATGGACTTAGCCCAGTGTTTTTCAGTGCCGGTCCACAAAGTAATTATTTTATTTCCGCCGGTCCATAGGTACACTGCTCTAGGATATAAATATTCAGTGCTTGCAATCTCTCTTCATACGTCTTTTGGCGCAAACCTTCTACCATTTTCGTTGGCCTCATCTGGACCGCTTCAAGTCGTCTTCTTTTTTTTATATAGGAAAATAAACAATGTCATACATAAAACAAATCTAATCAGGCAAAAGTGAACATCAATTCCAGTCCACATTAATTGAGCCAAATACTACTACACTTTAGTTATATAATGAGAAGCAAATTAAAACAAAATAGAGTATTCCTGGCAGGCAAAATAGGCTTCAATCAAATATGTCATTTTTTATCTTCAACCAAATTAGTATCTGAAACTTTCTGCACAGGTTTATCTTTCAAGAAGTTTTCCAAGTGTAATGAATCTACAAAAATAAATTTATCATTCCCATATGTTACAAGGCACTTACAAGGAAATTTTAGGAAAAATGCAGCTCCCACAGCCAAAACTTGAGGTTTAAGTGTAGAAATTGCCTTCTCCTAAATTGTGTCTGTCTGGACACATCCGGGAAAATATTCAATTGTTGTCCACAAAACAGTGCTTTCTTATTCACAAAGTACAATTTAAGGATTTGCTATTTTTCCATCTTTTGAAGGTTACCAATAATGTGGCATGTTTAGATATGAAATCTTTAGAAGACTCTAAAAATTGGGAGATGTTCAGACTATCTGTTGAAACCAGTCTATCATTTTCCCCTTCTTCCCTTATTTCTTTGGAACTCCTAGGAATATAATATACCGTATTTTTTGCTCCATAAGACGCTCCTGACCATAAGACGCACCCTAGATTTAGAATAGGAAAACAAGAAAAAAAACAGTCTGAACCAAATTTTGTACTAACAAACATATACCAGGCTCTGCATCCAACCCCTCACTCCCTGCCAAGTTCTGCAACCAACCCCACACTCCTTGCCAGGCTTTGCACCCTGTCCCCCCCTCCCCTACTAATTTTAATGCAATTTTTTTCCTTTCATTTTTCATATACACACAGCAGATATAAAGTCTCAAAACTGACATATTTAGATCACTAAATTGAAAATAAAATCATTTTTCCTACCTTTGTTGACTGGTGATTTAATTAATTTCTGGTTGGACTTCTTTCTGACTGTGCATCCAACATTTCTTTCACAATCCAGCTCGTTTGGGTCCTGGTCTCTATCTCTTTTCCCGCTGCTTACCCTCCCCAGATCCAGTGTCAGTTTTCCTTTGTACCTCCCACCACCTTTGTTCCAGGTCTCCCTCCTCTGTTATGATCTTCCATTTCTCTGTTCTTCCTCAGGGCCTCTGTCTCTTCTGTCTGTACCTCCCATAGTCCAGCATCTGACTCCTGTCTTTCCCCTTTGGTGCAGGTCTCTGTCTGTCTGTCTGTCTTTCTCTCTCTCTCTCTCTCTCTCTCTGTCTCTCTTCTGCTTACAACTCCCCCCCCCCATGTCCAAAATTTGTTCTCTTTTCTTCCAGGTCTTTTGTCTGCCTCTCTCTCCTTCCTTTGTTCCTCCCACCCTGGTCCAGAATTTTTCCACCTCTTCAGTCTCTTTCTCTCTCTTCCCTCTATACACCCCCAAGTCCAACATCTGCCCCCCTCTCTTCTGCCTCCCCTTTGTTTCAGGTTTCTCCCTCTCTCTATCTTCTATCTGCTAACATTTTGAGTCCTCCCCTCTTTCCTCCCTCTAGTCCAGCATCTGCCCTGTCTTCAAGTCTGTTTGCCCACCCCTCCTCAAGGTCCTTTTCTGTCTCTCTCTCCCCCCCCGCCCCCGTTTCTAGATCCAGCGCCCTGCCGGGGCCCTCACAATGGGCAGGGCTTTATCTTTTGGTAAAGTTTCTATGTAACTTGAAGGAGTGCGTGAGACATTTTCAAGCCGTTCCTGAAGGGTTGCTAGGACTTGTGGACTTGTTTTTTCACAACTTTTTGGTAAGTTTGAAGCAGTATTTTCTGCTTTATTGTTTGCTGCCATCCTTGGAATCCACCTTCAAACCTATCTCTCAGGTCGCCCGACGTCGGCAGATGCGGGACCGCTCAGCCCCGGACTCTGACCCGCAGGGGGAGAGAGAGAGAGGCCCTGCCGGCGACACCGAAGAACTGACCTGCAGAGGGGGTCCAACTCAGCCTCGGAGCCTCATTCCTGCCCCATCCCCGCTGGGCGTGAGAGCCTGCTCCGCCCATCCCAGGCCTGCCGGTAGCAGATTTGAACTTGCCAGAGTAGGGAAAGACGCCCACACCAACCCAGACGTCGGCAATTGCGGGACCGCTCAGCCTCGGAGCTTGACCCGCAGGGGGAGAGAGATTGGCCCTGCCGGCAACGCCGAAGAACTGACCTGCAAAGCAGGGAAACTCGCCAGCCCGGACCTGCAGAGGGAAGAAGCCTGCTAGCGACTCCAGCAGCAGGGGTCCAGTTCAGCCTCAGAGCCTCATTCCTGCCCCGTCCCTGCTGGGCATGAGAACCTGCTCCGCCCATCCCAGGCCTGCCAGGAGCAGATTTGAACTTGCCAGAGCAGGGAAAGACGCCCACACCAACCCCGACGTTGGCAGCTGCGTTACCGCTCAGCCTCGGAGCCTAACCCGCAGGAGGAGAGAGAGAGAGGCCCTGCCGGCGATGCTGAAGAAGTGACCTGCAGAGCGGGGAAACTCGCCAGCCCTGACCTGCAGAGGGAAGAAGCCCGTTAGCAACTCCAGCTGCAGGGGTCCAGCTCAGCCTTGGAGCCTCATTCCTGCCCCGTCCCCGCTGGGCGTGAGAGCCTGCTCCGCCCATCCCAGACCTGCCGGGACCAGTTTAAATTTCAGCGGAGTGAACGGCGCTCGGCTGTTCGGCGCGACGGCTAAGGCGCACGGCAAAGGCACCTGCGTCTTAGCACGCGCCTTTGTAAAGCATCTGAGCGGAACAAAAGAAGCCTCCTTCCACTGGTCAAACTGATAAGTATTTGCATGACTGGTCAACCTAATTATTTGCATGTCTAGATAACCTAAGTTTGTATTATCTATTCCAGCCTGCACTCGCCGCCACCACTTAAGTGCACGGCTGAATCATCTCAGAACCAAGCTTACCCTCCTCAGTTTGCCAACTTTGGTTCTTTTATTCCAGCCTGTACTTGTAGTACAAGCCAACCTATGGTGCACATAACTTTAAAACTGTTGCTACTGAATCAGATTCAGTACTACCTGATTTATTGCTAATTTAATTATTAATTTAATTGTTAATTTAACTGTGGCTATCGAATCTGATTTAGGGATATCCGATTTACTGCTATTTAACTAATTTAACTGTTAATTTAACTGTTGTTATTGAATCTGATCTAGTGCCATCTGATTCACTGCTAATTAATTATCCTAGAAACTGGAAGTAACAGAAACACCAAATAGCCTTTAGGACAAGTAGGAGTCAGTTTAATCTGCAAGCAAGCATCTCCTACTGATTCTACTGATCTATCTAATATGCAATAGCATCAAGAATGTTAAGTCACTCTATCCACAGCTACACTCAGCCCATTATCCTGATCTATCCATCAGGCTTATAATTAACCAACAGGAAGACAGAGCAAACCATATCAAGCAACGGAAGACATCAACGTACCCTAAAAAATAAAAGGATAAGGGAAGTAAAACCTATCAGAACCACTACGTACATCAAAACTATCACATCTACTTCCATTCCTTGTGCATATCTTAACACCAGATCTGTTAGGAACAAAGCATTTTTAATTAAAGATTGGATCAACAACAAGTAAATAGCCTGTCTTTTCCTAACGGAAACGTGGCTACTGTCTGAAGATGACCCAATAATAAATGATCTTCTACCAGATAATTTTAAAATTCACATGCTAAATCGTGATGGAAGAAGAGGGGGAGTATTAGCAATTGTCGCCAAGGAAGGATTTATAGTTGAACTATTGGATTCCAAAATGACCAACCAATTAGAAATATTAGCCTGTAAAATTAGCAATAAGGAACTAGAAGATTCCCTTTCTTGTATATTATTCGATGTTCCACCGAAAAGCTGACCAAAAGCTAGAGAGGACTTCTGCGAATTTGTCCTACATAACTCAATCACTTCATCACATAATCTAATTGCGGGAGACATAAATTTACATCTAGATGAAATAGACAATCTAGAAGCGAAAGACTTTAAAAACTTTCTTTCTTTACTCAATTACAATCTCCCTTCACCCACTCAAACATATGAAAAAGGCCATCATTTAGATGTGGTAGCGATGTCCATAAAGGAGATCATAAATCCTCTCATCTCTCTTTCGGATGGTACTTGGTGTCATGATATCTGGTCTGACCATTTCACTTATTATTTCAATCTATTCTGGACTCGGCTAAAATCTAAGACACGCCCACAGACAGAAAGAGAGCACCTCACAAGGGGCCATATCAACCCAGAGGAATATTGGTCACAATATGATCTATAAGCGAAGATAGAAGAAGGAGTTAATTGAATTCGGTTCTTGTTCTCTAATATTGGGAGGGGACTTTAATCAAATCCAAGACTTGTATATTGATAGATCTTCTTCTTGTAAACCCTCCAAATCCAAGTCTTTCACAGCTCTTCAGGCTCTAAATGATGCCTTCTCACTTGTGGATCCCTGGCGATTACTTCACCCGAAAGGTAGAGAATACTCATATTTTTCACCACCACATAATACCTACTCGAGAATTGATTTTTTTCTCATATCCTCTTCTCTCATTCAGGATCTTACCAATGCTATTATACATCCAATCTCTCTTACGGATCATGCTGCCATTTCTTTATATATTTCTATCTCGGCTTCGCGTAAAGAATCTCCTTCTTGAAGACTGAACAACGCCCTACTCTTAGATGAAGAAACTGTTGAAAAAATCAATTCGTTCACAGCAGAATTTTTTGAAAATAACTCTAAAGACCCTGAAATTTGTCCTTCCATAGTCTGGGAAGCTTACAAAGCAACCCTTAGAGGTGAATTGATAAAAATTGCCTCTTGGAAAAAAAAAACAGTCCATGATAAAGGAAAAAGAATTAGAAAACTCTATTAAAACATTAGAACTACAGCATATGTCTAATCACTTACATGACCCAAATATTCTCCAAAGTATCCAAAAACTTAAATATGAATATAATACTTTAATTTCATGCACAGCCAGACGGGATATCTTCATCTCCAATTCTGGCCATTATATGGGAGATAATCTTATGGGTCGCCCCCTTGGCCAGATACCTTAAAATTAAATCCAAAAGACTACATATCACATCTATCCAAAATTCATTAGGACAATTAGTCAAAACCAGATCTTTAATTTCTTCTCAATTTGAAAATTTTTATGCTTCATTATACCAATCTGAACTTGCGACTTCTGAATCAAATATAGACTCCTTTCTTTCCTCCTTATCTCATCCGACCATATCGGACTCTCTTAAATTGGAACTAGATTCTCCGATAACCATAACAGAAATAGAAGCTGCCATATCTTCCCTACCGACTGGGAAAGCCCCTGGTCCAGACGGTTTCACTAACGAATTTTTTAAACAATTCCGAAACATCTTAGCTCCTCATCTCCTTACATACTATGATTTCCTCCATTCCACTCCAGATAAACAATTTAATTTCACTGAAGCCACCATTGTAGTAATTCCTAAGCCTGACAGGGACGCCACTTTGGTCAAAAACTTCCGTCCTATCTCTCTCCTTAATTTAGATTACAAAATAATGGCAAAATTACTTGCATTAAGACTTACCAAAGTGATTCCACATCTTATACATAAAGATCAAACGGGGTTTATCAAACAAAGATATATAGGAGATAACCTGCGCCTCTTTCACCATATTAATGCTCACGCTAAAACATTGACAGACCCAATAATAGGCCTAGCTATAGACGCTGAAAAAGCCTTTGATCGAGTGGAATGGCCTTTTCTTTTCTGCGTCCTGAAATGGTATAATTTTGACTCATTTTTTACGAAATGGATAGAAACATTATATCACAGTCCCACCGCTCGCATTCTAATTAACAATTCTCTATCCAATAAATTTCCCCTTCACAGGCACTAGACAGGGGTGTCCTCTCTCACCACTACTGTTCAATTTAGTGTTGGAGCCTCTTCTCTCTGCTTTTCGACAATGCCCCTTAATTAACGGAATTCCCTCTTCTGATCGAAATTTAAAATTAGCAGCCTATGCTGATGATGTCTTAATTTTTCTTAGGAACCCTCAATCTTCTCTTCCTCATCTTATACATATCATCAAACAATACTCCCGATTTTCTGGATATTCTGTCAATTGGGAGAAATCAGAAATCTTTCCTCTGAACAATAACATTCTTCAATCAGATTTGACTAACTTTCCATTTACATGGTCTAATGAAGCTGTGAAATACTTGTGGATTTTAATACACAAGGATCCGATCCTTGCTCAAGATCTTAATATAACTAAAATCAAAAATTTAGTTCTTAACACTACATCTCGGTGGTCTCCACTTTATTTGTCTTGGTGGAGTAGGATAGCATCCATCAAAATGACCTTAGCACCCCAAATTAATTACATTCTCTCTATGCTTCCTCTTTTATGCCAGAAATCATTTTTCCATTGGTTAAATAGGAAGCTATCTGAATTTATATGGAACAAGAAAAAACCTCAAATTGCTCTAGCCAAGCTGAAGGCCTCTAGAATTAACGGTGGTCTTAACTTCCCGGATTTCTACCATTATTATATTGCTTCATTAGCTAAATATGGAGCTTACTGGGTTAATGACTCCTTTTCTCAAGACCCTCCTACTTGGTTTGAAATGGAGTGTTTTCTATGCAAACCTCTACACATCTCCTGCTTACTAATGATATCAATACCTAGACATCTGAGAAAGTATTCTCTGTTGAATTCAAAGCAGCATGCTCTCCATCATTTAGATAATATAGCTGAGATCTCAGTTAGTGTTAGCCCACTCATGTCTCTTTGGAATAATCCCAAAATCCAAAACCAAGGCAAATCCCTTTCAAGGAAACGGTGGCAGCGAGCGGGTATATGGTTTGCTCATCAATTATCTACTCTCAATAAATCAATTCCTTTTGATACACTCTGCTCCACATACCTATTGCCTTCCTCTGCTTATTCACAGTGGATCTCACTCATTGAAGTGCTGTCCTCTGTGAATATACGGTATGACTTCATGTCGTCCAAAAATACTATCTGCCATTGGTCTCTATGGTCTCTATCAAAAGGAAAAGCTATATCTTTTTTCTATAATATTCTGAGAGATCATTTCTTCACTTTTTCATATCAATCTATGAAACAGTGGGATAATATACTCACCACTCCGCTTTCTGACATTGACTGGGAACTCTTTTGGTCTTCAACAAACCGCCCGCTTTTATCTTCTAGAGTTTCACAATCAATGTTCTTTATTATGTGGAATGCAATATGGACTCCATTCCGCATGTGGAAAGCCAACCTAAAACTAGACTCTGTTTGCTGGAATTGTTTGAAAGAGGAGGGAACTCTTGATCATATGTTTTTTCATTGTACTTTAGTCCGCTCTTTTTGGACCCAAATTTGGAATACCATACAATCTATCACTAACTGCTCAGAAGAGATTTCTATGGACATTATAATCCTTCGATCTCAACATCCCTGCTTCGCGCAATCAAAATGTCCTCCAAAACTTATTGATACCATGTTTGTGACTGCTCTCATGCACATTCTGAAAAATTGGAAATCTTTTTCGTTATTAGATTATACGTTTTGGTGGAACTCACTATGTATGTATCATAGATTTGAATCATACGCATATGAGAATAAATTCACACTCCGAATCTCCAGGAATTTGAAAAGCAAGAAATCACCCTGGTCATTCTTAGATTCATATGTACGCTCTGCTTTGTAGACACTCCTGTCTTCCCTTTCTTTTCTTCACTCTTTCTCTTTCTTTCTTTTCTCTTAATTTTTATTCTGTTCTTTCTCACCTTTTTCTCATACAGTCTTCATAAACATCTTCATTACTCTGAGCTTTTCTTAATACTATAATCCTTTATAGTTAATTTTACATTTATAAACCATATATATACAAAAAGTTATACTATTTTATGTATCTGAATTGCTCCCTGTATTTTTCAAAATACTCAATAAAAATTTATTGAATTAAAAAAAAAAAGAAGAAGGAGTTAATTTCTATGATCACTGGATGAAAACTAGCACATCCATTTTAGATAAAATTGCCCCTAAATGAAATGGTAAAAGCTGCTCAAACAAATACAACAAATGGTTTGACATCGAACTCCTAACAATGAAACAATCAGTAAGACGATTAGAAAGAATCTGGAAAAAAACGGGATAGCTGTCAGACCGGGACAACTGGAGATCCAACATAAAACTCTACAAACAACAGATAAAAGAAAAACGTAAAACATTTTACTCATCCAAAATTAACTCATCAAACACTAGCTCAAAAGGAACTAATACTAAAGAACTGTTCAACATAGTTACAAATTTATTTGACACCACACGCTACACTTAACCCATGCGTAATATCAAGTTACCCTCAGCAAATTATCTAGCACAACATTTTGATTCAAAAATTAAAAACCTAATAAATAACTACTCGATAATTCCCAAATACGAACATCAATCAACTGATATAGAAAGAAATGAAATATCAGCGGACATGATTTGGAGTTCCTTCCACAATTTAGAATGGAATAACTACATCAAGTTATATAACAAATACTCTAAATCAGTGTTCTTCAACCTTTTTACACCCGTGGACCGGCAGAAACAAAAGAATTATTTTGTGGACCGGCAAACCACTAAGACCGAAATAAAAAAACACATTTTCACCCCGTCTCCGCAAGCTCGGTCCCCACAAACCATCTGATCCCATCTGCACAAGCCTCAGTTATGATTTTATATTGAATGTATTTTATTAAAGTATAAAAAGAAACAATATTCTGTACAATTGTCATTTTATAAATATAAATATTCAGAGCAAGGACCAACAAAACCCCTGTCTCCCCTCTCCTTCACATATATCCCCTCTACTATCAAGAAAACTGAACAAGCCAAATTATTACAGAATGCTACACAGAAATATCATGCTAACAGAATATAGCAGTCACACATGATAGGAATAGTATTAGGCTTTGCAGTCCCCAGTTATGTCTCTAGCAGGATATATATTTCAAATCTGATATATTATAATGACAAAATAGAAATAAAATAATTTTTTTCTATCTTTTGTGGTCTCTGCTTTCATCTTCTTTCCACTCTTCTTTCCAACGTCTGCCCGTTCTATCCACTGTCTGGCCTCTCCCCCTTCCATATGTATCTGACTTCTTTCTATGCCTCTCTCCCCTTTCCATCCAGCCTGTACCTCCTCTCTCCTCTCTCCTTTTTACATCATTCATTCCAGCTTCACTGCTTTCTTCATTTTTATCTCTCCTACACCAGATCTAGCATCTTTATCCCTCTCTCATTTCTCTGCTGACCCCCTTTCCAGCATCAATCTCTCTCTACTTTCTCATTCCTGTCTCTCCCCTTTCCCTCCTCTAATCTCCCTTCCAGCTGTTTCCTTCCTTTTTTCCTTCTCCCTTCCCTCCTCCCCCCTATCTAACAGTAGCTCTCTTCCCATCCATTTCCCTCTTCCCCTCCCAGCAGTATCTCTCTTTCTACCTCCCTCCAGGTGCAGTAGCAGCTCTCCCTTTATCTAGCAGCTTCCCAGCCTCCAACAGTGGCTTCCTCTCCTTCCAGCAGCTCTCAGTACTTGCCTGCAGCAGTGATTTCCTTAGGCAGCCTTGGGTCGTTGCCGCCTCTGAGGAAAGGGGAAGTTGCCAAAGTGAATCACTGCCCTGGTAAGTACAGAGCTGCTAGGAGAGGAGACAGCCACTGTTGAAGGCTCCCCATGATCTTACTCCTGCTGTGCCCTGCACATTCGCGACCCCCCCAAGCCGGCAAAAACAGCTTTGCACTGCAGGCCCTGCCGCCCAAGACGAGCCAGAGGCCCCTACCCGCCCCATCCTGCACGTGGGCAGACTCTCAGCACAGATGCTGCTCATGGCCCCAATCCACATGCTGCCCCCCACCACGCACGCTGACCATATCCCTTCTACTTTCAGCTTCCTCGCGGCCCTCTTCGGCGACTCGGCAGGGGCAGCGATCAAGACAGGCTGCCGATGTCGGGACCTTCCCTCTCTGAGTCCTGCCTATTTTGTTTCAACTTCCTGTTTCCGCATAGGCGAGACTCACAGAGGGAATGCCCGACGTCGGCAGCCTGTCTTGGTCGCCCGAGGCTGGGAGGAACAGAAGATTTCCGCAAACACCACCAAGGTAGGAAATTTTATGGCGTCCATCTCGCCGGCCCTGCGTGGACCGACAGGAATTTTCTGCGGACCGGCACCGGTCCGCGGACCGGCAGTTGAAGAACTGTGCTCTAAATCATACTGTGTCCTGGACTTATGTCCCCCAGAAATTATGAAAGCAGCTCCATTACACTTTAAACTATCTCTATTGAATTACCTAACCAATAACTTAAACAATGGAAAATTCCTCACTAATAATGGTCATATTATAATAACCCCAATTCCAAAAAATCGTAAAGAATCACCAATATCAGTAACCAACTATAGACCAGTAGCATCCATCCCATTTATTGTAAAAATCATGGAAGGAATGGTACACATTCAATATCTCGACCAGTTCTCTCTCTTGCATGAAACTCAATCTGGTTTTAGGCCTCTGTTTAGCACTGAGACAGTAATTGCGGCTATCCTGGACAATGTGCGCTACTTGTTTAGTAAGGGCCTCAGTGCCCTAATCATGCAATTTGACATGAGCTCTGCCTTCGACTTGGTGGACCATGGGAAACTATTACAATGCTTAGACGCAATTGGAATCAGAGGAGAGGTATTAAACTGGTTTCGAGGTTTCCTTATATCACGCACCTACCAAGTCCGTTTTAATTACGATCTCTCTGATACATGGAGCAATCCATCTGGCGTGCCACAGGGATCACCATTATCCCCACTATTCCTTAAATGTTTACATGGCCTCATTGGGTGTGCAATTGTCCCAACTGGGAATAAAACTATTTAGCTACGCTGATGATGTCACGATAATTATCCCATTTACTACCTCATAGAAACATAGAAAGATGACGGCAGAAAAGGGCTATAGCCCATCAAGTCTGCCCACTCTACTGTCCCACCCCATTAAGTCAGAGTGCTGCTCGACCCACATAGAGATCCCACGTGGATGTCCCATTTATTCTTAAAGTCGAGCACGCTAGTGGCCTTGATCACCTGCACCGGTAGTTTGTTCCAGTGATCCACCACCCTTTCTGTAAAGAAATACTTCCTGGTGTCACCACCAAATCTCCCTCCTCTGAGTTTGAGCGGGTGCCCCCTTGTGACTGAAGGTCCCTTAGGAAAGAATATGTCGTTTTCCACCTCGACACGACCTGTGACGTATTTAAATGTCTCAATCATGTCACCCCTCTCCCTGCGCTCCTCTAGAGAGTAGAGCTGCAACTTGTCCAGTCTTTCCTCGTATGAGAGACCCTTGAGTCCGGAGACCATCCTAGTGGCCATTCGCTGGACTGACTCAGCTCGAAGTACATCTTTACGGTAATGTGGCCTCCAGAATTGCACACAGTACTCCAGATGAGGTCTCACCATGGCTCTGTACAGTGGCATTATGACTTCAGGCTTTCAGCTGACGAAACTTCTATTGATACAACCCAATATCTGCCTTGCCTTAGATGAAGCCTTCTCCACTTGATTGGCAGTTTTCATGTCTGCACTGATGATTACTCCCAAGTCCCGTTCTTCTGAGGTCGTAGCTAGTGTTTCTCCATTCAAGGTGTATGTTCTGCATGGATTTCTGCTGCCGAGATGCATCACCTTACACTTCTTTGCATTGAAGTCCAGCTGCCATGTTGAGGACCAGTTTTCCAACTTGATCAGATCCTGCGCCATACCATCCGTGAGATCGCTTTCACCTACTACAGTTTGGCGTCGTCGGCAAACAGCGCTACTTTTCCCTGAAGCCCTCGGGTCAAGTCCCTTATGAATATGTTAAAAAGGGATGGTCCCAGGACTGAGCCCTGCGGCACTCCGCTAGTCACCTCCGATGTCTTAGAGAGGGTGCCATTGACCACCACTCTCTGAAGTCTTCCACTCAGCCAATCATTGACCCATGCTGTTAGTTTCTCACCTAACCCCATCGATTTCATCTTGTTTAATAGTCTACGGTGTGGGACACTGTCAAACGCTTTACTGAAATCCAAGTACACTATGTCTAGAGACTCTCACGAGTCTAGCTTTCCTATCACCCAGTCAAAGAAGCTGATAAGATTGGATTGGCATGACCTGCCCCTAGTGAATCCATGTTGACAGGAATCCCTCAGATTCCCCTCATCCAATATCGTGTCTAATTTCCCTTTAAGTAGAGTTTCCATGAGTTTACACACTATTGATTTGAGACTTACTGGTCTGTAATTCGCAGCCTCTGCTCTGCAACCCTTTTTGTGCAGAGGAACAACATTGGCAGTTTTCCAGTCCAGGGGGACTCTCCCCGTACTTAGGGAGAGATTGAAGAGCATGGCTAACGGTTCCGCCAAAACATCGCATAGCTCTCTGAGCACTCTTGGGTGCAGATTGTCCGGTCCCATGGCTTTGTTCACCTTGAGTCTTGACAGTTCTTTGTAAACATCAGCTGGTGTGAACTCAAACTTCTGAAATTGGTCATCCATGCTTTGCTTTGCATCCAGCCGAAGCCCGTGCCCTGGTGCCTCGCAGGTAAAGACTGAACAGAAGTAATCATTCAGTAGTTTGGCTTTATCGGAGTCAGTTTCCACATAATTCCCGTCTGGCGTTCTAAGGCGTACTATCCCGTTTGTGTTCTTTTTCCTGTCGCTAATGTATCTGAAGAAGGATTTGTCCCCTTTCTTGATGTTCTTCGCTAGAGTTTCTTCCATACGAAGTTTGGCCTCCCTGACTGCTGTTTTGACCGCTGCAGACTTTGTCCTGTATTCAATGTTTGCTTCTTTTTCCCCCATGCGTTTGTATGATAGAAATGCTCTTTTCTTCTCCTTGACGAGGTATGATACCTCATCTGTGAACCATTGGGGTTTCCTTTTTCTTTGTTGTTTGGTTACCGATTTTATGTAGCGGATAGTTGCCTCATGAAGGATCGATTTCAAGGTTGTCCACATAGCTTCCACATTATCAGTTACTTCTTGAACCTGCAGCGTCTGGTAGACGAAATCTCCCATGCGTGCGAAGTCAGTGTCCCTGAAATTGAGTACCCTTGTTTTTGTTTGTGATCTAGGGAAGCCTTTCTTAAGGTTAAACCATACCATGTTATGGTCACTGGTGGCTAGCGTTTCTCCCACCGAGACGTCCGAGACGCTTTCCCCATTCGTAAGTACCAGGTCCAGGATGGCCTGGGCCCTAGTGGGCTCTAGTACCATTTGTTTGAGCCTTACTCCCTTCATGGACGTTAATATCCTCCTGCTATCACAAGTTGTCGCTGATAGTGTGTTCCAGTCTACATCAGGCATGTTGAAGTTTCCTAATAGAACAGCCTCCCCCCGTAAGGTGATATTCTCAATGTCTTCAATTAATTCTGCGTCCTTTTCCTCCGATTGTCTCGGAGGTCTGTATACCACACCAAGGTACAGACATTTTTCTCCACCTCTGGCCAAGTTTACCCAGATGGATTCCCCAGTATACTTGACATCTGTGATCCTGGTTGTCTTAATGTTCTCTTTGATATAAAGTGCTACCCCACCACCTAACTTACCCTCTCTATCTTGTCTAATCAGGTTGTATCCTGGTATGGTTATATCCCACCCATGAGAGTCTGTGAACCATGTTTCGGATATTGCTACTATGTCTATGTCTGCATTAACTATTTCTGTTTCTAGTTCTAGAAATTTATTCCCTAGGCTGTGTGCGTTAACATACATAGCTCTCCACTCTTTCTGTTTGCTAAGCTCCTGTTGTGAGCCACCCATTTGAGTCAAATTGTCTCCTAGCGATTCGTTTGCAGTAAGGGTACTTACCTCAGACCTAGAAGCGTAATGTTGGTTCTCTACATCAGGATTGTTACTTACTGCTCTGGTGTAAAAGTGGGTACCCACCCCCGACTTACCTAGTTTAAAGCCCTTCGAAATAGGTGGGCTAGTCTGTCTCAGAAGTCACCCCCAAAGCAACAGAAGCACTAAATCGGATGGAGCAATGGATGACTAAATTCAGACTAAAGCTAAATTCAGAGAAAAATTTTTTTTATAGCATCGCCATGCCCACTTGACACTAAAGCATCATTGTGCATCAATAACCTTAGTTATCCCATTCAACACACTATGAATAATAATAACAGTTTATACACCGCAGTAACGTGAAGTTCTATGCGGTTTACAAAAGATTAAGCAAAGGTACAAATTGATTGACTTTAAGAGGAGTGGAAGAAGAAAATTAATAGGACAGGAAATCCATTGTTGAGGAGAAAGTGATCAATAGAACAAGTTAATCGCTATTGAGGGGAAAGAGATGAGTGGATCAGTTGTCTAGATGCTTTAGGAACAGGTGTGTTTTTAGACGTTTCCTAAATTCCTCATAAGTAGTGGGCGAAAGCAATTGTTCTAGGTCTTTACCCCATGATGCTGCTTGGTGTGAGAGAAGATGTTCATGGTGTTTTTTCAGTTTACAACCTCTCACTGGGGGGGAAACGAAGTTAGAATGTGAGCTTCTCTTGTGTCTGTTGGCTGAGAAGGAGAAAAGGTCAGTTATGTATTTAGGGGCAAGTCCGTGTAGTGCTTTAATGCAAAAGCAGGCGAATTTAAACTTTACGCATGCCTCCATCGGCAGCCAATGCAACTGCCGATAGTAGGGTGTCACGTGGTCAAATTTCTTTAGCCCAAAGATCAGTCTGACTTCTGCATTTTGCATCAATTGTAAACGTCGCATATTCTTTTGGGAAATTGCCAAATAGGCGATGTTACAGTAGTCAAGTAGACTTAGTACGAGGGATTGGACCAGGGTTCTGAATGCCGATGTATCGAAATAAGCTTTAATGGATCTGAGTTTCCAGAGAGTAAAGAATCCCTTTCTGATTAAGGAGTCTACCTGGTCTTTCATGGTTAGGCATTGATCCAGAGTTACAACTAGTATCTTTATGGTGGGCTGGATAGGGTAACTAAGTTTATTGATACATAGTGGTATTTTGGTGTCAA
The DNA here is from genome assembly GCF_902459505.1 of Geotrypetes seraphini. NCBI lineage: Eukaryota > Metazoa > Chordata > Amphibia > Gymnophiona > Dermophiidae > Geotrypetes > Geotrypetes seraphini. The sequence goes on along the minus strand of NC_047093.1, from coordinate 1,298,823 downwards.
GCGGATGTGATGAAGCAACGAAGAATGTCGTTTTTTCTGAATTAAGTTTGAGCCTAAAGTTTGTCATCCATTGCTCCATCACGTTTATGGCTTCTGAAGCTTTGGGAATAGTTTCAGAGACAGAATCAGTGAATGGGATGATAATCGTAAAGTCATCTGCATAACTAAATAGTTTTATACCCAGCTGGGTTAGTTGCGTGCCCAGTGAGGACATGTAGACATTGAAAAACAATGGGGATAGTGGAGACCCTTGTGGCACACTGGATGGATTGCTCCAGGTGTCGGAAAGCTCATAATTAAAATTTACCTGATAGGTGCGGGATATAAGGAAGCCACGGAATCAGTTCAACACCTCATCCCTGATACCAATAGCGTCTAGGCATTGTAGCAGTTTCCCGTGGTCTACCAGATCAAAGGCTGAGCTCATATCGAATTGCATGACCAGGGCATTGAGGCCCTTGCTAAACAGTAGGCGCAGATTGTCTAAGATAGCTGCAATTACTGTCTCCATACTGAATAACGGTCTAAAACCAGATAGAGTTTCATGTAGGAGAGAGAATTGATTAAGATAATCCATCAGTTGGGTGTGTACCGATCTCTCCATGATTTTTACAATAAACGGAATGGATGCTACCGGTCTGTAGTTGGATATTAGGGCTGAAGATTCTTTACGATTGGGATATGAAGATATTGGGAGTAACACTGGACCAGAGCCTGACCATGAAAGACCAGGTAGACTCCCTGATTAGAAAGATCTTTCTCACCCTCTGGAAGCTTTGGTCTATTAGAGCTTACTTTGATGTCTCATCATTTAGAATTCTGGTATAATCCCTCATACTGAGTCAACTCGATTATTGTAACATCGCCTACTTGGCACTCTCCCTGAAGAACATGCGGCGATTGCAACTGGTACAAAATGCAGCGGTTAGGTTACTTTGTGGACTGAAGAAGTTTGATCACATGACACCTTCCTACCGACTTCTGCACTAGCTGCCGATGGAGACACGTGTGAAATTCAAGTTTTGTTGTTTTTGCTTCAAGGTACTTTACGGCTTAGCCCCTAAATATATAATAGACCTTTTCTCCTTCACAACCAACAGATTCAGGAGAATCTCACATCCGAACTTTGTTTCTACACCAGTTAGAGGTTGTAAATTTAAAAGTCATCACCAACATTCTCTCACATCAAGCAGCATTATGGGGTAAAGACCTGGAACAACTGCTTGTGCCTACTACTTATAGGGAATTCAGGAAATGCCTAAAAACATACCTGTTCCTGAAGTACTTAGGTAACTGACCTATACAATTTTAGTCCTCAACAAATGATCTTTAGAACTGTTATTCACTAACTCTGAACTTTGTTTATTCCCCTTGATCTGTAATACATTTTAATCATTGTAAACCGCATAGAACTTTATGGTCTTGCGGTATATAAACTGTTATCAAGCCTGTATGTTTCCCCTTCTCTTGCGTCCCACCACCTCCGACGCAATGTCTTTCCCCTTGGCCATAATTACTCTGCCGGAAACAGGAAGTGTCATCAGAAGGGGCGGGACGCAGCCAAGGGAAGGCGATAGGACACTGGAGGTCGTTTGCCGCGCTGTGACCGCTGCTAAGCTAATTAAGGCAGCCTGCAGAACGAACCTAGCAGGTTGCCATTGGCCTCCGAAGCAGGTTGCCTCTGCCGCGGTCCCACCCCTCCTCTGACATCAGGGGCGGGACCGTGGCAGAGGCAACCTGCTTCGGAGGCCAATGGCAGCCTGCTTAGTTCACTGTGCAGGCTGCCGTAATTAGGTCAGCGGTGATCACAGCGTGGAAGAAGACCTCTATCGCTGGGTTAGGAAGCAGCTTGGAGGTAAGGCCCCGCCCATTGCGAGGGCGGGATGCTGGATCTGAACACCGCAAGTGAGAGAGAGGAGGCTTCGGGCGCTCACCGACGCTAGGGAGAGCCGTATGGGGTGCGGGCATTTAAAATGGTACATCATGGTGGGGTGTTTTAAAGAAAGTACCTTCGCTGCTTAAGACGCACGGACATTTCCACCCACTTTTGGTTGGAAAAAAGTGCGTCTTATGAAGCGAAAAATACAGTAAATTATCTGGTACAAAAGAGTCTACCTGAGGGTATTATAAAATATCCTTCAAGTACATTCTAAGGAGTTCCAAAGGTGCCAGATAGTGTGAGATAGGAAAGTTGAAGAATCTAAGATTCTTTTGCCTCATTAAATTCTCTGTTTTCTCCATTTGTATATGAAGCAAAGTACTATCCTTAATATTAGCCATAGCTTCACTTGACTGTAAAAGCTCATATTGCAAATCTTGGAAGTACCTCATGGTACATGTCTGCTGGTAAAGTTGTACCCTCAGCTGACTTACCTACCAGCAGCAGTATGGAGCCAAACTGCCAAAAATTTTCGTTTGTGAATTTTTTTGCCTATTTTGCTGACTTGTATAAATGGAAGCACGTTCGTAAAAGATTTCAAACTTGGCACAGAAACTTGCCCCAAGGTGTTATACCAAACTGTAAAATTTTAGACTCCTCGGTAGTTTCCTTCTGCCGCAGTACTTGAGCAAAGTTGGCGTTTTAGGTCACATGAGGCATGGGAGTGGATCGATTGCATTTGTTCAACCACCTCTAGCTCCTGACATAATTGAGATAGATCCAAAATATTTTGCAGAGTTTCATTTGAGACCCTAGACAACACCCCTGTAAAATTTTGTTGGATTTCAAGGGGGTCAAGCGTAGGCGGTTTTCAGTATTGGTCCACTTGACATGTAATGACCCTGTGGCCTTATTATGAATGGGTCAAAAATTCTAACATTCGCAAAATGAGGATCAAATATATTGTGCAAGATTTTGAGAATCGGAATTTAGTTGACTATCTGAGAGGCATTGCATAAAATTTTGAATTAAAAAAAAAATTCCAAAATATAAACACAGGCTCTCAGGCAGTACAGAAAACAAATAAAAGGAAGGGGGAAATGAGAACAACGCCATCTATAAAGCTGCTTCCAACAGGAATATGTAGAAGCTGATAAAGAAAAGGCCGAATTGCTTAACAAATATTTCTGTTCTGTGTTCATGGCTGAAGTGCAGGGAATAGGGATGGAGGAGTAATAGACCCTGATCGATTTTCAGAGGGTTGTGTTCATGTGGAGCTAGCTAAAATAAAGGTAGAGAAAGTGATGGGGCCGGATGGTGTACATCTGAAGGAACTTAGGGAAGTTCTGGTGGCTCCGCTGACTGACCTTTTCAACAAGTTTCTAGAGTCGGGAGTGGTACCGGAGGATTGGAGAAGGTTGGATGTGTCCCCCTCCTAATGTTTTTTCCTCGTTTATGGTTCTTTTCTATACCCTGGAAAATACTGAATTGTAGTTTTGCCCTTTTTTTGCCTAGTGTTTTGGTTGGTCTGTATGTCTGTCGTTTCTAACTACTGTTTTAAAAATAATTTTTTTTATTTTTTAAAAAAACATTATGTTTAAATAAATGTTATTTTTTTATGCTGTAACTTGCTTAGTAAAAATTAAGTTAAGTGATTCATCAAATTAAAATAAAACTTGAAACTTGTCCCTCTCCACAAAAATAGAAGTAAGGAAGAAGTAGGGAATTACAGGCTGGTAAGTCTGACTTCTGTGGTAAGAACATAAGCATTGCCTCTGCCGGGTCAGAGCAGGGATCCTTCGTGCCCAGTAGGCCGCTCCCGCGGCGGCACCCCAGGTCCATGACCTGTAAGTGATCCTTTACCTAAACCTTTTATTCCCTAATCATTTAATATTCTGTATAGTAACCCTCTATCTATACCAGTGGTCTCAAACTCAAACCCTTTGTGGGACCACATTTTGGATTTGTAGGTACTTGGAGGGCCGCAGAAAAAATAGTTAATGTCTTATTAAAGAAATGACAATTTTGCATGAGGTAAAACTCTCTATAGTTTATAAAACTTTCCTTTAACAGTTAAAAGGAAAGATATATAAACTATAAAGAGTTTTACCTCATGCAATATTGTCATTTCTTTAATAAGACATTAACTATTTTTTCTGCGGCCCTCCAAGTACTCTATTTTTTTCTGCAGCAATCATTTAAAGTTCAATATCTTTTCTTTCTCAAAACTGGCTCATTTCAATCACTAAATTGAAAATAAAATCATTTTCCTACCTTTGTTTGGTAATTTCATCAGTCTCTGGTTGCACTTTATTCTTCTGATTGTGCATCCAATACTTCTTCCCTTCTTTCAGCCTCCTGTATGCTTCCTCTCCTCCAGACCTCATTCCCTCCCCCAACTTTTTCTTTCTTTCTCTGTCTGTCTTTCTCTGATTCCGTGCCCCATTTTTTGCTTTGTTTCTGGTTCCCTGTCCCCCCTCCTTCTTTCTTCCTTCCTCCGTGCCCCATTTTTTGCTTTTTTTTTCTGGCTCCCTGTCCCCACCCCACCTTCTTTCTTCCTTCCTTCCTTCCCCCATGCCACCGCCGCGGCGGAATAGGCTGCTGCTGCTGCCGCTATTGGGAACAGGCCATCTCCCTGCTTCTCTTCTGCATGGGGCCGACCAACTCTCGCTGCCCGATGTCAATTCTAACGTCGGAAAGGACATTCCGGGCAGCCAGGCAGCGATTGGCTAGCCAGAACGTCCTCTCGACGTCAGAATTGACATCGGGCCGCCAGAGTTGGTCGGCCCTGCAGGGAAGAGAACAGTGGACCGCCCCCCCTTGGTATGCCACTGGAGCAGCAGCGTGTCTGGCCGGCTCGTTCGTTCAAAGCTGCGGGTGGCGGCTCCTTGCGAGATCCGCGCCTGCGTCTGAAGCCTCTCTGATGTTGTGACATCAGAGAGGCTTCCGATGCAGGAGTGGATAGCGCAAGGAGCCACCAACCCGCGGCTTTGAGCGAACGAGCCAGCTGCTGCTCCAAAAGGAAGAGAATGATGGCCTCCAGACCGCGGGTCACAAATAAAACCTGGAGAGCCACATGCGGCCCATGGGCCGCGTGTTTGAGACCGCTGATCTATACCCTTCAATCCCCTTCTCCTTCAGGAAATCATCCAAACCTTTTTTGAAACCCAATATCGTACTCTGTCCTACCACCTCCTCTGGAAGCGCATTCCAGGTGTCCACCACCCTCTGAATGAAGAAGAACTTCCTAGCATTTGTTCTGAATCTCTCCTTTCAATTTTTCTGAATGCCTTTTTGTTTTTGTTTTCCCCGCTAGTCTGAAGAATCTGTCCCTCTCCACCTTCTCTATGCCCTTCATGATCTTATAAGTCTCTATCATGTCCCCTCTAAGTCTCCGCTTTTCCAGGGAAAATAGCCCTAGCTTCTCTAGCCTTTCAGCATATGAAAGATTTTCCATGCCTTTTATCATCCTTGTTGCTCTTTTCTGGACCCTCTCGAGCATCGCCATATCCTTAAGGTACGGCGACCAGTATTGGACACAGTACTCCAGATGCGGGCGCACCATCGCCCGATACAGTGGCAGGATAACTTCCTTCGTTCTGATAGTGATACCTTTTTTGATAAAGCCCAACATTCTGTTCGCCTTCTTTGAGGCCGCTGCGCATTGTGCCTCCGGCTTCATCGTTTTATCCATCAAAACCCCCAAGTCCTTTTCTAGGCAACTAAAAACCTGGCTCTTCTCTAACATGTAATTTCTTTTCCCTTACTTTTCCACTCGATTTATAAACTTATATAAACCTTTTCCTACCCTTTCTCATTTTTAAGTTCTTGTAAACCGTGCCGAGCTCTACTTCCGTGGAGATGATGCAGTATATAAACTTAAGGTTTAGTTTAGTTTAGTTTAGTTCCCCAAGTACCATCCCTTCCATCGTATAGTTATACATCGAGTTCCCTTTCCCTATGTGCAAGACTTTACATTTCTCTACATTGAAGCTCATCTGCCATTTATTTGCCCACTCACTCAGTTTGTTCAGGTCCCTTTGTAGTTCTTTACATTCCTCAACAGTTCTAACCCTACTGGAGAGTTTTGTGTCGTCCACGAATTTTATAACCTCGCACTTCGTATCTTATTCCAGGTCATTAATGCAGTGTTTTTCAACCGCTGTTCCGCGGCACACTAGTGTGCCGCGAGATGTTGCCTGGTGTGCCGCAGGGCTGCCATCAGGGCAGTACTACCAGTCTTGCATTCAGGGGCCCGGAGCTGACAGGGGGCCCGAGGCAGGGGCGCCAGTAGCTCGCCAAGGCAAAGTGAGTTGATCACCCAGGACTCACTTTGTCTTGGCGATCTAATCTATCGAGCCGATAAGTCTTCTTCTCCCCGACGTCAATTCTGCAGTCGGAGAGGAAGTTCGGGCCAGCCAATCGCTGCCTGGCTGGGCGGAACTTCCTCTCCGATTGCAGAATTGACATCAGGGAGAGCATGCGTCGGCGTCGGCTTTGGGGCCTGTTATCCATTGGTGGGTCCTGTTCCCCGATGGCAGCGGCAGTGGCAGTGGCTTGGGGAACGGCAGGGAGAAAGAAAGAAAGGGGGCAGGCAGGGAAACAGAAGGAAAGAAGAGAAACAGAAAAAAAGAAAGAAAGGTCAGGGAGAGAGGAAGAAAAAGTTGGGGGAGGGAATGAGGTGTGGAGGAGAGAAAGCATACAGGCTGATAGAAGGGAAGAAAGATTAGATGCACAGTCAGAAGAAGAAAGTGCAACCAGAAATCACCAGACAAGGTAGGAAAAATGATTTTATTTTAAATTTAGCAAAGTGGAGGCAGTATTACCACAGTTTTCAAAGGAATTTGCCCAAATAACTTAATAGTTAACTGGGTAAATTCCCAGAGATGAAAACTTCCCTTCACATAATAACATAGTAACATAGTAGATGACGGCAGATAAAGACCCGAATGGTCCATCCAGTCTGCCCAACCTGATTCAATTTTTTTTTTTTTTCTTCTTAGCTATTTCTGGGCGAGAATCCAAAGCTTTACCCGGTACTGTGCTTGGGTTCCAACTGCCGAATTCTCTGTTACGACTTACTCCAGCCCATCTACACCCTCCCAGCCATTGAAGCCCTCCCCTGCCCATCCTCCTCCAAACGGCCATACATAGACGCAGACCGTACAAGTCTGCCCAGTAACTGGCCTAGTTCAATCTTTAATATTATTTTCTGATTCTAAATCTTCTGTGTTCATCCCACGCTTCTTTGAACTCAGTTACAGTTTTACTCTCCACCACCTCTCTCGGGAGCGCATTCCAGGCATCCACCACCCTCTCCGTAAAGTAGAATTTCCTAACATTGCCCCTGAATCTACCACCCCTCAACCTCAAATTATGTCCTCTGGTTTTACCATTTTCCTTTCTCTGGAAAAGATTTTGTTCTACGTTAATACCCTTCAAGTATTTGAACGTCTGAATCATATCTCCCCTGTCTCTCCTTTCCTCTAGGGTATACATATTCAGGGCTTCCAGTCTCTCCTCATACGTCTTCTGGCGCAAGCCTCCTATCATTTTCGTTGCCCTCCTCTGGACCGCCTCAAGTCTTCTTACATCTTTCGCCAGATACGGTCTCCAAAACTGAACACAATACACCAAGTGGGGCCTCATCAATGACCTGTACAGGGGTATCAACACCTTCTTCCTTCTACTGACTACGCCTCTCTTTATACAGCCCAGAATCCTTCTGGCAGCAGCCACTGCCTTGTCACACTGTTTTTTCGCCTTTAGATCTTCGGACACTATCACCCCAAGGTCCCTCTCCCCGTCCGTGCATATCAGCTTCTCTCCTCCCAGCATATACGGTTCCTTCCTATTATTAATCCCCAAATGCATTACTCTGCATTTCTTTGCATTGAATTTTAGTTGCCAGGCATTAGACCATTCCTCTAACTTTTGCAGTTCCTTTTTCATATTTTCCACTCCCTCTTCGGTGTCTACTCTGTTACAAATCTTGGTATCATCTGCAAAAAGGCACACTTTTCCTTCTAACCCTTCAGCAATATCACTTACATACATATTGAACAGGATTGGCCCCAGCACCGAATCCTGAGGGACTCCACTAGTCACCTTTCCTTCCTTCGAGCGACTTCCATTAACCACCATCCTCTGGCGTCTGTCCGACAGCCAGTTTCTGACCCAGTTCACCACTTTGGGTCCTAACTTCAGCCCTTCAAGTTTGTTCAACAGCCTCCTATGAGGAACTGTATCAAAGGCTTTGCTGAAATCCAAGTAAATTACATCTAGCATATGTCCTCGATTCAGCTCTCTGGTCACCTAATCAAAAAATTCAATCAGGTTCGTTTGGCACGATTTACCTTTTGTAAAGCCATGTTGCCTCGGATCCTGTAACCCATTAGATTCAAGGAAATACACTATCCTTTCTTTCAGCAACACTTCCATTATTTTTCCAACAACTGAAGTGAGGCTCTCCGGCCTGTAGTTTCCTGCTTCATCCCTGTGACCACTTTTATGAATAGGGACCACATCCGCTCTCCTCCAATCCCCAGGAATCACTCCCGTCTCCAGAGATTTGTTGAACAAGTCTTTAATAGGACTCGCCAGAACCTCTCTGAGCTCCCTTAGTATCCTGGGATGGATCCCGTCTGGTCCCATCGCTTTGTCCACCTTCAGTTTTTCAAGTTGCTCATAAACACCCTCCTCTGTGAACGGCGCAGAATCTACTCCATTTTCTCGTGTAACTTTGCCAGACAATCTCGGTCCTTCTCCAGGATTTTCTTCTGTGAACACAGAACAGAAGTATTTGTTTAGCACATTTGCTTTCTCCTCATCACTCTCCACATATTTGTTCCCAGCATCTTTTAGCCTAGCAATTCCATTTTTTATCTTCCTCCTTTCACTAATATATCTGAAAAAATTTTTATCTCCCTTTTTTACATTTTTAGCCATTTGTTCTTCCGCCTGTGCCTTCGCCAAACGTATCTCTCTCTTGGCTTCTTTCAATTTCACCCTGTAGTCCTTTCTGCTCTCCTCTTCTTGGGTTTTTTTATATTTCATGAACGCCAACTCTTTCGCCTTTATTTTCTCAGCCACTAGGTTGGAGAACCATATCGGCTTCCTTTTTCTCTTGTTTTTATTGATTTTCTTCACATAAAGGTCCGTAGCCATTTTTATCGCTCCTTTCAGCTTAGACCACTGTTTTTCCACTTCTCTTATGTCCTCCCATCCTAACAGCTCTTTCTTCAGGTACTTTCCCATTGCATTAAAGTCCATACGTTTGAAATCTAGGACTTTAAGTATCGTGCGGCCGCTCTCCACTTTAGCCGTTATATCAAACCAAACCGTTTGATGATCGCTACTACCCAGGTGAGCACCCACTCGAACATTAGAGATACTCTCTCCATTTGTGAGGACCAGATCCAATATCGCTTTTTCCCTTGTGGGTTCCGTCACCATTTGTCTGAGCAGAGCCTCTTGAAAGGCATCCACAATCTCCCTACTTCTTTCCGATTCCGCAGACGGAACATTCCAGTCCGCATCCGGCAGGTTGAAATCTCCCAACAGCAGAACCTCCTCTTTCCTTCCAAACTTTTGGATATCCACAATCAGATCCTTATCAATTTGCTGCGATTGAGTCGGAGGTCTGTAGACTACACCCACGTAGATAGAAGTTCCATCTTCTCTTTTCAGAGCAATCCATATCGCTTCTTCCTCTCCCCAGGTCCCTTGCATTTCGGTCGCTTGGATATTGATCTTTACATAGAGAGCTACTCCTCCACCTTTATGACCATCTCTGTCCTTCCTAAAAAGATTATATCCCGGTATGTTTGCATCCCATCCATGTGATTCACTGAACCATGTCTCTGTGATAGCAACAATATCTAGATCTGCCTCTAATATCAGGGCTTGCAGATCATGAACTTTGTTGCTTAGACTGCGAGCATTTGTGGTCATCGCTTTCCAGCTATTTTTCAGCAATAATCTCCTTTATCCCAGGACAAGCAGGCATGATATTCTCACATGTGGGTGACGTCATCTACGGAGCCCCGATGCGGAAGCATTTTCAAGCAAACTTGATTGAAGATTTAAGTTTGCTCTGCTGCTCCACGCATGCGTGCCTTCCTGCTCCACTAGGGGGTGCATCCCCTCGTGGTCTCCAGTTCAAAATTTTCCGCGAGCCTAGAAGACGTGTTTTTCAGGCTCTGCCCCAACTGCCTTCTAGCACCGCGATTTTTTCTTGTTTTTTCACGATTAAGTCGCTGTGCGCGAATTCCTTACCTTTTTACTTGATTCCTGCTTCGTTTTCAACGACCCGGAGGCTTCCGGGTCCCCGTGGCCGCGTGGCTAATCGAGCCGCGGCTACTTTCGATTTAATGTCCCGGCCTTTGACCGGCTTTAAAAAGTGCACCCGGTGCGAGCGGCTTCTTTCTCTCACAGACCCGCATCGCCGGTGCATCCTTTGTCTGGGGGCGACTCATCCAACCGACTCCTGCCCCCAGTGCGCTATTTTCCAAAACCGGGCCCTCCGCCGAAGAAAAGCCCACATGGCGGATCTCTTCACCCCGGACCAACCCCCCACTTCGGCCTCGAGGTCGGCCCTGGCCTCGGCCCCGGCCTTGACCTCGGCCCCGGAAACCTCGGCATCGCCTCGAGACTCGACCCCGAAGTCCTCGGGACAACAGAAAGCCTCGGCTCCGGGTAAGTCCCCTCTTCCCTCTTCAGGTTCTGTAACAGCGAAGAAGCCAGCCTCGGGGACAACGGCGACGCAGGGCGGAAGCCCCATGCTTACAGCCCCGTCTAAGCCCTCCAAGCGTGCCTCCACCACACGGGAATACTCTGATACGAGGTCGCCCCCGGTGGAGCGCACAGAGGCAGGGGACATGCCCTCGATGCTGTCCGTACCCGTCTTCCAGGACCTACTCCGAGCGATGATCACGTCGGAGCTGTCCGCTGCAATGGCCCAGTTTCAATCGGCCTCGACCTCGAATGTGCCAGACCAGCCTGAGCCTCACACCGAACAACCTCGAGGAAAGGTGCGCAATCCTCGCCGCATCCCATCCTCCTCGGACTCCTCGCCGAGACGCCCAAAACGTTCCCCCTCCGCAGACCGCAGAGGGGCAAAACGTCGGGTTAGAACTACAGAAACCTCGAACCGCCGTACCTCCAAGAGGGCACGAGGTTCACCAACTCTACGAGGCCGTTCTCCCACACCTCGTACGAGACCACTAAGGGTGGCTGAGTTATCACTCTCCAACCCGCGCATCCTCCGAACTCCCCCTCGGACGCATTCTCCGAGGGAATCCGGATCGAGGTCACCAATCCGACATCGATCGGTACCCCTAACCCCGGCATCGTCTCCGAGGGGCTCCTCGAGACGCCGAAGATCGACAACCCCGGAACACTCTCACAGTGCTTCCCCAACCTCGGAGCATGGATCAGAGCATGAACCTCGATACTCGAGGGAAGCCTCCTTATCCTTCTCCACCCGGCGAAGGTCTCGTTCCCTGACCCCGCACGGGGCTCCGGGGACATCTCGCCCATCCTTCACTCGCTTTGTCCAAGACATGGGCCACGCATTGGACTTAGATCTCCAGTCCGACTCCAGATACTCTAAGGAGTACCTGGCGGAGCTGGATATGCCATCACTGCCCAGAGAGTCCCTCCGCTTACCACCTAACCCGGTGCTCCAACAGGCCTTCTTCAGGAACCTGGAGACCCCCTACATGGTCACGGCCGTACCCTCCAAAATGGAGGCCAAGTACCGCACAGTACCTTATCCGGGATTCGAGCAACCACAGCTCTCCCACCAATCGCTGCTAGTGGAATCCTCCTTGAAAAAGGCTCACCCGTCCCGAGTCTCAGCAGCGGTACCCCCAGGCCGGGAAGGCCGAACCCTGGACAAGTTCGGCAGGAGACTATACCAAAACACAATGATGGCCTCTAGGGTGCAAAGCTACACTTTCACCTTCACATCATACCTCAAACACCTCATTGGACTATTGAGAGCCTTTGAGACTGACCTACCGGCCTCCCGGCAGGAAACGTTCGGCCTGCTTTTAGAGTCCCTCTCCAACCTGCGCCTTCATCTATTCCACGCGGCCTACGATGGCTTCGAACTTTCCTCCAGAGAAGCAGCCTTCGCTATCGCCATGCGCCGACTAGCTTGGCTGCGCCTGGTCGACATGGACCCCAACTTACAGGACCGGTTAGCAAACCTCCCCTGCGTGGGAAAGGAATTGTTCGATGACACTATCGAGGCGGCGACAAAACGCCTCTCCGAACATGAACGCTCATTTGCCTCCCTTGTCCGGCAAAAGCCCAAACCGCCAGCGCCCAGGCCATACAGGGCCCCTCCGCGCCGCTACCCACAAAAGTCCACCCCTGCTTTCTCGCGGCCCCCACCCAGACGTCCGCAAGCCCATCAAAGGGCCATGCCCAAGTCCCAACCGCCCGCGACCACCAAACCATCCCCGTCCTTTTGACGGGACACGCGGAAGGGGGCGGGCCCCCTCCGCCATAGTCCCAGACCGCCTTCCCATCGGAGGTCGACTCAAAGCCTTTTACCCTCGCTGGGAACAGCTCACGACGGACGCATGGGTCCTTGGCGTGATCTCATCAGGGTACTCTCTCAACTTTCGGGCCATTCCCCCGGACAACCCCCCAAGGAATTGCCCTCCCAACAGGACTCAGCTACCTCTACTCCTCTCCGAAGCTCGAGACCTGCTTCGCCTGAGAGCAGTGGAGAAGGTTCCCCCCGACCAACGGGGGAAGGGCTTCTACTCCCGTTACTTTCTGGTACCGAAAAAAACGGGAGACCTACGCCCAATACTAGACTTGAGACGCCTCAACAAATTCCTACTACGGGAAAAGTTTCGGATGCTCTCACTACCAACACTCTACCCCCTGATCGACGAGGGCGACTGGCTCTGCTCCCTCGATCTCAAGGAGGCGTACACACATGTCCCAGTGCACCCCGCTCACCGCAAGTTTTTGCGTTTCCAAGTAGGGGACTGGCACCTACAATACCGAGTCCTCCCCTTCGGACTAGCATCATCACCTCGGGTCTTCACCAAGTGCCTCGTGGTGGTAGCAGCAACCTTACGCTCCCAGGGCCTCCAGGTATTCCCCTACCTGGACGACTGGCTAATCAAAGCCCCGTCCAAAGAAGGGGCTATCTCAGCGACCCAACAGACTATTACCTATCTACAAAGTCTGGGGTTCGAAATAAACTTCCCAAAATCTCAACTACGCCCCTCACAATCCCTACAGTTCATCGGGGCCACGCTGGACACGGTTCGCCTCCGTTCCTTCCTCCCCCCTCCGCGCCGGGAGGCGTTAGTAAGTCTGAGCCGAAGGATCTCTCGGCTGACCTCAGTATCAGCCCGACAGATGATGATCCTCCTGGGCCACATGGCCTCCACCGTCCATGTCACACCCTTCGCCCGCCTCCATCTGAGAATCCCTCAATGGACCCTGGCGTCTCAATGGCGTCAAGACCGGGACCCGATCGACCGCTCCGTGACAGTGACTCCTTCATTGCAACGATCGCTCCGCTGGTGGGCCGACTCTTCAAATCTTTCCAAAGGTTTGCTCTTCCTCACCCCACCCCACAGCAAGGTACTCACCACGGACTCGTCGGAGTACGCTTGGGGAGCCCATCTAGACGGCCTGCGCACCCAAGGAATGTGGTCAGCACAAGACCGCCGCTGCCACATCAACGTGCTAGAACTTCGGGCCATCTACCTCGCAGCAGTAGCCTTCCAACATCTACTCCGCGACCGAGTGGTTCTCATCCGAACCGACAATCAAGTAGCGATGTACTACGTAAACAAACAAGGGGGCACAGGATCTTGGCCCCTTTGCCGGGAAGCCCTGCGCCTCTGGAAATGGGCAATCTCCAACAACACCTTCCTTCGGGCGGTGTACATACAAGGAGAACAAAACTGCCTGGCGGACAGACTCAGCCGCCTCCTCCAGCCACACGAGTGGTCACTACACTCTCAGGCCCTACGAGGAGTGTTCGAACGGTGGGGGACGCCTCAAATAGACCTGTTCGCGTCCCCCCACAATCACAAGCTGCCTCTCTTCTGCTCCCGGATATACTCCCCGGACCGGCTCGAGGCCGACGCCTTCCTCCTCGATTGGGAGGGAAGGTTCCTGTACGCGTTCCCGCCGTTCCCTCTGATACTGCGGACGCTTGTCCACCTGAAAACAGTACAAGCCACCCTGATCCTGATTGCCCCTCGCTGGCCACGCCAGCCGTGGTTTTCCCTTCTACTTCAACTCAGTGTCAGAGATCCACTGCCTCTGCCTCTGTTTCCCTCTCTACTGTCACAGGGTCAGGGTTCACTGTTACATCCCAATCTTCAATCTCTTCATCTGAATGCTTGGTTTCTCTCCCCCTGACTGCTCTCCCCGTGTCTCAATCAGTCAAGGAGATATTGGAGGCCTCTAGAAAAACCTCGACGAGAACCTGCTACTCCCAAAAGTGGACCAGATTCTCAACCTGGTGCTCCTCCCACAGCCAGGACCCGGTGTCGGTCCCCGTCCCCCTGGTCCTTGACTATCTACTTCAACTATCTCATTCCGGCCTAAAGACCAACTCCATTCGAGTACACCTCAGTGCGATTGCGGCCTTTCATCAGCCCCTGGAAGGGAAAGCCCTCTCGCTCCATCCCTTAGTCACTCGCTTCATGAAGGGCCTGCTGAACGTCCACCCCCCTCTCAAACCTCCCCCGGTGGTTTGGGACCTTAACGTGGTTCTGGCTCAACTAATGAAACCTCCATTTGAGCCCCTAGACAAATGCCATCCAAAATTCCTCACTTGGAAGGTAATTTTCCTACTTGCACTCACGTCCGCACGGCGGGTTAGTGAGCTACAAGCCCTGGTAGCGGACCCACCCTTCACGGTATTCCATCACGACAAGGTGGTACTCCGCACCCATCCAAAGTTCCTACCTAAAGTAGTGTCTGATTTCCATCTCAATCAGTCCATTGTCTTACCTGTGTTTTTTCCCAAGCCCCACTCTCACCCCGGAGAAGTGGCGCTCCACACTCTTGACTGCAAAAGAGCGTTGGCCTTTTACCTCCAACGCACTCAGCCACACCGGAAAGTCACACAACTGTTTTTGTCCTTCGACCCAAACCGGTTAGGCCACCCAGTTTCCAAACGCACCTTGTCCAACTGGTTGGCCGATTGCATCTCCTTTTGCTACGCTCAGGCTGGTCTCGCGCTACATGGTCGAGTAACGGGACACAAAGTCCGAGCGATGGCAGCCTCCGTAGCCTTCCTCAGGTCAACACCTATTGAGGAAATCTGCAAGGCTGCCACATGGTCTTCGGTTCATACCTTCACCTCCCACTACTGTCTGGACTCCCTGTCCAGAAGCGATGGCCGATTCGGCCAATCGGTGTTGCGAAATCTATTTGCTTAAATTGCCAACTTCCCTCCATCCCTCTGCAGTAAGCTTGGAGGTCACCCACATGTGAGAATATCATGCCTGCTTGTCCTGGGATAAAGCACAGTTACTTACCGTAACAGGTGTTATCCAGGGACAGCAGGCATATATTCTCACAACCCACCCACCTCCCCGAGGTTGGCTTCTTGGCTAGTTAAGTGAACTGGAGACCACGAGGGGATGCACCCCCTAGTGGAGCAGGAAGGCACGCATGCGTGGAGCAGCAGAGCAAACTTAAATCTTCAATCAAGTTTGTTTGAAAATGCTTCCGCATCGGGGCTCCGTAGATGACGTCACCCACATGTGAGAATATATGCCTGCTGTCCCTGGATAACACCTGTTACGGTAAGTAACTGTGCTTTTTCGTATGGATTTTTGTGTCGTTTCACTTTCTGTTGCAATACTAAGAAATGAGTTGCTGATATTGCTTATGTTGCAGCCTTTACTACTATCACATCTTTTCTTTTGCCGGGGGTGGTCTCTATAATTGTCCTTCGTACATACACCACCCCCACCTTCTAGTTTAAATGCCTAGAAAAATATTGTCTAAATTTCTCTGCAAGGTTTCTTTTTCCTGCTGTAGTAATATGTAGTCCATCAGTGCAATATAGCTTCTTGTCCTTCCATGTATTTCCCCATCCTCCTATGTACCTGAAGCCTTCTTGATGACACCAGGCTCTGAGCCATCTATTAAAGTCCTCTGTGTTTTTCACTCTTTGCTCTCCTTTTCCATATGCAGGCAGTATTTCAGAAAAAGCTAAAGTCTTTACAAAAGGTTTCATGCCCTCACCAAGCTCCCGAAAAGCTTTCTGTGCTGCAAGTGTGGAGTTGTTGGCCAGGTCATTTGTTCCCAGATGGATAACAACATCAGTGTTAAAATCCTTAGTTTCTTCCTTAATTATAGTCAGTATTTGCCTGGAACTCCTGGTAGCTGAGGATCCTGGAAGACATTTCACTATTTTGGTCTCCTCGCCCTGTGTTCCAAGGTTAATGCCTCTGATGATGGAATCCCCCCCCAACAGTAATAGTTTTCTGTTTTTGGCTTTTTTATTTGTACTTAGGATGTTCTTGTTCTCTTCAGTTTCCTTCATTGGTTCAAGTCCCACCTCCCTTCTGTTTTCCTGAGTATCGCAGTGCACTAGTGGAGCGAAGGAATTCTGTAGAGGTAATATTAGTGAAGGTGGATGTTTCTGTGTTATATGTCGCAGTCTTCCTGAGCCTACTGTGACCCATTTATTCCTGGGCAGTTTTATTCTTTGAGGTAGAGGTGGTAAGTTGGTATGATTTTGTGGAGTGATGGAAGCTGCTTTAATTGTATTCAATTCACTTACTATGCACAGTTCTGAATTTATATCTGCTGTCTATATTTTACAATATGGTCACCTTTTACTAAACCGCAATAGTGGTTTTTAGCGCAGGGAGCCTATGAGCGTCAAGAGCAGCGCTGGGCATTCAGCGCAGCTCCCTGCGCTAAAAACTGCTATTGTGGTTTAATAAAAAGGATGGAGGGTATATTTGTCTATTTTTGTATGCTATAAAAACCAAATACAGAGAGAGACTGAGAGCTGTTGACGAAGAGCTACGTGTGTGTCTTTCTTCGATTCCAGCCAGAATATCAGCTTTGTGTTCAGCCAAACAGGCCCAGGTTTCGCACTGAATAAAGTATTTTATAATTTTTCACTATTCTGTTTACTTAATATTTCATTATAAAGTAATTATAAAATACTTTCTTTGTGTTTATTTGATTCCTATTCAAGAGAATTACTTTATATATAGTCAATATAGGCACAGAGTTAAATTTTTTAACATTTTCTAATGGTGGTGTGCCTCATGATTTTTTTCATGAAACAAGTGTGCCTTTGCCCAAAAAAGGTTGAAAAGCACTACATTAATGAATATGTTAAACAGCAGCGGTCCCAGCACTGACTCCTGTGGGACACCATTCGTAACCCCTTTCCAGTCAGAGTAGTGTCTCTTTACTCCTACCCTCCGTTTCCTGTCCGCCAGCCAATTTTTTGATCCATCTGTGCACGTCCCCTCCACCATGTGGCTCCATAGTTTCCTTAGTAGGCACTCATGGGGTACCTTGTCGAAGGCTTTTTGGAAGTCCAGATATACGATGCAAATTAATGGAAACACTTTTAAAACAGAGAATAGTCAAGTTTCTGGAATCCTGTGGATTATAGGACTGGAGGCAACATGGATTCACTAGAAGTAGGTCTTGTCAGTCAAATCCAATTTCTTTGACTGCGTGACCAGAGTTTTGGATAGAGGATGTGTGCTAGATATGGTATATTTAGATTTTAGCAAAACCTTTGACAGTGTTCCACATAAACGTCTAATAAATAAACCGAGTGCTCTTGGGATGGGCACCCAAAGTGATGGGCTGGGTCAAGAACTGGTTGCGTGGAAGATGACAGAAGGTAGAGGTCAATGGAGATCGCTCTGAGGAAAGGGATGTTACCAGTTGTGTGCCTCAAGGTTCTGTTCTTGGACCTGTTCTTTTTAACATTTTTATAAGTGATATTGCTGAAGGGCTGTCGGGTAAGATTTTGCCTTTTTGTAGATGATACCAAAATCTGCAATAGAGTAGACATGCTAGATGGTGTGAATAACATGAAGAAAGACCTAGCGAAGCTTGAAGAATGATCTGAAATTTGCTAGCTAAAATGTAATTCTAAGAAATGCAAGGCCATGCATTTGGGCTGCAAAAACCCAAAGGAAAGGTACAGTTTAGGGGGTGAAGAACATTTGTACACGACAGAAGAGCGGGATTTAAGTGTGATTGTAAGTGATGATCTTAAGGTGCCAAACAGGTTGAAAAGGTGACAGCAAAAGCTAGAAGAATGCTAGGGTGCATAGGAAGAGGTATGGCCAGAAGGAAAAAGGAATTATTGATGCCCCTGTATAAGACTCTGGTGATACCTCATTTAGAATATTGTGTACAATTCTGGAGAACGCACCTTCAAAAAGATATAAAAAGGATGGAGTCGGTCCAGGGGAAGGCTACTAAAATGGTGCGTGGTCTTTGTCATAAGGCGTACGAGGACAGATTTAAAGATATAAATCTGTATACTTTGGAGGAAAGGTGGAAGAGGGGAGATATGATAGAGACGTTTAAATGCCTACATGGTGTAAATGAGCATGAGTCCAGTCTCTCATTTGAAAGGAAGCTCTGCAATGAGAGGGCATAGGATGAAGTTAAGAAGTGATAGTCTCAGGAGTAATCTAAGGAAATACTTTTTTACGGAAAGGGTGGTAGATACATGGAACAGTCTCCCGGAAGAGGTGGTGGAGACAGAGACTGTCTGAATTCAAGAAATCCTGGGATAGGCACTTGGGATCTCTTAGAAAGAGGAAGAGATAATGGTTACTGCGGATAGGCAGACTGATGGGCCATTTGGACTTTATCTGCCATCATGTTTCTATGAGCATTTTTGTAGATTTGTATAGTATATGATGTCCTAAGATGTTTTAAGAAATACTGTATTTTGCTGCATAAGACGCACTTTTTCCCCTCCAAAAGTGGGTGGAAATAAGGGTGTGTCTTATGGAAAGAATAGCCCCCCCTCCCCCCAGGTTACCTTATTTTAATTCTGGCACCGTCCCTCACTGGACGCGGCCACCTCTCTAGCGGCAGAGCGGTGCACAAGGCTGCCTGCCTGGTCCCGCGCTGATTCCTGCAAGAACTCTCGCGAGAAGCGGCGCAGGACCAGGTAGGTAGCCTTGTGTGCTTCTCTGCTGCTGAAGAAGAGAAGAGGAAGCGGGGGAAGTGGTGAGGGAAAAGCCAAATCCACTCTAGTTGGCTTTCATGTTATTGAAATTAGGCATTAAAAATCAGAGTAATTTCCTTATAGGGAAACTGTTTCCTCCAGGGAACTGTTTCCTTGTAAGCCCGCTGTCGCTAGAGAATCTTTTCAGTGGGATGCCAAATGTTCACCTGCCTTGTCCTCTGTCCCTACCTGGGGGAAGGCTTGGGGGGCTGCCTGCCTTGTCCCTACCTGGGGGGAGGCTTGGGGGGCTGCCTGCCTGCTTGTCTCCTATCCCTACCTGCCTGCCAGCCAATAGGCCTGCCTGTCCTGTGCCTGTCCTTGCCTGCCAGCCACTAGACCACCAGAGGGGAGACAGGGTGCAGATATTGGCAAGGAGTGTGGGGTTGGGTGCAGAGCCTGGCAAGGAGAATTTGGTTCAGAATAGGTTTTTTTCCCTTGTTTTCCTCCTCTAAATCTAGAGCGCGTCTTATGGTCAGATGTGTCTTATGGAGCGAAAAATACGGTATTCAGTACTGTAAGGTATGCAAAATTAAGAAAATATGTTGTGAGGCATTTCTTTTAAACATGGGTAATACTTTTATTGCTATTTTCTTTCTTTGTTTTCTCTTGCTCACTATGCACTCCCTTCTAATGTTCTTTTTATCAGGGAGGTTCAGAATGCACCAGATGCTGTACCTGAAGGAGGGCTCGACCCTCCACCTCTAGATACAGCATGGGTTGAGGCCACACGCAAAAAAGCCCTTCTGAAACTGGAAAAACTGGACACAGATCTGAAAAACTACAAAGGCAACTCAATTAAGGAGAGTATCAGGTAAGATAAGGAGGGAAATTAGAGACTAGCTGAGAACAAAATGGAGAGAAGTCTAGAATTTACCCCACTGCAGATGGGAATTTCATTCATTCTCAATCCACAGTAATCTACAAATCCACCACCGCCTCAACTTATAAGTTCTGGACTTTTAGATTTAATATTATTTTTAAAATATAGAGCCAGCACAGTGTGTCAGCTACAACCCTAAACAAAAGCATAGAAAGGGGGTAATCTGCATGGAGTAACATATACAACTTAGCCACTTTACTGAACAGACTCATTAAACCATGCTGGTCTTTATTTGCAGTCACTTTATCTCCTTTCTACATTTCCTCTCTTTTGGGATAGGGATTAGGACTTCTATAATGCCCTTTTCTTTAGCACTCTCCAGACTGGAATAGGATCTTACAAGTGGGTACATATTTCATCATGACCAGCAGGTAGAGACTGAGACAAAACTTTGGAAGTGTACATATCATGTGACCCCTCCCTAATTACCTCAGTTTTCTCTGTCTCCAGCAGATGTGGTGAGCTGTACCCATCTCCTTTGGTAGGGCTATTGGAATTTGTTTAGGAGTTTTTGTCCCTTTTTGTTTCCGGATTGAGCTTGGGTGGACCCTATTTGGGGGTGTCAAACCTGGTGGGTGACTTTGGGGGGTGTCAAACCTGGCAGGGTCTTGAGCAGAGTCTCTCCCCCCTTACTTCCACCACCTTAACTTTTTCTAGAGGTGCCTCAACAGTAAGCCTTACCCTCTGGTGGTAAGGCATATCGTTTAGAGAGCCAGTGGAGTCTGCTATGTGAAAAAAAAAATAATAATAATAATCCTGAGGCAGTGCCGCTCTGAAGGGTTGCTTTCCCTTTAAATATGCTGTAAATTACTGTATTTTTCAACTAACTGGTACTTTTCTTTCAGCTAGGTTGTGTATGGAGCAATTAAGCACTTCACAATTTGGTCCAGACGCTAGGCACTCGCAGCTGGCCTGAAAACAGCTGTTCGGGCTGGTGCGGTGGACGAATCTCATCGGCAGTGGTTGACGGTGTCCAGGGCTCCCCGCTGCTAGTGCCTCGCGAGCTGGCAGAGCTTTGCAGGGAAGCCTGGTCTTTTCCTGCCGCCCATGGAGGGATTTCCTCAGCCGCCGCCAGCTTTTGTCTGCTTTAACGGCTGGGACAGTTCAGTCTTCTCAGCTGCTACAGGCTATTTTTGGCACGTTTTTTCCTCAGTTAGCCCCTCCATTTTGTATTTAGCTTCAAGTGCCTTCTCCCTGTTTTGATATAACAGGGACAGGTTACAGCAGGGTCCCCTGCTGAGGCAGGGAGTCCCATGGGGCCACCAGGGTTTTTTCCCCCCCTCATTTTCTTTTTGCTTTGTGTCAAACATATTTTCTGGTGTCCTGGAGTCCTACTTGTGTCTAGGGGGTCTCAGGGGTTCCCTCCGTGCCCGCGTATGGCCTCGGATGAAGACTTGTTGTCTGAAGAGAGTTTTAACTACTGCATGAGGACCTGAACCATTGGGGACACCTCTAGGATCCTCTTGAGGGTACGGCCGCTGGTACTTGGTTTTTTTCTGTCTACCAGCGAGGAGATGTTGGAGGTGCACCTTTTTCAGAGGGACAAGCTTTCAGATCTGATTCAGCAGATCTCCTCTGTGTTGCGCTTTGAGGAGGCGCTGCCTGTGACCACAAGTGTAAAGGACCCTCTTCTTTGGGGGGTTTCCTCTACTTCCCACTCTTGTACAATGCTTCTGTTTTTTTCTGGATATTATCCTGGCGCAGTGTTCTTCACCAGAGGCATCTTTTCGGTTTGTGCACCCCTTGGCTTGTTTGTATCCTGTCCCAGTGGGGGATAAGACTACCTTAAAGTTGCCAGTGATGAACACGGTGGCCTCAGCTATTGCTACATGGCATACTGTGCCCATCGAGGACAGTTCTGTCTTTACAGACTCTGAGGACCGTAAGTTGGAGACCATTCTTAAACAGAATTTTGATGTGTCTGCCTTGGGGGTCCAGGCAGCTATTTGTGCAGGACTGGTGGCTCGGGCCATGTTTGGGTGGGCCAAGCAAGTCCTTGACAGAGAGTCTGCTGGTCAGGAGGTGGCGAAGATTCAGATGGCTGCCTCCTTTTCTCTCAGAAGTCCCTCTATGACTTCTTGCGGATGTTTGCCATCTTTTAAGCTGTGGGTGCAGGTTGGGCAGGGTGTGTTGGTCAGTTCATTTGGGGCACAGACACTTGGGTCGCTCATGTGGGGGAACTTGAGGGACAAAAAGCTGGGGACCATCTCTAATCCATTCACTAGGTGGACGCTGAGGGTCTGGAAAAGAGAGGCCTACAAATTGCTAGGTAAAAGTAAGGAGCTGTATCATTTGCCGTTGCGGTATGCTTCTGATTTTTTGCCTGGTAGAGATGGGGGGATATTTGTGAAGTGGGCAAGGAAAGGGTTGCAGTATTTTGGCCAGTTTCTGGAGAGGGAGTCCATTCGAGCTTTTCCTGAGCTTCAAGCTCTTTACCAGTTAGATTCTAAGGACCTTTTCCCGTATCTCCAATTGAAAAGTTATTTGCAGAAGGCTAAACAAGCTGATGCTGCGGTTTATAGTTGTTCTGACTTTGAGCAGCTGTTGGAGACACCAGTACAACGAGGTTGCATTTCTTTGTTGTACAAGTGGTTGCATCAGGAGCGGGGCCAGAAACCTTCATACCTATTGGCTTGGTTTCTCAGTTCTTTTAGTACCCTTGGGTGGATGCCGTCCGGGCCCGGTGATTTGTCGCTCTTTAGTCTGTCTATCTGTCTGAGGACATCCTCTTTGCTTACCTCTAGTTGTACCAGCCTTTCGTCGTGTTCTCCGCTTATAATCACCTCGGGTTCTGGGATATTGGATGTGTCCTCTCTGGTGAAGACCGACGAGAAGAATTTGTTTAACCTTTCAGCTATCTCTTTTTCCTCCTTTATCGCTCCTTTCCTGTCTCCGTCGTCCAGTGGTCCCACTTCCTCTCTGGCTGGTTGTTTCCCTTTCACATACCTGAAGAAGGGTTTGAAGTTTCTTGCTTCTCCTGCCAGTCTTTCCTCATATTCTCTCTTTGCCTTCCTGACCTCTCGATGACATTCTTTCTGGTGTGTTTTGTGCTCTTCCTGGTTTTCCTTTGTTGGATCCTTTTTCCATTTCTTGAAGGATGATTTCTTGTCGCTTATCGCCTTTTTAACTGCAGATGTTATCCATGCTGGGTTTCTAGTTCGAATTTTTTTGCACCCTTTCCTAAACCTTGGGACGCACAGGTCTTGTGCCTCGAGCACTGTGCCTTTAAGCAATGTCCAGGCTTCCTTTACGGTCTTCACCTTCCCTGAGTTGCTGCTGAGTTTTTTTCCTACCATTTTCCTCATGTCCTTGTAGTTTCCCTTTCTGAAGTTGAGTGCTGTCGTTTTGGTTCTTTTCACCTTTGATGTTCCCATGTTTAATTTGTACTGGATCATGTTGTGATCACTGTTCCCTAATGGTGCTATTACCACCACTTCCTTTGCGGGTCCTTCTAGCCCATTGAGGATTAGGTCTAGCGTGGCATCCCCTCGCGTTGGTTCCGTGACCAGCTGCTCCATGAAACAGTCCCTTATCGCCTCTAGGAATTTAGTTTCTCTCGTGCAATTTGAGTGCCCAATGTCCCAGTCTATTCCCGGATAGTTGAAATCCCCCATAACCACCACCCTTCCACTTTTGCACTCCTGCCTCAGTTCGGCCTCCAGTTCCAGGTCGTTTGCTTCTGACTGCCCTGGTGGGCGATAGTACAATCCCAATTTGATGTCAGCTCCTTCCCCTCCTGTCAGCTTAACCCATAGTGACTCCAGACTGTCTGCCCTTATTGTTGATTCTGTTCTGGATGAAGGAATGGAGTCCTTTATATACAGTGCTATTCCTCCCCCCTTTTTGTGTGCTCTGTCCTTCCTGTAGAGTTTATACCCTGGAAGGGCCACATCCCATTTGTTGTCCTCTGTCCACCATGTCTCTGTGATTCCTATTATGTCTATGTCCTTATTTCCGGCTATAACTTCTAGCTCCCCCATTTTAGTCCTTAGGCTCCTAGCATTTGTATATAGGCTTCCACTCCTTCTTGTCAGGCAAATCGGTCCGAGTTCTGTCAGACATTGCCACGGCAGTGGCCTATGTCACTTGTCAGGGGGGCACCAAGAGCACTTAGGTGGCGCAGGTGGCGGCGCGGCTCTGCTCATGCTCTGGGTAGAGTCGCATCTTCAGGACATCTCGGCCTCCCACATAGCCGAAGTGGAGAATGTTCAAGCGGACTTCCTCAGTCGTCACATGTTAGATCCCGGAGAGTGGTATCTAAGCCACATGGCCTTGCAGTTGATAGTGCAGTCTTGGGGTCAGCCCCTAATGGACCTGATGGCCACAAGAGTAAACGCCAAAACTCCCCGCTTCTTCAGTCGTCGCAGAGACGGTCATGCCGAGGGTCTGGATTCTCTGGTTCAACATTGACCAACGGAGGGGCTGTTGTATGTTTTCCCTCCATGGCCATTAGTGGGCAGAGTTCTTCTCTGCATAGTTCAACATCCGGACCTTGTGGTTCTGGTGGCTGCGGATTGGCCCAGGAGACCGTGGTATACGGATCTGGTGAGGCATCTGGTGTCAGATCCTCTTCCTCTTTCGCATGATCTTCTGACTCAGGGCCCCATTCCCTTGTTTGATCCGAGTCCCTTTTGTCTTAAGGCTTGGCTCTTGAAAGGAATCGCCTAGGTAAGAAGGGGTATTCAGACAAAGTGATCTCCACTCACTTGGGGTCCCGCAGACTTTCCACTTCTCGGGCTTATGTGCGAGTTTGGTGTATATTTGAGGAGTGGTGTATGGCGTGAGGAATGGTTGCTTTTCACGCTTCCCTGCCTTACATCTTAGAGTTCTTGTAGGATTGCCTGGACAGGGGTATGGCTTGGTCTTCTCTCCGGGTTCAGCTTGCGGCCCTTTCAACCTTTCGTGGGTTATTACGGGGTCAGCATCTGACTGCCATTCCTGATGTCACTCACTTTTTGCGGGCGGCCAAGTTGCTCAAGCCTCCTGTGCAACCATTTGTTCCCTATTGGGTTTTGAATCTAGTTCTGTCCAGGCTTGTGCACCCCCCATTTGAGCCTTTGGGTGCCTGCACATTGAAGAACCTTACTCTTAAGAGGTCTTCTTGGTGGCTATTACTTCTGCTAGATGTGTTTCGGAGCTACAGACTCTGTCTTATAGGTCTCCCTTCCTGGAGTTTTCTAGGGAGCAGGTAGTGTTGAGGTCTGTTCCTTCCTTTCTGCCAAAGGTAGTTTCTCCTTTTCATGTCAATCAGGCAGTGGTCCTCCAAGTATTGGGTAGTTGGGAAGGATCTTTAGAGCAGAAACAGTTGTGCAAGTTGGATGTTGGTCGGGTCCTTCACTCTTATGTGCAGAGAACCTAGGAGATAGGAAATCAGATCATCTTTTTGTCCTTCTAGGGGGTCCTTGTAGGGGGGATGGCGTTTCCAAAGCTACCATTGCGCGCTGGATCAAGGAGACTATTGTTTCCGCTTATCTTCTTCAGAAAAAGACTGTTCCGGAATTTCTCAATGCTCATTCTACTCACGGTCAGGCAGCTTCTTGGGCTGAGTCATCGCTGGTGCCTCCTGTTGATATTTGTAAGACGGCGATCCGGTTTGTTCTACATTCCTTTGTCAGATACTACCGTGTGGACTTTCAGGTGCGTCGGGACGCGGTGTTCGGTGTGCGTGTTCTGGTGTTAGCCCTTCGGGGGTCCCACCCATGATGGGGACTGCTTTGGTATGTCCCGCTTGTAAGATCCTATACCAGTCTAGAGAGTAACATAGTAACATAGTAGATGACAGCAGATAAGACCCGAATGGTCCATCCAATCTGCCCAACCTGATTCAATTTAAATTTTTTATTTTTTCTTCTTAGCTATTTCTGGGCAAGAATCCAAAGATTTACCCTGTACTGTGCTTGGGTTCCAACTGCCGAAATCTCTGTTAAGACTTACTCTAGCCCATCTACACCCTCCCAGCCATTGAAGCGCTCCCCAGCCCATCCTCCACCAAACGGCCATATACAGACACAGACCAGTACTGGCCTTAGTTCAATATTTAATCTTATTTTCTGATTCTAGATCTTTTGTGTTCATCCCACGCTTCTTTGAACTCAGTCACAGTTTTACTCTCCACCACCTCTCTCGGGAGCGCATTCCAGGCATCCACCACCCTCTCCGTAAAGTAGAATTTCCTAACATTGCCTTTGAATCTACACCCCTCAACCTCAAATTATGTCCTCTGGTTTTACCATTTTCCTTTCTCTGAAAAAGATTTTGTTCTACGTTAATACCCTTCAAGTATTTGAACGTCTGAATCATATCTCCCCTATCTCTCCTTTCCTCTAGGGTATACATATTCAGGGCTTCCAGTCTCTCCTCATACGTCTTCTGGCGCAAGCCTCCTATCATTTTCGTCGCCCTCCTCTGGACCGCCTCAAGTCTTCTTATGTCCTTCACCAGATACGGTCTCCAAAATTGAGCACAATACTCCAAGTGGGGCCTTACCAATGACCTGTACAGGGGCATCAACACCTTCTTCCTTCTACTGACTACGCCTCTCTTTATACAGCCCAGCATCCTTCTGGCAGCAGCCACTGCCTTGTCACACTGTTTTTTCACCTTTAGATCTTCGGACACTATCACCCCAAGGTCCTACTCCCCGTCCGTGCATATCAGCTTCTCTCCTCCCAGCATATATGGTTTCTTCCTATTATTAATCCCCAAATGCATTACTCTGCATTTCTTTGCATTGAATTTTAGTTGCCAGGCAGTAACTGGCCTAGTTCAATCTTTAATATTATTTTCTGATTCTAAATCTTCTGTGTTCATCCCACGCTTCTTTGAACTCAGTCACAGTTTTACTCTCCACCACCTCTCTTGGGAGCGCATTCCAGGCATCCACCACCCTCTCCGTAAAGTAGAATTTCCTAACATTGCCCCTGAATCTACCACCCCTCAACCTCAAATTATGTCCTCTGGTTTTACCATTTTCCTTTCTCTGGAAAAGATTTTGTTCTACGTTAATACCCTTTAAGTATTTGAACGTCTGAATCATATCTCCCCTGTCTCTCCTTTCCTCTAGGGTAAGCCCTGAATATGTTTACCCTAGAGGAAAGGAGAGACAGGGGAGATATGATTCAGACGTTCAAATACTTAAAGGGTATTAACGTAGAACAAAATCTTTTCCAGAGAAAGGAAAATGGTAAAACCAGAGGACATAATTTGAGGTTGAGGGGTGGTAGATTCAGGGGCAATGTTAGGAAATTCTACTTTACGGAGAGGGTGGTGGATGCCTGGAATGCGCTCCCAAGAGAGGTGGTGGAGAGTAAAACTGTGACTGAGTTCAAAGAAGCGTGGGATGAACACAAAAGATCTAGAATCAGAAAATAAGATTAAATATTGAACTAAGGCCAGTACTGGTCTGTGTCTGTATATGGCCGTTTGGTGGAGGATGGGTTAAAGATTGAACTAGGCCAGTTACTGGGCAGACTTGTACGGTCTGTTTCTGTGTATGGCCGTTTGGAGGAGGATGGGCAGGGGAGGGCTTCAATGGCTGGGAGGGTGTAGATGGGCTGGAGTAAGTCTTAACAGAGATTTCGGCAGTTGGAACCCAAGCACAGTACCGGGTAAAGCTTTGGATTCTCGCCCAGAAATAGCTAAGAAAAAAAAAAAAAAATTTAAATTGAATCAGGTTGGGCAGACTGGATGGACCATTCGGGTCTTTATCTGCCGTCATCTACTATGTTACTATGTCCTCTAACTTTTGCAGATCCTTTTTCATATTTTTCACTCCCTCTTCGGTGTCTACTCTGTTACAAATCTTGGTATCATCTGCAAAAAGGCACACTTTTCCTTCTAACCCTTCAGCAATATCACTTACATACATATTGAACAGGATTGGCCCCAGCACCGAATCCTGAGGGACTCCACTAGTCACCTTTCCTTCCTTCGAGCGACTTCCATTAACCACCATCCTCTGGCGTCTGTCCGACAGCCAGTTTCTGACCCAGTTCACCACTTTGGGTCCTAACTTCAGCCCTTCAAGTTTGTTCAACAGCCTCCTATGAGGAACTGTATCAAAGGCTTTGCTGAAATCCAAGTAAATTACATCTAGCATATGTCCTCGATTCAGCTCTCTGGTCACCTAATCAAAAAATTCAATCAGGTTCGTTTGGCACGATTTACCTTTTGTAAAGCCATGTTGCCTCGGATCCTGTAACCCATTAGATTCAAGGAAGTACACTATCCTTTCTTTCAGCAAAACTTCCATTATTTTTCCAACAACTGAAGTGAGGCTCACCGGCCTGTAGTTTCCTGCTTCATCCCTGTGACCACTTTTATGAATAGGGACCACATCCGCTCTCCTCCAATCCCCAGGAATCACTCCCGTCTCCAGAGATTTGTTGAACAAGTCTTTAATAGGACTCGCCAGAACCTCTCTGAGCTCCCTTAGTATCCTGGGATGGATCCTGTCTGGTCCCATCGCTTTGTCCACCTTCAGTTTTTCAAGTTGCTCATAAACACCCTCCTCCGTGAACGGCACAGAATCTACTCCATTTTCTCGTGTAACTTTGCTAGACAATCTCGGTCCTTCTCCAGGATTTTCTTCTGTGAACACAGAACAAAAGTATTTGTTTAGCACATTCGCTTTCTCCTCATCACTTTCCACATATTGGTTCCCAGCATCTTTTAGCCTAGCAATTCCATTTTTCATCTTCCTCCTTTCACTAATATATCTGAAAAAAATTTTTGTCTCCCTTTTTTTACATTTTTAGCCATTTGTTCTTCCGCCTGTACTTTCTCCAGATTTATCTCTCTCTTGGCTTCTTTCAGTTTCACCCTGTAGTCCTTTCTGCTCTCCTCTTCTTGGTTTTTTTTATATTTCACGAACGCCAACTCTTTCGCCTTTATTTTCTCAGGCACTAGGTTGGAGAACCATATCGGCTTCCTTTTTCTCTTGTTTTTATTGATTTTCTTCACATAAAAGGTCCGTAGCCATTTTTATCGCTCCTTTCAGCTTAGACCACTGTCTTTCCACTTCTCTTATGTCCTCCCATCCTAACAGCTCTTTCTTCTAAGTATTGTGCGGCCGTTCTCCACTTTAGCCGTTATATCAAACCAAACCATTTGATGATCGCTACTTCCCAGGTGAGCACCCACTCGAACATTAGAGATATTCTCTCCATTTGTGAGGACCAGATCCAATATTGCTTTTTCCCTTGTGGGTTCCGTCACCATTTGTCTGAGCAGAGCCTCTTGAAAGGCTTCCACAATCTCCCTACTTCTTTCCGATTCTGCTAAAGAAGGAGAAATTAGGTTCTTACCTGCTAATTTACTTTCTTTTAGCTTCACCAGACCGGTATAGGATCCCACCCTTTCTATTGTTGTATTCTTGCATGCAGATTTTCATTTATCGATCGGTTTCTAGTATTTTTCTAG
Organism: Geotrypetes seraphini; assembly: GCF_902459505.1. NCBI lineage: Eukaryota > Metazoa > Chordata > Amphibia > Gymnophiona > Dermophiidae > Geotrypetes > Geotrypetes seraphini. Next base: position 1,269,414 of record NC_047093.1, on the reverse strand, counting down.
GGTCGGGGAGATTAAGAACAGCAGCTGTGGCTTGGCTGGCGAGCTGTGGGGACCTTTGCTATGTGCATTTGTTTCTTTGCACTTTCCAACAGCATTTCTGTTTTTATTTGTTGATACTCCTGTTCGGAGTCTTGTTTGTTTGTCTGTATATAGTTCTTACTTCTGCTTGGCTATTTGGCAGACTGAGGTAATTAGGGAGGTGTCACATATGTACAGTTCCAAAGTTTTGTCTTGGTCTCCACCTGCTGGTCATGATGACATATATACCCACTTGTAAGATCCTATACTGATCTGGGGAAGCTAAAATAAAGTAAATTAGCAGGTAAGAACCTGATTTCTCCTTGTATTTTATATAACCACACTCAAAGTGGTTTTACTGACCCAGTAAGGCTATTCTTACGTTTTTATCGTAACTGGTTTTTAGAAAAGTTTGGACAATTTACTGAAGGAAAAGTCCATAGTCTGTTATTGAGAGAGACATGTGGAAGCCACTGCTTGCCCAGGATCGGTAGCAAGGAATATTTCTACTCCTTCGGTTTTGGCCAGGTACTAGTGACCTGGATTAGCCACCATGAGAATGGGCTACTGGGCTTGATGGACCATTGGTCTGACCCAGTAAGGCTATTCTTATGTTCTTATGTACATACAAGCATTTTTCCCTGTCTATCCCGGTGGGCTCACAATCTATCTAATGTATCTGGGGGTAGTAGAGGATTAAGTGACTTGCCCAGGGGCACAAGGAGCAGTGCAGGGTTTGAATCTATAAGCTCAGGGTGCTAAGGCTGTAGCTTTAAACCCTAGGCCACACTTAATCATTTGGTATAACTGTATCTCAGGTTATGGCTCTCTATACACATTGGTGAGACTGGCACTATATCTAGGACTGTGACTGTATTACCCATGCTATGGGCATTTGTGTATGAATGTTTCCTCATGTTGGTCTTGTTACCCTTTTTCGGACCACAGTTGAAGGCATGGTAGACTTCAGAGGGTGGTGGTAAACGGTACCCACTCCAGAACGTCGAATGTGACCAGTGGAGTGCCACAGGGCTCGGTCTTGGGCCCGATTCTATTCAACTTATTCATAGGAGATATGACCCAAGGGCTTAGAGGAAAAGTATCACTGTTCGCCGACGACGCCAAACTATCCAACATAGTAGGTAAAAGCACTTTGCCTGACAGTATGATGCAGGACCTACTACTACTGGAACAGTGTCATCGACTTGGCAGCTAAGCTTCAATGCTAAAAAGTGTAAGATAATGCACCTGGGTAAGAGAAATCCGTGCAGAACTTACACACTAGATGGTGAGATCTTGACTAGGATCACGGCAGAACGTGATTTAGGGGTGATCATTAGTGATGACATGAAGGCTGCCAATCAAGTAGAGAAGGCTTCCTCAAAGGCAAGGCAAATGATGGGTTGTATCCGTAGAGGTTTTGTTAGCAGGAGACCTGAAGTCATAATGCCATTGTACAGATCCATGGTGAGACCTCATTTGGAGTATTGTGTTCAATTCTGGAGACCACACTACCGGAAAGATGTACTGAGAATTGAGTTGGTCCAGCGAATGGCCACCAGGATGGTCTTGGGGCTCAAGGATTTCACGTATGAGGAACGGCTAAATAAATTGCAGCTGTACTCACTTGAGGAACGAAGAGAGAAGGGAGACATGATTGAGACGTTTAAGTATATCACGGGCCGTATCGAGGCAGAAGATGATGTCTTCTGTCTTATAGGACCTCGAACACCAGAGGGCATCCGCTGAAATTCAGAGGAGGGAAGTTTCATGGTGATTCCAGAAAGTACTTCTTCACCGAAAGAGTGGTCGATCATTGGAACGAACTCCCACTGCAGGTGTCAGACTTTAAAAGAAAATGGGATATTCACATGGGATCTCTAGGGGAGTTAAGTCAGGGAGGTGGGTCATTAGAGTGGGCAGACTTGATGGGCTATGGCCCTTTTCTGCCATCATTTTCTATGTTTCTATGTTACTTATCAATTCAATTCAAAAAATCATTTATGAAAACAAGTCTGAGGATCAATTTGCCAGGAAATGCCTCAACCAGGAATTAATTGGTTGGAGGCTGGCATATTCTGAAGACTTAAAACAAAAATTGAAGTATCTAATAAATATATCTATTGAACATTTAATAACATTGTACAAACTGCTATATTTTACCATTGCAAATTTTTTAATGTCAGCCATCTTGGATTTTTAGCAGTCTTTTTTTCAAAAGCTCCCTGCACCTCCAAAAGTGCATTTTTTGCCTCAAATCTTGTTGGGCTGGAATCCTTGGGCTCTTCTACTTCAAATCCTGAAACGTGCCTTGCCACATAATGTAAGCAGTTATAATCTCGAAACCTGGGTAGATTAAGTTCTCCTAGCTCTTTCGATTTATTTTTTTTTAAATTTCATTAGAGCCAATCTTGGAAGTTTACCTCGCCATATGAAATTATTAAGAATTGTATCCAGTTGTTTGTAAATATTACAGGGAACATGCTCATAGTATATATAACTGCTAGAGCAATCATCATTTTGATAACATTCATGCCACCACCAGGAAATTATAGGGGAGTCCATTTATCATAGAGTTCTCTGACCTTCTGAAGTATCTGCATTTCATTAGTTGAAACTGTGGACAAGATACCGGTGAGGAGTATAATCCCCAAATATTTAAGTCCTGACGTTTTCCATTGAAAAGGTTAGCTGTCCATAAATAATTTGGGGCAATACACATTAAGTAGTAATATTTCAGACTTAGTTCAGTTTGTCTTATAGCCTGAAAAGACTCCAGATGCAGGCTCTGTCATCAGCATTCCTGGTTTATACTCCTTTTCCTTAAATTGAATTCTCTTAATAGTCTTGCATAAGAACATAAGCAATGCCTCTGCTGGGTCAGATCTGAGGTCCATCGTGCCCAGCAGTCCGCTCAAGCGGCGGCCCAATAGGTCCAGGACCTGTGCAGTAATCCTCTATCTATACCCCTCTATCCCCTTTTCCAGCAGGAAATTGTCCAATCCTTTCTTGAACCCCAGTACCGTACTCTGCCCTATTACGCCCTCTGGAAGCGCATTCCAGGTGTCCACCACGCGCTGGATAAAGAAGAACTTCCTAGCATTCGTTTTGAATCTGTCCCCTTTCAACTTTTATGAATGCCCTCTTGTTCTTTTAATATTCGAAAGTTTGAAAAATCTGTCCCTCTCTACTCTCTCTCTATGCCAGGGGTGTCGAACTCAATCAGAGAAGGGGCCAAAATCTAAAATCCAGCCTAAATCGCGGGCCGAATGGTTTACTGAACAGTCATAAACTGACAATGTTAACCAGAAATGTGAATTTAAAATGAGTGGAACAATCTTTTCCTTAACAGTGCTGTTAACTAACTCACATGCTATCAAGCAAAACAGTAATATTGGTATCAAGCAAAACAGTAATATTGGAATGTACCTAAAATGCTCATTGTTTTGTTTTCTGGCTAGATGTCTGACACCGTTTTCCCCGGATCAATGAGTCAATGTTCGGTTTTATTTCTTGGGCTGTAGCAACCCGCAAAACAGCATGGAGGTTGTCATCGGTAATGCGTGATCTGTGCTTGTTTTTGTTCAGATTCATTATTGAAAACATCTGTTCACAAAGATAGGTGCTCCCGAACATGGATAGAATACGGGCAGCATGAAGTCGGAGCTCTGGCATTGAGTCAGGGGGCAGTAGAGGGTAGAAGTCCTCAATTTCAACATCCTGAAACCTTGATTTCAGGCCACTGTCAGACTGAAGCTCGATTATCTCCATCTGAAGGTGATGGGGCACATTGTTGACATCAACTGTAAAAGGATTGGCAAAGATGTCAAAGCCTGAGTGCTGTGTTCTAAAGTCAGAGAAGCGCCGCTCAAATTCACTTAGTAAACGGCTAACTTTGGTAGCCAGCCGACTGCAAGGAAAAGTACCAGAAATAGTGGTTGAGATACTCAAACAAACAGGAAAGTGGGCAAGATTGTCCTGTTCCAGTTGGGACTTCCATAGTTGAAGTTTACGCTGGAATGCTGTGATCATGTCAGACATCTTCGTGATGACTTGTTTGCGTCTCTGCAGCTTCAGATTCAGTTGGGCGAGATGCTCGCATATGTCACACATCATAGCAAAATCACATAGCTAGGCGGGATCCGACAGTTCAGGCAAGGGCTTTCCTTTACTTCCATGAAAAGAGCAATTTGTTCTCTGAGCTCAAAAAATCTTTTGAGGACTGCGCTCTTGCTCAGCCATCTTACTTCTGTGTGGTATGGCACGTCTCCATGCTCTGCACCCACCTCCTGTAAAAACTGCTGGAACTGGCGATGATTCAGGCCACGTGCCCTTATAAAGTTAATAGTTTTAATGACTGTGGTCATTATGTCATTCATGTCCAGAACTTTTCCACACATAGCCTCTTGGTGGATAATGCAATGATAAGTAATCAAGGGTGTGTGGCAGTGACTTTTTTGCATTCTTTCCTTCATTAGTCCAACCAAGCCTTTCTTTTCTCCGCACATTGAAGGTGCGCCATCGGTAGTTAGCCCCACCAACTTTTCCCAGGGTAATTTAAAATTATTTATAGATTTCTCCACAGCCTCAAATATATCTCTACCAGTCGTCGTCCCATGCATGGCAGCTACATCCAAAAGTTCCTCAGTGACAGAGAGGTCGGTCTTCGTAGCACGTATAAAGATGGACAGTTGCGCTGTATCAGTGTTGTCTGTGCTTTCATCGATAGCAAGTGAAAAAGCGAGATAACTGCATGCCTGTTCGGCCAGCTGTGATGATAGATTTCCTGAGAGTTCTTGAACTCTGTCTGCAATGGTGTTTCTTGACATACTGACAGTTTGAAAACTCTGTATCTGGTCTGGGCATACTTTCTCACACACTTTTAGCATGCATTGCTTCAAAAAGGCACCCTCTGAAAAACACCTTGAAGTACGGGCAATTTCTTCAGCCACTATAAAGCTTGCTTTCACTGCAGCATCATTTTTCGCTGTAGCCTTTGTAAACATTTGCTGCTGTGATTGTAGTTTGACTTTTAGTTCTTTAACAATTTTATGCTTTTCTTCCAAAGTATATTTGCCATACTTAACATTATGTTTGGTGTCAAAATGACGACGTATATTGTACTCTTTCATCACCGACACTGTCTCATAACACAATATACACACTGGTTTGCCCTCACTAAGCACAAACATGTATTCATTTTCCCATTTGTCATTAAATTGTCTGCCTTCAACGTCAACTTTTCTTTTCCTGGACATTTTGGGATCAATATTGGCAGTAAAAGATGTAGTTTATTGGAAATCTGCGTTAGAATGAAAAAGTCAGTCAATAAATGCCTGGCTGGGTACAGATAGCAGATTCTGTTGCGATTTTTATGCCTACACTTTATGGCAGGAACTGGCAGCTTCTGCTGTGTATTTTTTTTACATAGTTCCCCCCCCCCCCCCCCCCCCGACGTCCGTTTCACCCCAAGCAGGACCGCTCGCACGCACCTGCACCCCCACCCCGAAGGACCGCCGACTCCCCGACTCCCAACACGATCGGGGCAAGAGGGAGCTCAAGCCCTCTTGCCCCCCCCGACTCCCCGACACGATCGGGGCAAAAAGGAGCCCAAGCCCTCTTGCCCCGCCGATTCCCCAACTCCCCGACAATATGGGGCCAGGAGGGAGCCCAAGTCCTCCTGGCCCTGGCGACCCCCCCCCCCGCTAGTTGTTCGGGCCAGGAGGGAGCCCAAACCCTCCTGACCACGGCGACCCCCTACCCCCACCCCGCACTACATTACGGGCAGGAGGGATCCCAGGCCCTCCTGCCCTCGACGCAAACCCCCCTCCCCCCCATCGACCGCCCCCCCCCAAGAACCTCCGACCCCCCTGGCCGACCCCCACGACACCCCCACCCCCCTTCCCCGTACCTTTCTGTAGTTGGCCGGACAGACCGGAGCCAAACCCGCCTACATAGAAATGCTACATAGAAAATTTATTCTAACAGAATACCTTGGTCACACACATAAGAACATAAGAACATAAGAAATGCCTCCGCTGGGTCAGACCCGAGGTCCATCGCGCCCAGCAGTCCGCTCACACGGCGGCCCAACAGGTCCAGGACCTGTGCAGTAAATTTCTATCTATACCCCTCTATCCCCTTTTCCAGCAGGAATTTGTCCAAACCTTTCTTAAAACCCAGTACTATACTCTGCCCTATAACTTCCTCTGGAATTGTATTCCAGGTGTCCACCACACGTTGTGTAAAGAAGAACTTCCTAGCATTAGTTTTGAATTTGCCTCCTTTCAACTTTTCCGAATGCCCTCTTGTTTTTTTATTTTCTGAAAGTTTGAAGAATCTGTCCCTCTCTACTCTCTCTATGCCCTTCATGATCTTGTAAGTCTCTATCATATCCCCTCTTAATCTTCTCTTTTCTAGGGAAAAGAGTCCCAGTTTTTCCAATCTCTCAGCATATGAAAGGCTTTCCATCCCCTTAATCAGTCGTGTTGCTCTCCTCTGAACTCTCTCGAGCAATGCCATATCCTTTTTAAGGTATGGTGACCAATACTGGACGCAGTACTCAAGATGTGGACGCACCATTGCCCGATACAGCGGCAGGATAACTTCTTTCGTTCTGGTTGTAATACCTTTCTTGATTATACCTAGCATTCTATTCGCTCTCTTAGCGGCAGCTGCACACTGTGCTGTCGGCTTCATTGTCATGTCCACCATCACCCCCAAGTCCCTTTCTTGTGCACTCTCATTCAAAAACTTCCCTCCCATCACATAATTATACCTTGAGTTTTTGCTTCCCACATGCAATACTTTACACTTCCCAACATTGAATTTCATCTGCCATCTCTCTGCCCATTCCCCTAGTTTGTCCAAGTCTCTTTGCAATTCTTCGCAGTCCTCCTTTGTCCGAGCTCTACTAAATAGTTTGGTGTCGTCCGTAAATTTTATTATCTCACACTTCGTCCCTGTTTCTAGATCATTTATGAATATGTTAAAAAGCAGTGGCCCGAGCACCGAGCCCTGCGGAACACCACTCGTGACCTTTCTCCAGTCTGAGTAGTGGCCCTTCACCCCTACCCTCTGTTTCCTACCTTCTAACCAGTTTCTGATCCATCTATGCACGTCTCCGTCCACCCCATGGTTCTTCAGTTTCCGGAGTAGACGTTCATGAGGCACCTTGTCAAAGGCTTTCTGGAAATCTAGGTATATGATGTCTATGGGGTCTCCTCTGTCCATTTGTTTGTTAATTCCTTCGAAGAAGTGCTAAATACATAATAGCTGACCAAAAATGATAAACATAAATTAAGCCAATATCCTAAGAAGCGAAAACAGGAAGTTGCATCATAAGGACAAGACCTGACAGAGGGGAGGTCATGAGTAGTATAATGTGTAATTGGCTGGCAGGAGGAAGGGAGGGAGGAAAGAAGATTCGGAGAGCACTAAGCACAAGTCTCCTCCCTCCCCCACAGGAGCAAATCTTTTTACCACTTTCGCGGAGCGGTGAAAAGCTTTATTCATGCACCTGCGGTAAATGGCTCTAATCTTTTCCCATTCCTGTGGTTTTACTGTGATTTACCGTGGAAACGGGTCACTGTGTCATTCTCTACTTCATAGGTCTCTGAGGCTGCCTTGATCCATCAACTGGGTGACCCATTTTAGATTCATTGCTATGCTTCCCTCTTGGAAGCTTATCCATTAAAGGATGCTCTATCTAAAATCACGTGCTCTGACTTTTAAAGTTAATAGTTGTGTTTTTAGATTTTGAAAATACACCTTACTTTCCCGAATTAAGGGTATAGATGTTAAATAGTGCGATTGATCTTCCCCCGTATGTTATATTTATTATTTGGTTTTATATCCTGTCTTCCCCAAAGAGCTCAGAATGGGTTACAGTCTACATTCAAAGTGTTACAATATGCAATTTACATTCATTGTGTTACAATATATCGTTACATAGAGTTACTCTCTGATGCTGCGAGGAGTTACGACTAAACTAATTTACAAGAATGGATAAAGAAATTCTCTGAACATTATTTAGTTTTAGAGGCAACTTGGATGGAGTCACTTTAGAATCAAGTAAGTGGTCCAAGTTAGGTGTATAGTAAGGGGAACATGACCACATAAGTTCAGCAAGTAATCATCACGTCTATCACAAGGGTGACATATGATTTGGACACTCGGTTGGTGCATGGGCATAGTTTATACACAAAAGATCAGCATTTTTGAGTGTCTAATCTTTAAGTTGCAGTCCTTGGAGAATTCCGCTGAGGCAATACGGAGAAATAGGGTGGAGGGAGTTTACAGTCGAGGGAATGGCTAGCCAAAAAGGTAGGTTTTTCTAGCATTTCTAAAGTTTAGGAGCCCTTTAAGGGATCTGATGTGTGGAGGTTGTCACCTGCCGGGGTCTTAGTAAAGTTCAGAAGACCTCCGGTAGAGGGTAGCACACTCCTGACGTGGCTCCCAAAGGGGGAGACCTCACTGGTGTCTCACTATCTTGGGCTTTGCTAAAAATAAAGCGCCGTGAGTCAAGTTGAACAAAATAATGTGCAAAGTTTAATTAATCACTTGCCACATAAATCATATCACCAATTATTATAGTCCAAGTTTCCTTTCTCCCCAAACAAGGCAAAAAGAAAGAAAACAGAAAACAAAAAGCCTTTTAACTTTCCCCCAGTCCAGTGAAAGCACAGCAAGCTTGCTATCAATTATACTTCCAGTCCAGGTTTTAGTGCTTGCTCTACCTGATCCCACAGGCTCTGAAAAACACTGTACAATTAGTCTCTTAAGCACTTATCCAGCCTTGAGCTGGAGTCCTGGGCTTACTAACCAACACAGTCCAAAGTTCTTCACCAGGTAAACTTGAAGCAAAAACACAAAAGACAAAAACTGAAGCCTTACTGCAGGCTCCTAAATTTCCAGCCCTGATTAGCTCACAGTTCTTTGGGCTTCTCCTGAGTTCCTGCACAGCTGCAATGTAGCAATCCAATCAAGCTGGTGCAGCACTGCTCTGAGCTTGTCTTTACAGCACAAAACAATCAAACAGTTCTGCCAAAAATCCTCTCCACTATTATTGCTGTACAGCCTTGTACCTGTAGTGTTTAGTGGAAAGTTGCCAAGCTCACATCCATGGCTTCTTCCATATCGGTCTCCAGCATACACCCTTCATCCAGGTCCATGCTTTCTGGTGTATCCAGCTGCTCTGCTGGTTCCTGAGGCATTGGAGCCTCACACTCCATTGGCTCTGGAGTGAGGTCTGGCCTTCTCCTGGCCCGGAGAACTCTCTCTCTCCGACTCTCTTGGGCAGCCTCCTTTAATGCTCTGGAGAGCTGCTTAACAGGCTTAGGGCCACGCCCTACACTGGGTGATTGTGTGCCTAGCTTGTGTGTTCTTGGGCTCCCCCTCAGGCTCCAGGGTAGAATATCACTGGGAGCTTGATTAAACCCCTTAGTGTGACTGGAAGCTTTTCTGGGCCGGGCAGTTAACCTATACTCAGGGCACTGCTCTAGGTTAGAAGGCTCAGGATAGGCAGCTAGGCTTTCAGGATCTTCTTCCTGATCCTTCTCAGTGAGAGTCTGGTCTCGAGTAAGAGACTGAGACCGGGGTTTCACTTTGACATGACCGTCTCGGGAAGCGGAAATGTCACATACCCCCTCACTTAAAGGCTGCCTAGTCTGAGGCTTCTGCTTCTGCTGGGGTGTCTCGTACATTCTAGACAGAACGTCCACATTGGCGTTAAGCTTAGCTAGTACATCAATACCGCCTACGGGTTTTATTAAACTTCTTCCCCTGATTAGTAGGTAATGGGTCAGGATCCATGAAATCGTCGGGCCACTGCAGTACTGGAGTTTCATACCCTGCCTGTACCCCTGGGCTAGTCTCCCCACCCGACTCCTCCAACACGTCCATTCTCTGAGCCAGGGCGGACACTGCCTGTCTGACTTCCCCTAACTCTTTTTCCCGAAGGGCATTAACCTGTTGCTGTAGCTTGTCCATATCCTCACTTGCTTCGTCCAGTGACTCCGCCATCTTTCCGAAGTGGCGTTCCCACCGTTCGAGGCCTGCCTCATTTTGTTTGGCCAGCAACTGAGCCTCTGTGTCTTTTCCCGCTAGACGGTCTTTAAGCTCTTCCGTTTTTTTAAGCCTCACCAACATATCTTGGCCGCGAGTTTGTTCCTCCTGTAGCTGTTTCCTTACTTGCTGCACTTGCCCATACATTTGAGCGAGGTCTTTTTGTAACTTCTCTACCTCCGCTCCTGTTGAACTGGCCTGGTTGCTAGCTGTTTCGGGTGTAATTATCTGTGGGCTTGCCTGATTCTGACCTGCCTTTAGTTTCTCCAGTTCCTCTCGTAAGGATTTTATCTCTTCCCGGAGAGTTTGGTCCTGTTCAGTTTGTTTCCCTTTCCCCCGGTGGCTGGGACTTCCCCTGCTTGCCCTTTATCTGAGGATCCGAACCCTTTTCCTCCCCTCTGAGTATCGGGAAGTTCTTTATATTTTGTCAATTTCGGGTGCCAAATGCGCTCACAAATCATTTGAGCGATTCGATCCCCGGGGCAGATCTTATAGTCAGTATTGCTCTGGTTAACTAGCAACACGGCTAAGTTACCCCTATAGTCCGGGTCAACCACCCCTGCGGCCACATCTATAGCGTGCCGTAGAGCTAACCCTGACCTCGGCGCTATCCTCAAGTAAGAGCCCGGTGGCGAGGACACCTGTATGTCTGTATTAATCAGCGCCCGGTTCTGCGCTGGGACTATCTGTTCTTGGGCGGCGTACAAATCGTATCCCGCGGCACAGTCATAAGCCCTTGTAGGAATATGGGCTTTATCAGATAAGGGAGCCCATCTTATCACCGGTTTCCAATTCGTACTTGGCCCCCGGGTACTCTCTCTCCTCCCCCAGGAGTAACCTTGGGACTGATTTCGTACCACTCTAGCCCCCATCACCCATTTCTGCTTGTGCAGGGGTTCACGCACCGCCTCTCCAGCTTGGGCAACCTGTTGGGTTAGGCCTGCCCAGTCCTTCCCTAGTACTACTGGATATGGTGAAAAGTCCACCACCGCTACCTTCATGTCCCAACTTCCCCTCTTCGTCTCTATGAGCATTTGGTGGAGAGGGTATTCCCGGGAGTCCCCATGTATACAGGCAAGGAAGACGGATTCGGGCCCTTCCCTAGGATGGCCTGCCTTACCAATCTGTTTCCACAGTCTGCGTGAAATCACAGATTGTTCGGCACCAGTATCCACTAGAGCTTGAACTCTTTTCCCAGCTATCAAGATGGGCACCTGGTAAGGTCCGGTCTGGTTTAACCCAGAGGCCCTGCACACTACGAGGTCTCTTTTCTCCCGACAATATCGCTGGGTATGCCCCTGCTTCCCACACTTGAAGCACCGGAGGCTCGTATCCTGCCCTGTCTTCCTAGGAGTACTGGGTAGCGGTTTCTTCTGGGAGGAATTCTGGGAATCCAGTGACTTGGACCATGGAGGCTGTTCTCTCCATGTTTCCCCTCTACTGGGCCTATCAGCTTTTCCTTCCTCAAAAGAGTTCTGAGCATCTATGAAGGCTTCGGCTGCCTCCACTACCTCTGGTAAAGTCTGACAGACTTGCCTGCGGATCCATCCCCTCAACTCTTTGGGGACTGCTTCGAGCACCTGCTCTTTCACAACCTCCGCAAAGAGGGCTCTAGGATCCGACAGGTGAGGCTGTAGCCACCTTTCTGCCAGTTTTGACAGCCTCTGTACCAACGCTTTGGGTCTTTCTTTCGCTAGTAACTGCGTGGCTCTAAACTTCTGTCGGTAGTGCTCACAGGTATATCCTAGGTAATCTAAGATGTGTGTTCTTACTGTGGCATAATCACTAGCTTGCTCAGGACTGAGAGTCTGAAAGGCAGATAGAGTTTCCCCGGCCAGGCAAGGCAACAGACGCACGGCCCACTGATCAGGGGGCCATCCGGCTGCTGTTGCAATACGCTCGAAGGCGTTTAAAAATTCATCAGGCGCGTCACCAGGAGAAATTTTGCACAAATTCAATGTGTGTAATGGAATTTGTCCTACCATGGGCTGCGCCGAAGGACCCGGCGGATGCGCTGTGCCTGGGTTGGTCACCATAGGGTGTAATGTCTGAGCCCAGACCTTGGTCTGCTCGCCCATGGCCAATAGGATTTCATCATGTTGCCGCCTCGCGGCTTGCTGTCCAGAATGCCACATCTCCTGATTCGCTTTTATCAGGTTCTGTATGTCCTCTGAATGTTGGCGCCTTTCTTGCGCCAGCACCGCTAGGAATTGCTGTGGGTCCATCCTCCGACCTGTGTAAAAAGACAAACACAAAAAAGGAAACCCAAGTGCGGTCTCACCAGAGAGAGTAAACTATCCCTCTTTGTTTTAACCCCGAGGAGTATCTTAACCGATACCTCTCGTATCCTCGTCAGTCCCCTCCCTAGGTACTCTTTACCTGAGGTACTGACGAGTCTGCGCCTTTGGTAAATAGGCCTCCTTGGCCTCCAGTCGTTCTGGCTGTGCTTGTACGTCCTGTTACTCCCGACTCAGGCACTTCCTTCTGGTCTGGTCCTTCCGGTGGTCCCTCAGAAGTATAGCCGGGCGTGGTTCCGGCAGCGTCGTCCTGCGTCACGGGAACACTCCAAAAGAAAAATTATGAAGCACCAAAAAAAAAACTGCAAAATTTTCGGTTTTTTTTTTTTTTTTTTTTCTTTATAGGTTCAAACTTGAAACCACCAGTAGAGTGTGCTAAAATCCCACCGCTGCCACCATTTTGTCACCTGCCGGGGTCTTAGTAAAGTTCAGAAGACCTCCGGTAGAGGGTAGCACACTCCTGACGTGGCTCCCAAAGGGGGAGACCTCACTGGTGTCTCACTATCTTGGGCTTTGCTAAAAATAAAGCGCCGTGAGTCAAGTTGAACAAAATAATGTGCAAAGTTTAATTAATCACTTGCCACATAAATCATATCACCAATTATTATAGTCCAAGTTTCCTTTCTCCCCAAACAAGGCAAAAAGAAAGAAAACAGAAAACAAAAAGCCTTTTAACTTTCCCCCAGTCCAGTGAAAGCACAGCAAGCTTGCTATCAATTATACTTCCAGTCCAGGTTTTAGGGCTTGCTCTACCTGATCCCACAGGCTCTGAAAAACACTGTACAATTAGTCTCTTAAGCACTTATCCAGCCTTGAGCTGGAGTCCTGGGCTTACTAACCAACACAGTCCAAAGTTCTTCACCAGGTAAACTTGAAGCAAAAACACAAAAGACAAAAACTGAAGCCTTACTGCAGGCTCCTAAATTTCCAGCCCTGATTAGCTCACAGTTCTTTGGGCTTCTCCTGAGTTCCTGCACAGCTGCAATGTAGCAATCCAATCAAGCTGGTGCAGCACTGCTCTGAGCTTGTCTTTACAGCACAAAACAATCAAACAGTTCTGCCAAAAATCCTCTCCACTATTATTGCTGTACAGCCTTGTACCTGTAGTGTTTAGTGGAAAGTTGCCAAGCTCACATCCATGGCTTCTTCCATATCGGTCTCCAGCATACACCCTTCATCCAGGTCCATGCTTTCTGGTGTATCCAGCTGCTCTGCTGGTTCCTGAGGCATTGGAGCCTCACACTCCATTGGCTCTGGAGTGAGGTCTGGCCTTCTCCTGGCCCGGAGAACTCTCTCTCTCCGACTCTCTTGGGCAGCCTCCTTTAATGCTCTGGAGAGCTGCTTACCAGGCTTAGGGCCACGCCCTACACTGGGTGATTGTGTGCCTAGCTTGTGTGTTCTTGGGCTCCCCCTCAGGCTCCAGGGTAGAATATCACTGGGAGCTTGATTAAACCCCTTAGTGTGACTGGAAGCTTTTCTGGGCCGGGCAGTTAACCTATACTCAGGGCACTGCTCTAGGTTAGAAGGCTCAGGATAGGCAGCTAGGCTTTCAGGATCTTCTTCCTGATCCTTCTCAGTGAGAGTCTGGTCTCGAGTAAGAGACTGAGACCGGGGTTTCACTTTGACATGACCGTCTCGGGAAGCGGAAATGTCACAAGGTAGGCTATTTCAGAGGTTTGGTAGAAAATGGGAGTAAGATCGTTTGGAGCTGGAAGGCATGTCCTGAGGATGTGTGTAGGCATATTTCATCCTGGGAACGTAGCGCTCTCATTGGAGTATAGAGAGGAAGTTTGTGTAAGAAGTATTTGGGTACCTTGTTGTGGAGGGATTTATATGCTAGCACTAGGCCTTCATGGAGATATGATAGAGACATTTAAATACCTACATGTAAATGCACATGAGTCCAGTCTCATTTGAAAGGAAGCTCTGGAATGAGAGGGCATAGGATGAAGTTAAGAGGCGATAGGCTCAAGAGTAATCTAAGGAAATACTTTTTTACAGAAAGGGTGGTAGATGCATGGAACAGTCTCCCGGAAGAGGTGGTGGAGGCAGAGACTTTGTCTGAATTCAAGAAAGTGTGGGATAGGCACGTGGGATCTTTTAGAGAGAGGAAGAGATAATGGTTAATGTGGATGAGCCATTTGGCTTTTATCTGCCATCATGTTTCTATGTTAAAATGCAGCATTTGGTTTTCGGCAACCAGTGGGCCAATATCAGTGCTGGGGAGATTAGGTCAAGGGCTTGTAAGTTTTTCAGTAGTCTGATTGCTGCGTTTTGAATTCGCTGTAGTCTGGTATTTTTTGCTGTTAGACCAATGAATAATGCATTGCAGTAGCCCAGGTGTGTAAGAACAAAGACATAGAGTAGCTGGGTGAGGGCTTGTTCTGTGAAGTAATTTCTTATCTTCCGGAGCTGGTGGAGGTAGTAGAAAGATGAGGAGACCACTTGTGAGGTGTGTTTGGAGAGTGATAGGTTTGAGTCTAGCGTAACTCCTAAGCTCCGTACTTCGTCTTTTGCTGTCAAGGTAGTTGATCCCCAGTTTAGGGAAGGGCGGGTGTAGGAGCATTTTTCTTTCCTAATCCATAGTAGGTCTGTCTCGGAGGCATTCAGTTGGAGTTTGTTCAATGTCATCCAATGTTTGATTTCAGATAAGCAGTTGTGCAGGGTTGTAGTCTGGCTATCATGATTTGCTCCTAGTCGTAGATATAGTTGAATGTCATCAGGAAAGAGTTGATTTTAATTTGGTATGGTTTGATGTAGAGACTGAATAGAAGAGGAGATAGTAGGGCTCCCTGTGGTACTCCATATTTAATTTGGTTTGGTTTGGTTTGGTTTGGATAGGTTAGTCAAAAAAGTTAACCAACCAGGAGATTAAATAATTAGTTACATGAAGGAAAGAATCTCAGAATTGCTACTCCGTGGATCATAATGAAATTATCCAACTAAGGAATTGTGGCAGGAGTATCTTTCATAGATCCAAAACCTTCATATTATTAATGTGTTTGATTAAATAGTGGCATAGATTAAACTGTCGCTAGAGCCCCTTCAATTTTGTCCAAAGGGGGTTTTTAAAGTCTGGCTAATGGTGTAGCTCTACCAATGGAGATATACTATGCCGCTATTTTTGGACATAAGCTAAAAAGATAAGTACTTCTGTCTTTTTCAATTACTATAAGACTGTTATTTGCACAGAGCATTTGCACTTAAATTAGATAAGGATGAAGTGTGTTTGTAGCTTTTTGCACAATTGAGTTTTTTCACACATGTTGCTTAAAAAAGTCAATAGAAAAATCTAATTTAAAAAAACCTAAGATCTATATATGAAAAGAACATATTTTTTAAAGTAGTAACTTATTTAAAATACTTTTTTGAAGTGTTTTAATCAAACACATTAATAATATGAAGGTTTTGGATCTATGAAAGATACTCCTGCCACAATTCCTTAATTGGATAATTTCATTATGATCCACGGAGTGGCAATTCTGAGATTCTTTCCTTCATGTAACTAATTATTTAATCTCCTGGTTGGTTAACTTTCTTGAGTATCTTGTTAATACTGTTTAATCTTTTCCTTTATTTTTTTACTATTTTGGATAGGTTAGTGCCAAATAGTACTCTTTGGGATCTTTGGCTCAGAAAAGATTGAAACCAGTGTAGTGCTGTATCCCAGATACCTATTTCTGCAAGGAGGAGAGAGTGAGCGATGGTATCGAAGACTGCATTCAGGTCAAGCAGGACGAGTAGGATGTCATTTGTCTTGTCCAATAGTTGCCAGCAGTCATCTACAGCAGTGTTCTTCAACCTTTTTACACCTTTGGACCGGCGGAAATAAAATAATTATTTCGTGGACTGGCAAACTAATAAGACTGAAATTTTTAAAAATCCCACTGCCGCCCCATCCCCACGAGCTCGGTCCCGTTAACCATTTGATCCCATCCACACAAGCCTCAAATAGTTATGATTTTATATTGAACATATTTTATTAAAGTATAAAAAGAAACAATATTCTGTACAATTGTCATTTTATAAATATAAATAATACAGGGCAAGGATCAACAAAAAACCCCTCTCCCCTCCACATATATCCCCTCCCCTTCACATATATCCCCTCTATTATCAAGAAAACTGAATAAGCCAAATTATTACAGAATGCTACACAAATATCATGCTAACAGAATACCGCAGTCACACATGGCAGGAATGGTGTTAGGGGGAGTGCAACTAGAGCAACTGCCTTCTGGTCAGAGAGAGCCCTAAGCCAGCTGGAAGCTAAAGACGCACTGCCTGGGCTTTGCACTCCACAGTTATGTCTAACATCAGCTCTAGCAGGATACATATTTTAAATCTGATATATTCTAATCACAGGATAGAAATAAAATTATTTTTTTCTACCTTTTGTCGTCTCTGGTTTCTGCTTTCATCATCTTTTCACTCTTCCATCCAGCATCTGCCCTCTGTCTCTTCAATCCAGCATCTGCCCCTTTCATCCACTGTGTGCCCTCTCCCCCTCCCATATGGTATCTGCGTTCTTTCTATGCCCCTCTCTCCTACACCAGATCTAGCATCTTTGTCCCTCTTTCCTTATTTCTTATCTGACCCCCCCTTCCCAGCATCAATCTCTCTCTACTTTGTCATTCCTCAGTCTCTCTCCTTTCCCTCATCTGATCTTTTCATTCCATCCTGACTCCTTCCCCTCCTCTAATCTCCCTGCCAGCTGTTTCCTTCTAATGTTCCTCCTCCCCTGTCCAGCAGTACCTTCTCCCTTTCTTCCTCCCCTTATCCAACAGTAACTCTCTTCCCTTCCCCTTCTCCCCTGTCAGCAGTATCTCTACCCCTCCCTTGTCCAGGAGTACCCCTTCTCCCTTCCCTCTCCAGCAAATGTTTCCTCTATGTAGGCTAGCGGCAGCTGTGTGTGCTTTTAACTTCGGCACACAGCTAGCTGCCCCTAAGCAGTATTTTAGCCACGGTTTCATGAGGCAGCCTCGGGGCCTTTGGTAGGCCGGCCCACTTCGATGATGCAAATGCAAGCAGTGTCTCACTTCCAGCTCACCACACAATTGTTTCCCACATACTCACCTTTATAGGACCCCCAGGGACCCCTGAAGAAAACTTTTTGTCGAAACGCGGACCGTGTTGAGTCCTGTATCCCTAGCGGACTAGGTCCTTTAAGGCTCTTATGTGGATGAAATTATTTTATGTGGATGATTTCAGTGTACATTTGGAACTTTGACACTTTCAAATAAAGTCCATTTAGGAACATCGTCACTCCACAGAGATTTTTTTGGTTTTCCCTAAGACTTTGGCGAGACCTCATTTAAAATATTATATACAATTCTGAAGGCCGCACCTTCAAAAAGATATAAAAAGGATGGAGTCTGTCCAGAGGAAGGCTACTAAAATGGTGCATGGTCTTCATCATAAGATGTATGGGGAGAGACTTAAAGATCTCAATCTGTATACATAAGAATTGCCGCTGCTGGGTCAGACCAGTGATCTATTGTGCCCAGCAGTCCGCTCACGCTGCAGCCCTTAGGTCAAAGACCAGTGCCCTAACTGATACTAGCCTTACTTGTGTATGTTCTGGCTCAGGAGGAACTTTGTCTAACTTTGTCTTGAATCCCTGGAGGGTGTTTTTCCCCTATAACAGCCTCCAGAAGGGCGTTCCAGTTTTCTGCTACTCTCTGGGTGAAGAAGAACTTCTTTACGTTTGTACGGAATCTATCCGTTTTCAACTTTAGAGAGTGCCCTCTCGTTCTCTCTACCTTGGAGAGGGTGAACAACCTGTCTTTATCTACTAAGTCTATTCCCTTCATTATCTTTAATGTCCCCTCTCAGTCTCCTCTTTTCAAGGGAGAAGAGACCCAGTTTCTCTAATCTCTCACTGTATGGCAACTCCTCCAGCCCCTTAACCATTTTAGTCACTCTTCTCTGGACCATTTCGAGTAGCACTGTGTCCTTCTTCATGTACGGCGACCAGTGCTGGATGCAGTATTCCAGGTGAGGGCGTACTATTGCCCTGTACAGCGGCATGATAACCTTCTCTGATCTGTTTGTGATCCCCTTCTTAATCATTCCTAGCATTCTGTTCATCCTTTTCGCTGCTGTCGCGCATTGCGACGATGGCTTCATCGACTTGTCGACCAGTACTCCGACGTCTCTTTCCTAGGGGGTCTCTCTTAAGTACCGCTCCGGACATCCTGTATTCATGTATAAAGTTTTTGTTACTGACATGCATCGCCTGCAATGAGAGGGCATAGGATGAAGTTAAGAGATGATAGGCCCCAGAGTAATCTGAGGAAATACTTTTTTTACAGAAAGGGTGATAGATGCTTGGAAGTCTCCCAGAAGAAGTGGTGGAGACAGGGACTGTGTCTGAATTCAAAAAGTCTTGGGATAGTCACATGGATTCTCTCTGAGAGAGAAAGAGATGATGGTAACTGTGGATGGACAGACTAGATGGGCCATTTGGCCTTTTATCTGCTATCATGTTTCTATGTATCTATATAATAAAGGTAAAGAAAACAGTCACATGACTGTTGCATACTTTCAGAGTACCATATAATGCCACGATCATGAATCTGTTGCCTGCTCTCGCTGCAAAAATTCCTGAAGGTATATCGGGTCCTCAAAATTTGTTTGATTCTGATACATGACCCACATGGTTGCAGGATAAAACAGGCCATTGAGCCCCGATGATAAAAGGGGATGGAGATTAGGTCACTGTGCCAGTGGTTGTTTTCTTCTCATCGATGTATCCTTTGCAAAATCAGGTTCAACATATATTCTAGCACCATTCCATAACAAATTTCTTTTAGATCAAGCTTCAGTTAGCATTTCCAAAGCTTATGGACATCTCAGTATTTTCAAAAGAATAGATCTAGGCCCCATGCTGTGATTGTTTATGCAAATGGAGACCCGATGAGCTCTCTCTGTCTTCAAAGGAAATTTAAAGCATATGTCCCGTAACTTGGACAGGAAGTCTTCCATAAATGCGATGGTGTTTGGACCTTCAGTCCCTTCTGTTAGACCCAACACTTTAGTAGTATTTCTCCTGCTTCTATTATTTGCTTCTTTGAGATCTTTCTGAAGCTACAAAATCATTTTATGATCACGTTTGCACTACCTCGTGTCATCTTCCAAATTAGAAGCACCATTTTCTAGGTGTTCCATTTGAGTAGTACACTCTTGACATCTTTTGAGACAGATTGGCAATATCAGATTTCAACAAACTGATCCTAGCGCTTTCTTGAATCATTGTTTTGATAGATTGCAGCTCCATCATCATTGGCTGTATTAATTCTATAGAGATCTGATGGCCGGCATTTTCAGTGGCGTCAGTGGATCCGGTTTAGGCCACTTGTTGCCTTCCACAGCATTAAAAGCTGATTCAATCTGGTTTGATTGCAGCTATCCACCAGTCATATGACAACACTGGTAAGTCTAAATTTGAATCTATGTAATGATAGAATAAAGTTAGGAGGAAGAAGTTAGTAGTGAGAAGAGGGAGCTGTGGAGTCAGAGGTCCATTCTGATGCAGTGCCAAGCTCCACCCCAAATTAAGATTATAAATTAAGAGATGTGCTGGGTGGGCAGGAAAGAAGACTGAACTAGGCCGTTATGCCTGCCAGAGTCTATCTCTTAATGCTGTAGGCTGTGACAGTTAAGTTTCTATCTCTAGCAGAAAGTTCAAGTTCAAAACTATGGGGAAAAGGCTTTTATACTATGAAATCTAGCTAATAAGTAAAGTTTGCTCTTTTAAAATTTAAAGGAACCTACATTTTATTTTTATTCTAAAATTATTAAAGCACAGAGCAAAATAATGTTCACTTATCCAGAGAAATGTCCTCTCCACTTTTTTAAGAAAAAAGCTTGTTCTAAATGTATATATGTATGTATTTATTTATTTGCTTACCTACCTACTTATTAAATAATTTTTTATAAACCACACAATCTACTATTCTTGGTGGTGTGCAATAGAATATACAGAAGTTAAATGAAAAGTAACGCTTTCACCTCTCTAACCGTCTCCAACCATATCCCAGTTGTCAGATCCTGGACTGCCTTCAAGCACATATCCGATTCCCAGGTCTCTAAACTCTGCCGCAAACTGAAATCCTGCAACTGTACCTTGGACCCTTTCCCCTCCTACCTATATGAGAAAATTCCCGTACAGGCCATCTCATCTCTCACCAAACTTATAAACTCTGCTCTACTATCAGGCCTAGGTAAGTTGGGGGAGGGTACCCACTCACATACTGGTGTGGTAAGTAGCCATACTAGTGGGACAAGTTGCCACTCCATTTCTGAGTCTAAGGTAAGTACATACATGGCAAACAGTACTGTAGGAACCACACTAACTCGGCAGGAAAGTTGCCACGGAGACCTAGCAAACATAAAGTATGGAGGGCTATGTACGTTAATGCCCACAGTTTAGGCAACAAAATTCTGGAATTAGAAACAGAAATGAGGAATGCCGATCTAGATGTGGTGGCAGTGTCCGAGACCTGGTTCATGGATTCCCATGGGTGGGATATGGCTATACCCGGGATACAACTTAATTCGTCGAGACAGAGAGGGCAAAACAGGAGGAGGGGTAGCACTATACACCAAAGAGGACATCAAAGTTACCAGGATCACAGACGTCAAGTACACCGGGGAATCCCTTTGGGTGAACCTAGCCAGGGGGAATGTCAAACGCCTGTATCTTGGTGTTGTATACAGACCTCCAAGACAACAGGAAAACATAAATATAGAACTAATCGAAGATATAGAGACCATCACTCTGCGAGGAGACACGGTACTGTTGGGGGACTTCAATATGCCTGATGTAGATTGGAACAAACTTTCCGCTACATTCAGCGGCAGCATAAGGCTACTAACCTCCATAAGGGGAGCACAACTCAAACAGTTGGTATTAGAGCCCACTAGGGATCAGGCGATACTGGACCTAGTACTCACCAACGGAGATAGTGTCACAGAGGTTTCGGTAGGTGATACGTTGGCCTCCATTGACCACAACACGGTATGGTTTCACCTCAGGAAAGGTTTCGCTAGATCAAACACATCCACAAAGGTCCTCAACTTTAAGGGCACCAACTTCAAAAGCATGGGAGATTTCATCTATCGGATGCTGCAAAACTAGGCCACAACAGATAACGTAGAGGTAATGTGGTCAGCTCTGAAATCTACCCTACACGAAGCAACCAACCTCTATATAAAAACAGTAAGTAAAGTCGGAGAAACAATAAACCTCAGTGGTTCTCTGCAGAGATCTCGGACCTCGTAAAAAAGAAGAAAAGAGCATTTATCTCCTACAAACATTCAGGAAAACGAGAGACTAAAGAAGACTGGCCAAGTCTAGAGCTGTTAAAATAGCAGTCAGAGAGGCCAAACTCCAGATGGAAGAGAATCTAGCAAAGAACATTAAAAAGGGGGATAAATCCTTCTTCAGGTATATTAGTGACAGAAAAAGGAACACAGATGGGATAGTGCGCCTTAGGAAACCAGATGGGAATCATGTAGAATCGGACTCTGATAAAGCCGAACTACTAAATAAATACTTCTACTCAGTCTTTACCTGCGAGGCGCCGGGATCCTGTCCAAAGCTGCAGGCAAGGGAGCGCTTGGAAGACCCGTTTCGAGATTTTGAGTTTACGCCCAACAGCGTCTACTATGAACTTTCCAAGCTCAAAGTGAACAAAGCCATGGGACCGGACAAACTACATCCCAGGGTGCTTAGGGAGTTGAGTGATATCCTGGCGGAGCCGTTATTTGCGCTCTTCAATCTTTCCTTAAGTACAGGAAGAGTCCCATTGGACTGGAAAACAGCCAACGTAATTCCACTCC
Organism: Geotrypetes seraphini; assembly: GCF_902459505.1. Classification (NCBI taxonomy): domain Eukaryota; kingdom Metazoa; phylum Chordata; class Amphibia; order Gymnophiona; family Dermophiidae; genus Geotrypetes; species Geotrypetes seraphini. Next base: position 1,247,188 of record NC_047093.1, on the reverse strand, counting down.
ACAAAAAGGGATGCAGGACAGAGGCTGCAAATTACAGACCAGTGAGTCTCACATCGATAGTGTATAAAATTATGGAAACACTAATCAAACACAAATTAGATACGATCCTGAACGATGAGAATCTACGAGATCCCCATCAACATGGATTTACAAAGGGAAGGTCCTGCCAATCCAATCTGATCAGCTTCTTTGACTGGATAACGAAAAAGCTGGATATGGGGGAGTCCCTGGACATCGTGTACTTGGACTTCAATAAGGCTTTCGAAAGTGTTCCACACTGCAGGATATTGAGCAAGATGAGTTCAGTGGGATTAGGAGAAACATTAACTGCATGGGTAAAAGACTGGGCTCAAATGTAGACCTCAGAGGGTGATGGTGAACTGTACTCCCTCCGAAACATCGGAAGTGATCAGTGGAGTGCCGCAAGGCTCAGCCTATCCTATTTAATATCTTCATAAGGGACCTGGCTCAGGGGCTTCGAGGGAAAATTACATTATTCGCCGATGACGCCAAACTATGCAACATAGTAGGCAACAGTATAGTGCCCGACTATATGATGCAGGACCTACTCTTACTGGAACATTGGTCCTCAACTTGGCAACTAAGTTTTAATGCCAAAAAGTGTAAGGTCATGCACCTTGGCAGCAGAAATCCATGTAGAACTTACTCCCTAAATGGTGTGAGACCTTAGCAAGAACTGCAGCAGAACGGGACTTGGGAGTGATCATTAGTGAAGACATGAAGACTGCCAATCAAGTGGAGAAAGCTTCATCCAAGGCTAGACAAAATGATGGGTTGAATCTGAAGAGATTTCGTCAGCCCGAAGCCCGAAGTTATAATGCCGTTATACAGATCCATGGTGAGACCTCATCTGGAATATTGTGTGCAATTCTGGAGACCACATTATCAAAAAGATGCGCGGAGAATTGAGTTGGTTCAGCGAATAGCCACCAGGATGGTCTCAGGACTCAAGGATCTCCCGTAGGAGGAACTGCTGGGTAAGTTGCAGCTGTACTCACTCGAGGAATGTAGAGAGAGGGGAGACATGATCGAGACGTTCAAATATGTCATGGGCCGTATTGAGGTAGAAGAGGATATCTTTTTTCTTAAAGGACCTACGGCGACAAGAGGACACCCGTTGAAACTCAGAGGTGGGAGATTTCATAGTAACACCAGGAAGTATTTCTTCACCGAAAGGGTGGTTGATCATTGGAATAGTCTACCATTGCAGGTAATTGAGGCCAGCAGTGTGCTGGATTTCAACAGAAAATGGGATAAGCATGTTGGATCACTTCAAGGAAGAAATTAGGGGGTGGGTCATTAGAGTGGGCAGACTTGTTGGGCCTTGCCCTTTTCTGCCGTCATCTTCTGTGTTTCTATGTTTCTATTTTCTGTAGAAATGGGACATATTGCCTTGTCTACCCAAAAAAATCTTCTATACAGGAATGAGAAAGAAAATCAAATCCAACTCCTATAACTTTCTCACTTATATTCAAGCAATGATTTACTTATGCCACAATTTCATTGAAAGTTTCATGCACATCACATCTGAATGAGGGAAGAGCCTCTGAACCCTCATTCAGATGTGACATACATGAAACTTTCAATGAAATTGTGGTATAAGTAAATCATTGCTTGAATATAAGTGAGAAAGTTATAGGAGTTAGTTACACATTGCCTTGTCCCCATTACTGAAAAAAGCTGATCTAGACCCCTCCATACCATCCAGCTATCGCCCAATAGCAAATATTCTTCTCCTGACCAAGATGCTAGAGTCCATCATATCTACCCAACTCTCATCCTATCTTGAGAGATTCTCCATTCTCCTATCTTACCAATACGGCTTTAGACCCAACTTCAGCACCGAATCCCTATTGGCCTCATTAATCTCAAAGGTCCAACAACTTCACTCTTGCAATAAGTTCGCTGTTCTTCTTCAATTCGACCTTTCTGCAGCTTTTGACACTGTCCATTATGATATACTAATTTTCCAACTTTCTGAAATTGGCATAAACTCCACAGTCTTAAACTGGTTCTCAAAATTCTTACGTTCCTGCTCTTACACCGTTAACATGAAAGGCACCTCATCCCCCCCTTGGAAACCGATTTGTGGAGTTCCTCAGTGTTCACCTCTATCCCCTATTCTTTTCAACATCTATATGTCCTCCCTGAAACTCCTCCAACTATCCCCCATGGAAACACTTTACACTTACGCTGATGACATCCTTGTCCTCCTCGAGACCGACTCGAACCTCACTAACCTCTCTGAGAACATTTCTTCATGTATAACGAACCTCCAATCCTGGGCTCTCACCGTACAAATGAAACTGAACGAGACCAAAACAAACTACTTTGGCTCAGCCCAAAATTAGATCAGCTACCCACCCTCATCCCACTGTCCTCTGGCACCACACTGCAGTTCGAGCTCTCAAGCAAAGTTCTGGGCATCATCATTGACTCTACACTGTCCTTCAACGACCACCTCAACTCCTTGGTAAAAAAAATATGCTTTTTCAATCTTCACATGCTAAGGAAAGTGAGATCCTGCTTCCATCAACAACACTTTGCTGTCCTCGTACAATCCATCATTCTTTCCAGACTGGATTACTGTAACTCCATCTACTTAAGCCTAACAAAGAAAAGCCTTCATAGACTTCAGCGGATTCAGAATACCGCGGCTAAACTAATATTCGCAAAAAGTAAATTTGACCATGTCTCCCCGCTTCTGTCTAAGCTTTACTGGCTTCCGGTAATCTCTAGGGTTCACTACAAATGTGCCTGCCTAACCTTCAGGATCCTACACGGCATCCTTCCCCCCCTTTTTCCACTATATTGGAATTCCTTGAATCCTAATACCACCAGATCCACTCAAAAATTCAAACTATCCTTCCCATCATTAAAAGGCATATCCCATGCAGGAAAACTAGGGACATCCCTCTCCTTCAGGATCACTGAGCTGTGGAATAGCCTTGCTGCCCCGCTTCGGAGTCTGAGCTCCCTCCAACTTTTTCGAAAACATCTGAAAACTTGGCTATTCTCTAAAATGTAATACCTCCTCCCTCTTCGATATACTAAGTCCCTCTAAACTTTCTCTATACTAAGTCCTTCAACTCATCATTGGAGTTCCTTTCTATATCAATTCCTGTAAACCGTGCCGAGCTCTACATTTGTGGAGAGGATGCAGTATACAAACTTAAGGTTTAGTTTAGTTTAGTTTATGTTTAAATTAAGATAATAAAATGAATTTTAAAAATGCTTGAGATTTTGCTCCTTTTCTACCTAGTCATTACCATTCACCACACATTTCTGCAGTTCTTTCATAAACTTATACATTTTGTCTCTTCAACTAGTTGTTTCCAGTCCTTTACACCTCTTCATTTGAGTCTTAACAGGTGCCCTCAGAAGTATTCTTGAAAGATTTTGAAAAAATGGAAATCACATAGTCCTATGGCTGGCTTTTATTAAGCTGTGTTTTTAGTACGGAGCGTCGGAGCACTTACCTCACTATGCTGTGTTAAAAACCTCTAGTGTAGCATGATAAAAGAGGAGGTAAATCAACATAAGGGGTCAAGAGCCACTTTGAAATATGTATACAAAAAAAGACCTTGGATTATGTAGCAGCAATGGGACATCAGTGTCTAGAGACTGCTCCTGGTACAATCATAGGTCAAAAATACTCTTTGTATTAAAACAGACAACATGGCGATCAGAAAAGCATTGGAGATACGCTCACTATACAGAAGGTTTTTACTTCAGTTATTTGTTTCTGAGCATGAAGAACAACTGAGTATTTGGATGTTCATTGAATGACAGCGCTACAGTATAGATAAGTGGAATTAGCAGACTTTTCCATGATAAGCATATCTCTAATGCTTTTCTGATGGTGCTTTGTCTGTTTCAGTATTAATGGAGTTCTTTTTTGATCTGTGATAGTACTAGAGGAGCCTATAGACATTGGCAAATGCCATTTCTGCTACATAAGTGAACATTATTGTCTGTCATTAAGCATTGTGATTTATATAATTTTACAGTAGTATGTTTCTGTAATTTTCCAGATTGAATCCACTGTTCCCTTTATGGTTTTGTGTAAGACTCTGAGACCCATATTTCCAATTGCCTCTATGGTATTTCATGATGCATGAGTCCTAGTGGTGTCATGTTGCAACAGAATTTCTTTCTTTTACTTTCGAACTAATCTTGGTTGGTTTTTCATAGCTTCAGGGTTGCAGAGTAACACCTTGAGCTATCTTCCAATTGTCCTTTACTTTTCTCATGTGTGACTTGCTTTCACCTGCTGCATTCCATGGAAACTGCCCTTACTAAAGTTTCCAGTGACTTGTTCTTGACCAGATCCAAAGACCTCTACTCTATCCTCTTCCTTCTCGATCTGTCTGCCACCTTTGATACTGTTGATCACCGCCTACTCCTTGATACGCTGTCCTCGTTGGGATTCCAGGGATTTGCGCTCTCCTGGTTTTCTTCCTATCTTTCCCATCACACCTTCAGTGTATGCAACGGTGGTTCCGCCTCCACAGCCTTCCCACTATCAATTGGTGTACGTCAGAGCTCTGTCCTGGGACCACTTTTTTTCTCAATCTACACTTGTTCACTTGGAGCAGTGATCTCCCACAGCTTCTAGTATCACCTCTATGTTGACAACTCCCAAATCTACCTCTCTGCGCCAAATATCTCTACTGAAAGCCAGACCAGAGTCTCGGCTTGCCTGTCCAACATTGCCGCCTGGATGTCTCGCCGCCATCTAAAATTGAATATGGCTAAAACCGAGCTGCTCATCTTCCCACCTAAACCCACCTCTCCGCTTCCCTTATTCTCTCATCCTTCCTGTTATCCCAGGACAAGCAGGCAGCATATTCTCGACATGTAGGTGACATCATCCACGGAGCCCCGTCGCGGACAGCTTTTCAAGCAAACTTGATTGACGATCTCAAGTTTGCTAGTGCTGCATCACACATGCGTGTGCCTTCCCGCTCAGCTAGAGGGCGTGTCTCCTCAACGTGGTCTTCAGTTCTTAGTTTTCCGTAGAGCCAGAAAGCCCTGTCTCTGTTCTCTGCGATCCTGTGCCTTTCTTGCACTACGGCTTTTTTTCTTGTTTTCGAGTCGGAAGTCGCTGTGCTCTGCGCTTTATTGTTTTCTTTTTGCTAAAAAAAAATATCTTTTTTTGTTTTCGGTTCTCCGTGACCGGGGCGCCCCAGTCTTTTTGTGGCCGCTCGGCCTTGTCTGCGCCACGGCCCCCTCTTTTGCCTTATGTCCCGGCATCTCACCGGGTTTAAAAAGTACATGCAGTGCGGTCGGGTTATCTCTATCACGGACCCGCACCGTTGGTGTATCCTTTGCCTTGGTGTCGATCACCCCTCGGACTCCTGTCCTCGTTGTGTCACCCTTAGGCCTCGAGCTCTTTGTCGGCGTCGGGCGAAGATCCTTGACCTCTTCGCCATGGAAGCTGGTGACGCCTCGACCCTCGGCCTCGGTCTCGACATCGGCCTCGAAGGCCTCGGTCCTGGGCAAATCTCCCTTGGCCTCGAAGTCCTCAGGGGCCCCGGCTTTAAAGACCACGGCAGTGTCGTTCGTTCCTACATGGATGAGAAGCATGGGGAAGTGGTCTTGGGGCTTGAGAAGTTTATCTAGACAGGTGGTGACATCCCGGATCCTGGCTCCAGGGAGACAGCAGACCTCTCTTGATTGCATATCCGGTCTGCAAATTGGTCCCTCGGTGCCCCTCAGCATGGAGTCCCCAATGACTACCACTCTGCGCTTCTTCCTGGGGAGCCGATCAGTTAACCCCGGAATTGGAGCCATGTGCTGAACATCTTCCTATGCCTCATCCAGTACCTCATCGGTAGTCCCTTCTTGTAAGATCTGGAATCTGTTCCTCAGGTTGAGTTGTGGGGTTGATGTAGAACTACCCTGTTCGTAAGAAAAAGAAGAAAGGGGGGGAGGGGAGTCTTCTGTGCTTGCCTGTGGAGGAGGTTACCAGCTGCCAGGAGCCAGCATCTCCAATCATTTCCTGTACCCCAGTCATTGATTTCAAAGCTGAAGGCTTGGGCGTCTCGAGGATGGACTTGTCATGCGCCTGCTCGGTGATTTGGGACAGCTCCTGGATGACTCCGTCGATGAAGGCCTCATCCTCCCTGATTTTTCTCAAGCGCTTCACCTCCTCCCTGAGGCTCCACAGTTCCTGTAAGATGTCTCTGTCTAGCTTACCCACCTCCTCTGTCTGCGTAGAGACTGTAGTGTACTGTGGGGAAGGGGGGGATGGCCTCGATCTGCACAGAGACCTCTGCCCACCGTCCAGTGTTCTCCTCCGTCTGTACATAGACTGTAGCCATCCCCTGGATCCCTCCGGTGACTGGAGTGCTGGACTTGATAATAGTCTTGGTACTTTGTGTTCTCCTTGCCATTTTCAAGTTGTTGTTAAGGCCTGCCTGTTTGTTAGTTAGTTAGTTGGAAAAATCTGCTTGTTAGTTAGCTTGAGAGTTTGAAAGAAAAGTTTTGAAAGATTAGAGAGAAGACTGCCTGATTGGTTTTGAGAGATTAGAGAGAAACATAGAAACATAACATAGAAACATAGAAGATGACGGCAGAAAAGTGCTACAGCCCATCAAGTCTGCCCACTCTGCTTACCCACCCCCTGTCTATGCCCTGATGACCCAATTTCCTTATCTTGACCCTCGTAGGGATCCCATATGGGTATTCCATTTATTCTTAAAGTCTGGCACGCTGTCTGCCTCGATCACCTGCACTGGAAGCTTGTTCCAATGATCAACCACTCTCTCTGTGAAGAAATACTTTCTGGTGTCGCCATGAAATTTTCTGCCCCTGAGTTTGAGCGGGTGCCCTCTTGTGGCCGAGGGTCCCTTGAGAAAGAAAATATCATCTTCCACTTCGACACGTCCCGTGAGGTACTTAAATGTTTCGATCATGTCTCCCCTCTCCCTACGTTCCTCGAGAGTGTAGAGCTGCAATTTGTTCAGTCTCTCTTCGTACGAGAGACCCTTGAGCCCCGAGATCATCCTGGTGGCCGTCCGCTGAACCGATTCAATTCTGCGCACATCTTTACTATAATGTGGCCTCCAGAATTGCACACAGTACACCAGATGAGGTCTCACCATGGCCCTGTACAATGGCCTGATTGAGAATGTGCAAGAAAAGTCTGCCTGTTTGAGAGTTTGAAAGGTAAGGTCTGCCTGCTATATAATTTGAGAGGACTGCCTGCTTGTTAGTAAGTTAGAATGGTCTGCCTGTTAGGAGGATTAAAAATTCGAATGGTCCGCCTGTTAGGAGGATTAAAAGATAGATGGAAAGTTTAAAAGATAGTTTGAAAATTTATTAGTTAGTTGTGTGTGACTGATGGTCTTATTCCGCCCCTGTTGTAAGTCGAGACCTTACCTAGGTGGTTTTCTGGAGACCTTAAACTTAGATTCAGATTTGGCCCTCTTAGAGGCCTTTCGCAAAGGTGGTCTCGCTAAGGCGAGTGCCTTTGCCGCACGCTGAATGGCTGTGTGCCGTTGGCCTGCCTCCTTTTATGGAGGGGCCTGGGCGCCTATTGCCGACACTGTGGGGTGGGCGGAGTTACTCTCGCCGCTGCCCCGATGTAAGTTTCAGCTTTGTCTGCTCTCGCGCTCTCCCTGCTCACCACGCGCCTCTCCAAGCACTCCTCGTGCCTCTCTTAGCACTCCCTCGCCTTCCTCCGCAGTCTGAAAACCGTCGGCTCGCCTCCTTTTATGGAGGGGCCCAGGCGCCTACTGCTGACACTGTGGGGTGGGCGGAGTTACTCTTGCCGCTGCCCCGATGTAAGTTTCAGCTTTGTCTGCTCTCGCACTCTCCCTGCTCACCACGCGCCTCTCCAAGCACTCCTTGTGCCTCTCTTAGCACTCCCTCGCCTTTCTCCCTTTGGCCCAACTTGCCCCGGCCTCAACCTCGCTCATTGCGAACCAGCCTGAGCGTCGCACTGGGGACTCTCGAGGCAAGTTGCGTCGATCTCGATGCTTGTCCTGGAGTGATTCCTTGCCAGTTCCGTCGAGGCAGACTTCTTCCACTGCCCGGCCTTGTGCGAAGCACTGGTCGAGACATGCCTCGTCCTCGAGGCGGAGAGCTGCGAAGCGGCCCAGGGATTCTCTCCCGAGGCGAGGTCGGTCTCCGGGCCCCCGCACTACAGGGTCCATTAAGTCATTGGACCTCATCCTATCTGACCCCTCTCTACTTCCGTCCCGGTCTCCGGACCGCAGGGCGCTGAGGTCGAGGACTCCCGCCTCCCTCCAGGGTTGCCGGATATCTTCTCC